>NC_134858.1:70441650-70791025 GCF_049852395.1 Peromyscus maniculatus bairdii
ATCCCTGTAGCCCACTGGCTTATCCTCCTTCCCATTAAATAGATTAGGTTTGAGAACGGCAGTAACTTGTTTACACAATATTGAAATCTGAACTTGAGTGGGTCAGCAACCCCAAACCAGGCGTTACCACTGTGGTGTCGTCTAGTGTGTATAACACGTGCTTCTGGATGGGAAGGACGGGTCATTTCAAGAGCTGGGTTGAAAGCTCTTCAGAAGCTATGGGTCTCAGCACATGACGCAAGAGTAGTGATATGTGAGAGCAATTTCTTTGAATAACGTGCTGTGTTATTCAAAGAAATACGCTGTACGTTCTCATCGGAATAGGTTTTCTGTTTGTTTGGTTTGGTTTTTGGTTCCCGGAGACAGGGTTTCTGTGTAGCCCTGCCTGTCCTGGAGGAACAAGTTCTGTAGACCAGGCTGTCCTCGAACTCACAGAGATCCACCTGGCTCTGCCTCCTGAGTGCTGGGATTAAAGGCGTGCGCCACCAACCTCCTGGCTTGTTTGTTTTGTTTTTAAGTAGGCAAAGGAGACTGGGGACAGAGGTCAATTGGTGGAGACTTGCCTCCATGCTCCAGGCCCTGGGTTTGATCCCCAACCACAGAATAAACCGGTACACACCTGTAATCCTAGCCCTTGGGAGGTGAACGCAGGAAGTTCTAGAGTTCAAGGCTGGTCTCTGCTACATAAGACCCTGTCCCAAAAATAAAACGAGAGATAGCTCAACAGTTAAAACCACATACAGCTTTTCGGGAGGACCTGAGTTCGCTTCACATGACCCACAACAGGAGGCTCACAACCAAAGTAAATCCAGCTCTAGGGGATCTAATCCCTTTTTCTGGCCTCCATGGGCACCTGCACTCTTGAGCCCACAACCACACAAAGACACCCATACATACTTAAAAATAAAGTATTAAAAATGATACAAATAGAAAAGACAAAAGGCGGTGTGGGGGGGAGATGGGGGATGGGGGGCACGTAGCTCAATGGTAGAGTGTTTGCCCAGCAAAACGGGGACCTGAGGTTCAGACTTTAGTACGAGAAGAACTACTTAAAAAGACAAGTTTAAAGGCAGAGAGGATTCTATAAAACAAACAAACAAACAAACAAACAAAAAACAGGTAAAACTTGGAAATTAGAAAACATGAACCCTGGCCCCTAGTAATCACCTCTTAATGGGTGACCTTGGCTAAATCCATTTCTTTAAATTAAACAGGAAATACTACTAATATGAACATCTGCAATGGCTAATTTATGTCAATCTGGAACAAGCTAGAGTCATTTGGGAGAGGGAAACTCAACTGAGAAAACGCCCACATCATATTGGCCTGTGGGCAAACCTTTGTGCATTTTCTTAACTGAGGATTGATGTGGTAGGGGCCAGCTCACTGGGCTGGTGGTTCTGGGAGATTATATACATATATCATATCAATATACATTATATATACATATATAATACCAATATACATTATATACACACAAGCCAGGAAGTAGTACCCCTCAATAGGCTCTGCATCCTGCCTCCAGTTTCCGGTCCTGACTTCCCTCAGTGATGTACTGTTATCTGTGAGGTGATAAACCCTTTTCCTCCCAACACCTCTATTTATTTACCTCCTAGGTTTACCACGCGAGGCCAATGAATGTTTATGAAAACTGCTGCACAGACCACAAGTCTTACAACACGGCATAACATATATGGTCGGAGGAACTCTACTCCTGTCCAGTATGGTATGGTTAATACACGCTAGACTTGATTCAACAGGTTGTTTAATGTATTACATCCTCCCCTTCCATTTGGACTCACTGCAAATAGCCTTCCTCAAGGCTAATACCAGGTTCGAGTCATAAGGTTCCCGGGTGTAACTGAAAGAAACCATCTTATTAGCAGTTCGTATCCAGGAAACAGGAGCACTTTCCGTGGCTTGGGACCAAGAATACCAAATCAAGAGGGGGAAGGAAATAATCATACAATAAAGGAAAACCTAGCCAGACTGTTCCGTGCCAGCCCGGACCACATACAAGTGATGTCCAGGTTAGTCTGGACTACAAAGTGAGACCCTGACTCAAAACAATCCAAACAGGAATGTAGTTTAAAAGCCAATAGTTAAGCACCTCATTTTCTGAAAATTTCAATGACCGGATATTTAAAAGATTTCTGCAGTACTGCATTTTAGTACCCCGTAAAACAATTTTTTCCTTTTCCACGAATGTTTATTCTGAGGTTTAGAAATTGTTCAAACGCATCTGTATTATAATACGGATCTGGAGGCACCAGAGCCAAGGGTACTGCTGTTTTACATGGGGTTAAAATGAACTGCAAAGCAGACTGACTTTCAGTGAGTTTGAGGGTAAGAAGTGCGGGGGTCCTAATGGATTTCCAAAACCACTCTCCTCCCCTCCTGCTTCCACCCTCTCCCGCGCCACCAGAGGGATTCCTGAAACTTGCTAAAGGCAGTTAGCGACAAAAGCTAGATTTCCGTCAGCGGCTTTAATTAAAGTTAGCTTTTAGCCTGTGCCCTCGTCATGTGCCAAAGATTTAGATCGGGATTAGCAAACGCTAATCCACGTGTAAAGGCGAAGGGGTAGCCCCCCTGTTCACACTCTTTAAATGTACGTTTCGACTCCTCTGGTTAGCCTTAATTAATTTCAAGAGCTGTGAACAAATTCCCATCGTTGGTGTCTCCTTTCATCAGCCTAAATTTTAAGCAGGTAACCCACCAAAGTCTGGCCTGGCACATCAAGCTCTGGATATCCTCTGATCTCGCCTCTGCTCCCAGGACAAGGAAGGGCCTTTATGCACTTAGTTCTCACACATTAAAAACTTAATTAACTTGAAGCAGAGTTAAAAATTCTCCCCCAAAGGTAACTGCTAATTTTAGGGCTCTCTTAGATGATTTTGAAGCCACGGACGGCTGTATCTGATGGGACCAGGGATGATAAGAAGTCTCCAAATGTGGGTGGTAGAGGTGGGGGGGGGGTGTCGCCATAGGATGCCTCCAGGGGCGCTGACAAGCCTCAGAAGTGGGAACTGGACTTCCCTGAACAGGGCCTGGGCGGCTGAGCAAAGCAGGGGGATGGGCAGGGGGCCATCAGGGGAGAAGTCTCCGGCCTTTCCACATCTCTCAACACCATCCCTCCACCCCACCCCCCTCCTCCGTGCAGAATCCTCAACTGGCCGGCAGGAGGGAGAAGGGCCCCGGGGGGCTGGCCGCGGCCAGGAGGATTGGCCTTTGTGGCCCGGTGGCCGGCCGTGGCGCGCAGGCTGAGGGGCGGGGGCCTGACCCCCAGGTGCATTGTCCGGCGGGGCCCTCCCCCTGTCCCCGGGGTCGCCCGAGCGATCGCAGCGTGTCCCTCCGCCAGCAGCGCCGACCTCGCCGTGCGGGGCCCAGGGGCCAGATGTAGAAAGTAGTCCCCGGCCGGCCAGGCTGTCCACTGCGCCGCCCTCTGCAGCCTCCCTCCGCCCCGGGCTGGACGCGACGCGCGTGGTCCCCGCGGCCTGGCGCACGCGCGCGCGGGGGTCCGTGCGCCTGCAAGCGGCGCGTCGCCTCGCCACGCCGGAGCAGCGGGTGCAGCCGGAGCTGCGGGTCCAGGAGAGCAGCGGGAGCAGCGGGCGCGGGCGCACGGCCCGGGAGCATGCCCGCGCAGCCCCGCTGAATGGCGCCTCCCGTGCGCCCGGGGATGCCGCCCCTGCTGCTGCTGCTGTTGCTGCTGCTGCTGCCGCCGCTCGGCTCCGTTCCAGGTGGGCGCGCTCCCAGAGCGAGTGTGCGCGACCGTGCGCGGGGAGGGGGACGGGCCGGGATGCCCCGGGTGGTGCGGCCGGCCGGGTTCCCTCGGGATGCGCGCTCCGAGCGCTCCGAGGCCGAGGCCGAGTCTCCCCAGGGCCGCTGTCCACTCGCCCTGCTCACGCCATTGTCCGCGCTGAGGCCAGCCCGGGGGTTCCGCGTAGCGTCCGGGGCCGCGGCCGCACGTGGTTTTATTTATATTGTTTCCTGAGTGGCAGCCTCGCCGCGCAGGGGGGCGCCGCGATTGCGCGCCGTTTCTAGGGTTTGCAATGGGTCCCTCAGGTCTCGGGGTGGCCGAGCCGGCCCCCCCCCCCCACCGCTTCCGCAGCTCGAAACTGAGCAAGGAGATGGGAGGGTGGAATTGCAACGAGAAGGAGCTTGAAAGTTGCGTGGCCCATGTGTGCCCCCAGAGAGGCAGAGAGGAAGGTGTCTGGATAGAATTTACTTGCTGCATGTAGGTCTTTGGGGGCTCGGCTGGAGGTTCCTGAAACTTTCAGATTAGCCTTGCACAAACTTGCATAAATTTATTTATCTCCCTTTCTTCAATCTTGGTTTCTTCAAAGACGGAAACGTGTTAAGTGCATGTTAGGGGAAGGAGGGGATTTGAAAAGGTGTTAAGGGGCTTGGCTTTTTATAAGTTACAAGCACTGCTTTTTCTTTCTTTTTTTCTGGAAGAGTTAGTTTCAGTTAGCAAGAGAAAGGATCAAAGTAGGAGGCAGCTCAGAAACACAATGGGCGTCTTCCGGAGTGGTTGCTGGCTGCATGGGGCTGTTGGCGTAGCTGCCCTGGGCAGACCTTAGTGGAAGTCCGCAGCTCCAGACTCGGGGGTTTTTCAGGATCTGTCTTGATCAGAAACAGATAAATCATTGTTGTGTATTTGTAATCTGGGCTTCAAACCGAGCAGGAGAAGTGTTTAAAAAAAGATAAAGTCTCCCACCAAGACCCCTAACTTTATGTTGGCCCAGGTCAACGTGCTTTTGCTCTAAATGTAAGAGGCAACACATGCTGTATTCTGGGGGACCAGGGCCTTGGGTGTGCTTGGATAAAGCATTTCCTCTGCTCTGATAAAAATGTGTATTGGTTGATTAAGCAATCTCCCATCCCTATTAGACAGTAAGGACCAATTAGTCACGCATTTTTTTCCAACAGTTGGTAGCTCGAAAAAAGTGAAATAAAGGTTTCCTAATCCGATCACCCACTGAGCACAAGCAGCCAGAGTTACCAACTTTTCAAAGTCTATTGTGTGTCCTTTAAATACCTAGCTGGCTTGGCAGAAATGAAGTAAATGGATTTCTTTTAAGGAGAGGAGACAGCATCCCCTGCCGTAAAAGGGCAGATAGGGAAAATAAAAAAAAAGGAAACTTGTAATTTGTCACAAAAGATAAACGTACTTCCCGAAGGAGTAGGTGCCGGGTTTTCCAAAAACACTTCAGGAGACAAGGAAATAAACTGGCTTGTTCACAGAGTTGGAGTTTTGCTAATGATTTCTTGTAAAATTAGACTTTTATGACTTAACCCTGTTCAAGATCTTTTTGACAAGCTTGTAAAAGTAGCATATGGCTTGTGCTAGTGAGTTCTGATGATTTTGGGTCTCCAGCCAGAAACCTGAGAACCAAATTCTTAGGCTTCAGAGAAGGTATCCGAATCTTCCCATGTTTTGAGTGTAGACATTGTAAAAGGCGACCTCTCCGACGTGTTGAAAGGGTTTGCAGTTACTAAGGTCCTTGGAAGTTAACCGTCGTGGCTGGAGAAAGTGCCTTATACCACAAATATGCGTTTTTACAGTTGTGTGCTAAATGACTTTATACCTGTAATTCTGGATATACCCCTTTCTCCCTTTTTTCTTTGCAGGAGTGTGGAGCTTTAGTGAACTGTTTTTCATGAGAGAACCACAGGATGTGACTGTCACAAGGAAAGACTCGGTCCTTTTAGATTGCCAGGCTCATGGAGAAGGTCCCATTAAGGTCACGTGGTTAAAAAATGGAGCAAAATTGTCCGAAAATAAACGGATCCAGGTTCTCTCTAATGGCTCTTTATACGTGAGTGAGGTGGAAGGCAGGCGAGGAGAGCAGTCGGATGAAGGATTTTATCAGTGCTTGGCAGTCAACAAATACGGAGCCATTCTTAGTCAGAAAGCTCATCTGACATTGTCAAGTAAGTGTTTAAGTTCTTCTTTTGGTAACAGTTTTCATGGTTAGAAGGTATTTTTTACTGGCTTATGAGTAGCACTAAAATCATACATGCGTTAGGAATTTTACCAGAGATGATACAGCTGGCACTGATGAAGACGTGCAGAGAAATCTGCAACAAGCTTGAGTTGTTGGGAACTAAATGCAAATTAGACTTTGAAAACGCCAGGTGACTATCTTCATTTCAAATGTTGCATACTGTAGGGATTACAGGAAGCCGTTTGGCCAGTACAAGCAAAGCTGTTGTAAAATTTCAATCTTTGGGAATTCACTGAATGGAAACAACCCCAAGCAAGTCTTTCCGCCGGGTGGCTGGCTCTTGAGTGCTAAATCTTTCTTACAGCCCAGCCTTCCATCTCTCAGGCGGTTCTTAGATCACCCATGTTGCTTTCTGGTTGTAGGAGAGGGAGGGCATTGGTCAGTAACTCTCCGGCCTTTGAAGTATGTCGCGTCTTTTCCAGCGGGCAGGGAAGGAGCTCAAGGCCCTTTCTGTAGTAGGCCTAATGGAATTAAACCAGATCTGCTCATTTATTTTCTCCAGTTTTCATAAAGTCCGTTGCCTAAGGATTTCCTTTGTATTAACACCATCCAAGCAACTGTCAGCCTTATGATCCATTGGGTGGTGGTTGACCTCCGTAACTGCTAGGGGTCAGGACCGGCCTAGGACAGGTAAGGGAACTCTTTCAGGTCACCACCTCTTCATGTGACCAGGCACCACTGCACGAAGTGGGATGCTGGAAAGAGTTTCACAGCTCTGGCTGTGCTGTTGGCCTCCAAAGGGCAGAGCTTTGCACCCTACACACACTGACCGGTTCACAAAGTGTACAACGGGCCGAGCACGTTCTGGAGATAACCACATAGCCTCTAGGGAGTGCGTTATCCAAGATCTCCACTCCACCGGTCGAGCTTGGGAGATGGCCTGGAGTTTCCCAGGTGACTTAACTGCAGCTCAGGGGCATGTTCCTGCTGCACTGAGAGGGTAATTGATGTAATTGTGTGGCGATGATGAATCGTAGAAAATAACCGCAAGCAGAGTGATATTTGTGTTCAACGATGTTGGCAAATTAGAGACGCTTCCAAGCCTTGCCCCACCCCCACCCCTGCCAAAGCAGAGCATAACCCCAAAAAGATTTCTGATAAACTCCACCCCCAAGACCCCCTACTGTTTTCTTTGGCTTTGATCTTTGGCCATTGAAATCTTTCTTTCATGGAGTACTAGTTTCGCTGTACAGTATCACTTTGAGGAGAATGTGCATTTTAGCCTTACGCTCTGTTCACTTGAGTCTTGTGTAATGTACTCTGCAAAGTCTTCTTTTCCCATCTTTCCAGATTTGTGGATTCATTTTTTTTTCCATGCCAAGGAACTATAGTTTGTGTTGCCTTTGTGGGAAGTGGGTGGTGGAGGGGAGTGGACAGGGTTTAAAAGACAAACATTTATCAGGACCACACTTGCTTCCAGGACCTCCTGAGAAGCCTGGCAGAATCCCATAGCTCACCCAGCTTTCTGACTCCATAAATAAAATCTGAAATGACGCAAATATTAGGACCAGGGGCTGGGTTAGTGATGAAGTGTTGGAGCATGTGTTTGACATGCATGAGTGTCTGGGTTCAGTTCTAACCTCCTAACCCCCCCAAAACAAACAAACAAACAAACAAACAAAAACCCCAACCAATCATTCAAAAAACATTGAACATTTTGAGTATCTTCACATTTTTGTATCTTTAAAATTATTTTTAATAGTACCTATTTGCATATTAATCACTTTGCAAAGTATTGTGGAAAGGGGATGACTTAATAATCTTCATGTTATAAATATAAAACTTTGGATTCAAAAATCTGGTGTGGCACATAGCTGTGATCCCATCATGTGGATGGCTGAGGCAGGAGGATGGCGAGTTCTAGGCCAGTTCGGACTATATATCAAGGCCCTGTCTTAGAAACGTTTATTTACCTGCCCCCCCCCCCCCCCAGCCATCTCACAGACCCTCAGAAACAAACAAAACTTCCCAGATGAACTGCTTAGATGGGCACTTTCATCCAGTCACGATTATGGATTTTAAAACAAGAAATGCACAGCGGATTTAAATTTAGATTTTTTTTTTCTTTAGAAATAAGAAGGCTCTCAGCGATCCTGGAGTCAAACAGTTTTGTCGTTTAAGAGGCCGCGTCTTGTGACAGGGGCTTTAATCGCTCTTCCTGTGCAGATGTTATCCGAAGTGAGCAGGAAGAGAGGAGCATTAAGTGGGCATTCTGTTGTCTCTGTGTTTTCAAAGCTAGTTCTTCCACTTACCGATAGCAGCAGGGTACGAGTGTGTGCTTTTTGTTTTCTTAGGGATTTTATGAGCGAATGCATCTTTTGGTTTAGCGGTGGTAGCAGCTACCTGTAATCTAACACTTTAATCTGTGCCACTCTGGGCTTTTTTAACACACTGGCCGAGTCTTAGTTTCTGAATTTAGCAGCTAGAAGCGGAAAGTTGCACTCTGGGCCAGAATTCCATTATTCATGTGTAAATTAGGAATCGGCAAGGTTAAAAGGTTAGGCGCTGGCCGGGGTGAGGTTTACCCTGTGATAAAGAGCAGATGACCCTCATTCATTGGCCCCAGCTTTCATGTGGCTCTTCTGCAAAGTTGCTTATTGCCATGAATTGTTCTTGAGGAATGCAGAATCCGAATGCGAGCAGGCCCTTCCTTAAGTGTCACTGTGGGGCCTTATCTCGCAGCACATCGGCGCAGGGCTCTTCCCCAAGGCCTGGAGGCTTGGCTTTCCGGTTGTGCACCCAAGCACAAAAGAATGTGTCTAGCTTACTTTGGCCAAGGCATCCCGTTTTTTGAAAGGAAAACATAGGGTTAAAGTAATATATAGCTATTTTTTTTAAGTAATCCTTTGTGTCGATAGCCATTTTCTTGTCCCCTTTTTACATTTTTCAGGTAATTAGGAAAGAGAGGGGGAGGATGTGGGGAGCCCTTTTCCAGTTGCATATAATGCTAATCAGAACATGAAAATAGGGCCTAGAAATGTAAATAGGTTAAGTTTTAGTACATCGAAATCTCACCTACTTGAGTGCTAAGTCTTTCTTCTATAAACACCGCAATTAAAATATTTTAGGAATACCAAATGACTAGAGAGCTGTCTTGATCCTGGAGTCCTTAATGCTGGCGTAAGATAAATCTCATAGGGAAACATTAGTGTGCTTTAAACAGTCTCATATTTCAACAAGTTTAAATTAAGATAAGGCAAGTAGAGGAGGCGGCGGCCGGGCGTATGCTGTGATGTGTAAAAGTCTGGCCAGCCTCGAGGCCTGAACAGGAAGCTGGCTGTTTGTTGCCTTTCCATAAAAGGTGGAGATTGAAGCCTCTGGAGAGGATGAGAGCACATAGGAATTCTCTTAACTTCATAGTGCTCTTTAAAAAATTGAGGTTAATTTTAGACCCACTGAAGTTGTCCAGGCGAACCATTTCTATGACTTTTTTTTTGGTTTTTCGAGACAGGGTTTCTCTGTGTAGCTTTGCGCCTTTCCTGGAACTCTCTTTGGAGACCAGGCTGGCCTCCAACTCACAGAGATCCGCCTGGCTCTGCCTCCCGAGTGCTGGGATTAAAGGCGTGCGCCACCACCGCCCGGCCATTTCTATGACTTTTAAGTGGCAAAAAATCATTGCCTTTAGTAGGACATGCTTTTCATGAATAAAATGCAGCTGCTTCAGTTTAAGATTTTTATTTTGTGGGTGTAATTTATCAATTATTATCTAAAGTTTAATTTGAAATGTAAAGAACATTAAAAGCATTTAAAATAGCCGGGGGTGGGGGTGGGTGGGGGTGGGGGGCGGTGGTGGTGCACGCCTTTAACCCCAGCACTTGGGAGGCAGAGGCACGTGAATCTCAGTGAGTCTGAGGCCAGCCTGGGCTACAAGAGTTCCAGGACTGTTACACAGAGAAGCCCTGCCTGGGTGGGGGGAGGGGAGGGAACAAAACAAAACAACAATAAAAACATTTAAAATAATGTTTGGAAAAGGGGATGGTGTGGCATATGGAAAGAGAATAAGAATATAAAAATGTAGCTTGGATATTTGGATTTTATTAGAGATCCTGGACCCAAAACTGGCAAAATTTTTCTGCAATATCCCTGTCCCAGGTGAGTTAGTAGACTTTTAGGGGTGGTGTCCTGTCTATGACACACACAAGCTCTTAGCAGTCACCTGCCCTAATTCAGCAGTTCTTACATGGATCTCAAAGTCGTATTTTGAGAGACCAGTCTGCCAACCCTGTAAAAATAAGGCTAAGTTACTGCTTCCCGATATCCTAGAGAGCATGTGGGCTGAACGATCTGTCTGAATTCCTGTCAGTTGTCCTGGATACGTGACGTCAGCTCAGTAAAAGCTGCACACACCTGGTCCTGCAGGCTTCTCCGCAGCCACGCTGCCCTCTGAAGATCTCTCTACTTAAGGCCTGCTTATCAGGGGCCTGATAATCTGGGGCAGGGAACCAGTTTTTCCGACCCACCTGATGTGTGATTCTCCTCTCATTTCCTGCCACTGGTAACGCTAGCTACCTCTTTTCAAAGTGGGTCCATTTTTTTTTTTTTCTTTTTTTGAAGCAAAGCATGATCCAGCAAGAGGGTAGAGTTCTATGTTTCTTGAAGACACACACACACACACACACACACACACACACACACACCCTGCAAATGTGTTTGTTTTATTTCTCCCCATTTGTAAAGTGAAATCTCAAAAGGGGCCTGCGTCTATACACTTTCGGTCAGCTGTCTCTGATGATTCTGAAGAAAGATCTTCACAGCCAAGGGCTTGTTTGTACAACCCCTGGGCATCTGTGCTCTCAAATTTAACAGCTGGGCCTGTCGAGGAAGCCCCCAGCAATTCAAGAGACCAGCAGAAAACTAATCTTTGAAGCAAGGCTTTAAGTTTAATTCATATTTCAGCTAATAAACCAGATGCCTTTGCGGTTACCTCTGGGAAAGCCGTATTTTTAACTGTGGGTAGAAGACAAGGCCTTATCTTAGAGCCAGAGTTGTTCAGCCAGGGTCATTGCTGGTAAACTAGCTAGGATTCAGCTAGTAAACTGATGAAGACTTACTTGCAGAATAATCAGCCATGTTGAGTTATGCTTGATCTCTTTAAAAAAAAGAAGATACATTTATTTTTATTTTATGTCTGTGGGTGAATGCCTGCCCGCCAGTCTGTGCACTGCATACATGCCTGGTACCCATGGATGCTGCCAGATCCCCTGAGACCGGAGGGTGTTTCAGACGGTTGTCAGCATCTTGAGGTGGGTGTTGGGAACTGAACTCTGGTCCCCTATAAGAGCAGCAAGTGGGGCTGGAGAGACGGCTCAGGGGTTAAGAGCACTGGCTGCCCTTCCAGGGGATCCGGGTATTGCAGCTCACACCTGGCTTCTGACATCCTCACACAGACACACATGCAGAACACCAATGATCATATTGAAAAAAAAAAAAAGAAAAGAAAAAAACTTAAAAAGAAAAAGGAAAGAAAAAGGCATGTGTGGTGGCGCACTCCTTTAATCCCAGCACTTGGGAGTCAGAGCCAGGCAGATCTCTGTGAGTTCGAGGCCAGCCTGGTCTACAGAGTGAGTTCCAGGACAAGCACCAAAGCTACACAGAGAAACCCTGTCTCAACCCCCCCCTCCCCCTGCAAAAGAAAAGAAAGGAAGCAGCTAGCGAGGCAGTTGCTGGCACACTGTTTGCTGTTCCTGGTCCTGGCAGCAGGCAGACACAGCTCGAAGAGGGAAGTAGTTGATGGAGATGCTGGGTAAAACCGGACAAGAGGTACCACAGCCTCTGCGGTGCTGGGATGCTGGCGGGCTGTGCGTGCAGAGGGAGGAGGCGGCACCCTGGCACAGATCGCTCACACTGACCTTAGGAATTCTTTTCTGACTTTTACATTCCTTTTTTTTTTTTTTTTTAAGAATTTTATTTATTTATTATGTATACAATGTTCTGCCTGCATATATCCCTGCAGGCCAGAAGAGGACCAGATCTCATTACAGATGGTTATGAGCCACCCTGTGGTTGCTGGGAATTGAACTCAGGACCTCAGGAAGAGTAGCCATTGCTGTTAACCTCTGAGCCATCTCTCCAGCCCCGCTCCCTTTTTTCATTAAGAAAAAAACAACAAAAACAAAGAACCTCAGATTCTTAGAAACTGCTTTTGATGAACCTTAAAAAGCCAAATTCTTACAGACTAAGCCGAAGGCATGAATTTAAGATGTTGTTTTCTTGGTTTCTGGAGGGCTCGCCCTTTCTGGAATGTTTATAGATGTACGTTGGACAGTGTAGGCCGCGGTTAGATTAACCAAGAGACTGTGGGGAATGTGGGCACCGTTTCACACTGATGCTCTCACTCGGGTTGGTGCTGGGAACTGTGGAAAAGAGAATCTTTTAAAATCCTTTAGGAAACTACAGACATTGATTGATTGATTGATTGATTGATTGATTGATTGTTTTTCAAGATAGGGTTTCTCTATGTAGCCCTGACTGTCCTGGAACTTGCTGTGTAGCCCAGTCTGGCCTCGAACTCACAGAGATCCACCTGCCTCTGCCTCCTGAGTGCTGTGATTAAAGGCCTGTGCTGGCTGTCTGGCAGTCATTTTTATTTTTAGTATTTATTTGTTTATTTCATGTGTATGAGTGTTTTTGTCTTAATGTATTTCGGTATACCATGTGTATGCCTGGTGTCTGTAAGTCTTGAAGAAGGCATTGGATCTTCTGGAATTGATGTTACAGGCAGTTGTGAGCTGCCGTGTGGGTGCTGGGAATTGAACCCAGGTCCTCTGCAAGAGCAGTCAGTGCTCTTAACCACTGAGCCATCTCTCCAGCCCCTATCGCAGTTATTTAAAAATTTTCTATTGTGGTACTGCTTTATACCGTGTGTGTGTGTGTGTGTGTGTGTGTGTGTGTGTGTGTGTGTGTGTGAATGTATTAGTGTGCCTGTGTAGGCCAGAAGTGTCTTTCTCAGGTGCTGTCTGCTTCTTTTGGGGACAAGGTGTCTCATTGTCCTGGAGTTTGCAGGGACAAGGCTGGGCTGGCTGATCAGTGAGACCCAGGGATCTGCCTCTCTGCCTCTTGGTTCTGGTTTCACAAGTGTGTGTCTCTGTGGCTTTTTTTTTCTTTTTTTTTTGTAGAGTTGGGGTTCAAACTCATGATCTCACACTTGACTGGTTGTGTGTTCTTCCCAGCTCTATGAGGACTACTTGAGATAAGTCATATTCTTTGGCAATAATCCTCCTCAGTATAAGCCTTCTTACTGTTTTATAGTATTTTTTTTGTTTTGTTTTGTTTTTTTTGTTTTTTGGTTTTTCGAGACAGAGTTTCTCTGTGTAGCTTTAGCGCCTTTCCTGGATCTCACTCTGTAGCCCAGGCTGGCCTCGAACTCACAGAGATCCGCCTGCCTCTGCCTCCCAAGTGCTGGGATTAAAGGCATGCGCTACCACCACCCGGCCCTGTTTTATAATTTTTAATGAAAAATTATGATAGCTTTATTTAGTTTTGTGTGTGTGTGTGTGCGTATCTGAGCTATCATGCACGTAGAGATGAGAGTCGGGGGACCAGGGGCCTCAGTTGTTGTCTCTTCCATTCTGTGGGTACCAGGGATTGAACTCAGGCCCTCAGGCTTGGTGGCAGGCCCTTTAGTCTGCTGAGCCATCTTACTGGCATTTGTTTTGCGATTTTTAGTGGTCCTCAGACCCTAGTAAAACCCAGGGACATGTCTGCTGTGCTACCGACAACCCCCAGGCCTCAGTAAGTGTCTATAGAGGTATTTCTGCTTGTGGGTAACCTTCTCAGAGTTCCTAAGCTTTGGCATAATTCGAAATTTTGGCCGGATAGTGGCTCATGGTGGTGTTATCTGATGCTTTCCATGCTGTGTTCCAGCATCCCTGGCCTTTCAGTCCCTCCCCGTCCGTCTGTGACAACCAGAAAAGCCCAGACACTTCTGCTGGAGGGGCACTGACACTTCTGTGGGTGGAAGAAGAGTGTCTTGGGGTGTTCTGCACGTTGTGGCATTGACAGGCCCCAGAACGTTGGCTGTGTGGTAGCATGTGGGTGAATGGGAAACACAACACGAGTCTCTTCCTTCATGGGAATCAGCAGTACCCTCCTCTTGTTTTGAGCGGAAGCCTTTTAACTTCTGCTCATAATGATGCCAGCATGGTAGCATCTTTTTTTCTGTCTTTATTGTATTTTTTCCAAGGCAGGGTTTCTCTCTGTAGCTCTGTCTGTCCTGGAACTCACTCTGTAGACCAGGCTGGCCAAAGACTCAGAGATCCACCTGCCTCTGCCTCCCGAGTGCTGGGATTAAAGGCGTGTGCCATGACTGCCCGGCAGGAATGGTAGCATCTTGAGAGGGCCCCAGGGTCAAGTGAAGGGGAAGGCACTGGGCTTGACTGGTGTTTACCACCCAGGGAAGTTTGCAGACAAAATGCAAGTGATTGTTTCTAAAATATTTGTTTTAGATTACTTACTAGCAGCAGGAATCTGGTAGATTTCAGTTTTCATCTTTCTCAAGGTGGTGTGTGTGTGTGTTCCATGTGTATGCCTGTGGATACATGTGTTTACATGTGCTTGCAGAGGCCAGAGGTCAGTATCTAGTGTGTTCTTTAGCCTCTTCTCACCTGTTTTGAGACGTGGAGACTCACTGAACCCAAACCTCATTAACTCGGTAGTCTGGCTAGCCAATGAGCCCTGGAGACGCGCCTGTCTCTGTCTCTCTGGCTCTGGGGTTACAGTGTGCGCTCTTCTACCTGGTGTCTATGTGTGTGTGTGAGATCTGAACTTGGGTCCTCACACTTGTGTGACAGACACTTGACTCTCTGAGCCATCTCTTCAGCCCTGAATATTTACTCGATGTGAGTTTGTTCGGCCCCATTATACCAGAACCATTTAAGTCCCTGAGAAGAAAATTAAAGTAACTTGGCTAGTATTTAATCATGGGAAGTTTAAAGCCAAATCTAGATAATTTAGATACTTTTTTTTATGTTTCTTTTTGCAGTACTAGGGATTAAACCCTGGACCTTCTCCATAGCAAGAACTCACTTTGCCAACATCTGGTTAGTCCCAGCATGACTAGGACTGTCTTTTTTTTTTTTTTTTTTTTTTTTTTTTTTTGGTTTTTCGAGACAGGGTTTCTCTGTGTAGCTTTGCGCCTTTCCTGGAGCTCACTTGGTAGCCCAGGCTGGCCTCGAACTCACAGAGATCCACCTGGCTCTGCCTCCCGAGTGCTGGGATTAAAGGCGTGCGCCACCAACGCCCGGCTACTGTCTTTTTTTTTTAATGACTTAATTTTATTTATGTGCATGGGTGTTTGCCTGTGTGTATGCATGCATGCAGCTCCCATGGAGGCTGGCTGAAGGGGTTAGACCCTCTGGAACTGTAGCTGTGGGCAGCTGTGAGTTGCCCAGGTCCTGGAGTGCTCTTCGTGAGTCACGTCTCCAGCCTCTCCAACCCCAATTCTTAAGACTCCAGAAGTGTTCAATTCTATATGGCTATGCTTCTCCAAAAGTTTGCACATGTGGAGCACAATTTTATAAAAATTAATGCTAAATTCTGATGTGTACCGATTCAGCATTTTAAAAAATATAGTTAAGCCTTTCTCTTGAGAGCTTTGTGTAGAACAGGCTATACCGCTGCCCTCACTTTCCATTAGTATGGTAAGGTGTAATTTACCTCAGCCTTCCGTCTAAATTAGTGTGAGTTCCTTTGATGGGGTTTAAAGTAATTTAGATTAAAATATTGACCTCAAAGTGGATTTAGAACAGGAAAAACATGTTTTGATGTCAGTATTTAAAAAAAAAAAAGCTGAGCTTGGTGGTGCATACTTTCAATCCCAGCACTCAGGAGGCAGAGGCAGGTGGATCTCTGTGAGTTCGAGGCCAGCCTGGTCTATAAAGTCACAGCTGGGGCTGTTACACAGAGCAACTCTATCTCAAAAAAGGGTGTGTGTTGCACAACTTTTCTTAAGAAGTTTTTTTTTTTTTTTTTTTTTTAACCAGTTACTGTTTTCTGAATAAGTAGAATGGTAAAAAGTTGTTAGCCGGGTGGTGGCGGCGCCGAGCCATTAATCTTAGCACTTGGGAGGCAGAGGCAGGTGGATCTCTGAGTTTGAGGCCAGCCTGGTCTACAGAGTGAATTCCAGGACAGCCAGGACTACACAGAGAAACCCTGTCTCCAAAAACCAAAACCAAAGCAAACAAACAAAACTGTGCTTATGTGTGTGTGTGCCACAGTGCACCTGTGGAGGTCCACAGACACCTTGTAGGAGTCAGTTCTCTCCTTCTACCTTAGGGGGTCCTCACTGGAAGTCAGGTTGCCAGGCTTGGCGGCAGGTGCATTTACCCACTGAGTTTTCTGTGTTCCCAGAAATTCCCATTCATGTTCTAACTTAGCAATTAAAAAAATCCACCTTTGGTTACATTTATTCGTTATTGCTGTGTTTGTGTGTGTGGAGGCGTGTGTATGTCATGGTAGAGGCCACATGACATCTTGCAGGAGTTGGCTCTCTTGGTTCAACTTGTGGGTCCTGGGGTTTGAACTCAGATCTTCAGGCTTGGCCGCCCCATCTCACCAACCCAGGCAGTGATGTCTTTAACATAATTTTAGTTGAAGGACTATGTTCACTAAAGCTGTGTGATTGCCAAAGGCTGTTTTGAAGCTGTGTGAGGAGGATCTAAGTGACAGGATATGAGTTCTTAAATGTTTTTTGTTTTGTTTTGTTTTGTTTTTAAGACAGGGTTTCTCTGTAAACCAGGCTGGTCTCAAACTCACAGAGATCTACCTATTTCTGTCTCCCAAGTGTTAGGATTAAAGGCTGTGCCCGGCTTTGAGTTTTAATTTTTATTTTATGTGTACAAATGTTTTGCCTGCATTCGGGTCTCCTTGTGTGGAGATAGGTCTTTCATATTCAAGTAGTTATTATCAAATCCACACTATAGAAAAGGGAAACTAACAGAATTGACACTGAGATTGAAGATGTTTCTCTTTTATGTTGTATTTGTGGTGTGTGTATGCGTGTGTGTGTGTGTGTGTGTGTGTGTGTGTGTGTGTGTGTGTGTGTGTATGCGCGCGTGTGTGCGTGCGCGCCACGAGATGTGAGGCCAGAGGTTAATGTTGGGTATTTCTGATCATTCTCCAACTTATAAATTGAGATAAGGTCATACACACATCCTAAATAAAGTAATTGATTATTTATAATACATAGGATGAAACAGGGAGGTTTAGATGGAAACTGCTGGGCCGGAGAGATGGCTCAGTGGTTAGCCACTCCCGCTCTTTCAAGGACCCCAGTTTTATTCCCAGCACTGGCGTCAGGTAGCTCACAACCACCTGTAAACCCAGCCCCAGAGTATTGTGACACCCCCATCTGGCCTCCGCCGGGTCCCACACACATGTGCATACATGTACACAGACACATATATTCACATAAGTAAGAAAAAAATCGGTGACGCTTTCGTGTTTGGGTGGATTTGAGAACTGCCCTGTGTCCTTCCCTTTCAATCTGTCAGACTCCCGTAGCCTTTCCTGTAGAACAGTAGTGACAAGCTTCCTCAGCTTTCGTTTGCCTGGAAAAACAAACAGCAACAACAAGAAGGTATTGCGTGTTTTTCTTCATCGGTAGGGTCTCTCACTGAAGCCTGAGCTTTTGTGATGCAGATAGCGTAGCCAGCGAGGTACATTGGGGATCTTTGCCTCCCAGGTGCTGGGATTACAGGTGGGTGGCCACCCTTGCCCAGCGTTCTTGTGGTGCTGAGGATCTGAACTCTGGACCTCACTCCTGCAGAGTGTGCAGGTTAACTAGTTTTTGTCGATTTGATACAAGTTAGCGTCGTCGCAGGGAAAGAGGGAGCCTCCAGAGAGGGATTTGGCTCCTTCCGATTGCCTGTAGGCAAGTCTTCTAGGACATTTTCTTTTCTTTTCTTTTTTTAAGTTTCTTTTTTCCTCCCAAGTTTCTTTTTTTCTCTCTCTTTTATTTTATGTGCATTGGTGTTTTGTCTGTGTGATGGTCTCGAGTCCCCTGGAATAAAAGTTACAGGCAGTTGTGAGCTGCCATGTGGGTGCTGGGAACTGAACCCAGGTCGTCTAGAAGAGCAGCCAGTTTTCTTAACCTCTGAGCCATCTCTCCAGCCCCATGTAGGACATTTTCCTGATTAATGACTGATGTGGGAGGGCCCTGCCCACCCAGGGTGCCGCCATCCCTAGGCAGGTGGTCCTGGGTTCTGTAAGAAAGCGGGCTGAGCAAACCAGGAGGAGCGAACGTCTAAGCAGCTCCCCCCCCCCTTTGGTTCCTACCTTGAGTTCCTTCCCTGACTTCCCTCCGTGATACAAACCTGAGAGTTGAAAGATAAAGTAAACCTTTTCCTCCTCAAGTTATATTTATTTACTTACGGTTTTTGAGACAGGGTTTCTCTGTGTAGTGCTGGGTGCCCTGGAACTCGCTCTGTAGCCCAGGCTGGCCTCGAACTCACAGAGATCTGCCTGCCTCTGCCTCCTGAGTGCTGGGATTAAAGGTGTGTGCCACCACCACTGCTGCTGGGCTCAAGTTGTTTTTTTTTGTCAGTGTTTTCTCACAGTTAACAGAAAGCAAACTGGGACCCAGCCCCGATGCTGGTGTTCTTGATCCGAGTGACCTGGTAAGTGGTGTAGCCATCAGCTGAGATGGAGAATACAGGGGCAAGGTCATGAAATGGTAGTTTTAGGTGTCTGGCATGGGTTGTCCTGAAAAACATTCGGGAGTCAAGCGAGATGTGCAGGCATGTGGCCCGCAAGCTACAGAGATCCTTCTCTCTGTCCACCCCGACTGGCACTGGAATTACAGGTGCTTATGGCCACAGCTGGCTTCTTCGTGGGTTCTGAGGATTTGAATTCTGGTCCCTACGCTGGTGTGGCAAGCAATTCCCCACCCCATCTTGATACTGTTTTAAAAAGCAAAATCATACTACTAAGCTATGATTTAGTAAAATAATATCTTAGAGTTTTTGTAGACAAATCCTTTATGGGCTGTACACAAAGGGGGCAGTGGGCTGGGCAGTAACCACAGTACCGCCCCACATTTGATGTTTCTTGACCATTCCAACAGTGTCAGAATAATGATCAGAAGCTTAGGTGATGTCAGGTACATGGTTAAACTGCCGATACAGTTTATGTGCATGAACGTCATACAGTTCTGCCTGGGGAACACGCTACTTAAAATGAATGCCGACGGGGTGTGTGAAGCCATTGGCAAGCTCCATTATTGGTTCATTGACGTCTTCTTTGCCGTCCCCCATTAAACTGATCTTCTGAGTACATTTTTAGAACTTTAGCCTGTCAGCTTGGGAGGGAAAGCTAGATTTAAAACACACTCTTTTCTTTTTTCTTTTTTGTCTTGCTTTTTGTGTGCTGGGGGAACCCGGGGTGGCATGCCTGATAGGCAAATATTGGGCCTTTGAATTTCAAGCCCTGCACGCACTTTGTGTGCTGGTAACAGGCTCAGAAGAGTATTCCCAGGCAACAGCCGCAACAGTTTCTCTGTTACACCTAAACATTTGGAATAGTTCAGTAAAATCAAAGGGCACAGTCAAAGGCTCTCAACTCCTGATTTGGGTCCTGTTGTTTTCCAGCCGTTCAGTTACTTTGTTCCAGTAAAGAGCAGAGGCTGAGCCTAGGTGAAGCTGTGGTAGGGCATTTGTCTGTAGGCAAGAGGCCATTGTTGGAAAGACTACCCCAAGGGCTCTAGAGATGGATGGATGGCTCAGTGGTTAAGAGCATTGGCTTCTCCTTCCAAAGATCTGGTGGGTTCCCAGCACCAGCATGGCAGTTCACACCAATCTGTAAATTCAATTCCAGACATCCAGTGCCCCCTTCTGGCTTCTGTGGGCACAGACTTCCAGACTGGCAAAGTGCACATATACATAAAATCATAAAATTTTGAAAAACAAAAGCATCCACCCCAAAGATTTGAGTATGAAAGTGTTAGTTTATAAAGCCAGTTTCCTGTTTGTGAAGTTGCTTATGAGAAGAAGTTTTAGTCATGAGGGACTATTGTTACAGTTGCCTCATTATGTGTAAGAAGATCCAGTGAAACAGTTTGTTAAAAATTTGCATAGATTTTTTTTTCAAGTTTTATTTAGGAGAGGAAAAAAATGGGAAGATACATTAACTTTAAAGGGTTGGATGCTTTTCATCTGTGATAGTTATGCATTTTTAAACAACGTAATACAGGGAAAAGCGAACTTAACGAAATAGCATGGGTGCCCCGAAGTGGCTGAACTGTGTGTGGCTCTGGGGGCGCATTGTGTCCCACTCCATGGTAATTGACGAGATTAAATGAAGTGATTGATTTCTGCTTCGTTCTTGACGCACGTTTATGAGCGTTTGCTCTGACACCTTAGCAGGATGTCAAAGGTCGTCACTTTCTTTCTTTGGGAGAACGAGAGCTTTCAGATGCTGATCCCGGCCACTGCGCCCTGGACCTTTGCTTCTTCTGTCTTGTGTAGAATTGCTAAGGAGTGATGGTTGAAAGGAACATCTCATAAATCAGCAGGAGAGAGCCTTTTCTTCTAAGATTCCTCAGGGTGCTTGAGGACCAGCAGAATCCAGGAAGAGCTAATGCTTTGCTTTTCTTGGATTTGGGGGGGAAAAAAAACCCAAAAAAACTTGGAATGGGAAATGGTCCATTAGAATGCGTCAGCCTGTGTCAAATGTGATTTTTATCTATATTGTCATATTTTATTTAAAACAGCCTGCTTAAAATAAATTAGAACATGTAACCTACATTAAACATACACAATTGTTTTCCTGCTCTTCTATAAAAGCCAAATGTCTGTGGCATGGGCCGGAACGGGAAAGGGTGGGAAGTTGGATGTTGCTGCCTGCATATCATGAAATTTATGTGTTTCAGTGGCTGGGTTTTCTGCTTTAAAAACAAAAGGATTAAAAAATTGTGTGTGTGTGTGTGTGTGTGTGTGTGTGTGTGTGTGTGTGTGTGTGTGTGTGTGAGAGAGAGAGAGAGAGAGAGAGAGAGAGAGAGAGAGAGAGAGAGAGAGAGAGAGAGAGAGAGAGTGTGGAAGTCAGGAGACAACTTTCAGGACCCAGTTTTCTGTTTCTACCATGTGAGTTCTGAGAACTGAGGTCACTGGATGAGGTGGCAGCTCCCCTTACTGGCCACCACCACCACCCGTGGCCCCCACCACCCCGAGATTTTGTTGCTTTTCAAAATATTTTGCTATCCAGCAGCTACAGCCACTGGTTTGACTTTGCTTGAGTTTTTACCACAGCCACTATACCGGTTTGTATCCAGTAATGATGATTCCATCGGATAGTGAGCATTTGTGTTTGCCGTGTGTGTGTGTGTGTGTGTGTGTGTGTGTGTGTGTGTGTGTGTGTGTGTGTGTGTGTCCCCACAGATGTGAGCAAATCCTTTGAATTTCCTCATGGCACCTTGAGTTTTAGTTGTCATTGAGTGTTGTGGCCACAGGTCATGTCCATGCCCCGCATATGTACATGTGTGTATATACTTTTTTCTTTTTTTTTTTTTTTTTTTGGTTTTTCGAGACAGGGTTTCTCTGTGTAGCTTTGCGCCTTTCCTGGCTTTTTTCTTTTTTTTGAGACAGGGTTTCTCTGTGTAGTTTTGGAGCCTGTCCTGGATCTCACTTGGTAGCCCAGGCTGGCCTGGAACTCACAGAGACCTACCTGGCTCTGCCTCCCGAGTGCTGGCATTAAAGGCGTGCGCCACCACCGCCCGGCTGTGTACCTACTTTTGTTATGTGTCTTTCTGTAAAATGATGCTTTTGTACTCTCTGGTGACTCTTAAGAATTTTTCATAACTAAAGTGTGACTGCTAGCTAGTTGTAATGTGAACACCTGGAATCCAAGCCCTGAGGAGGTTGTGAGTTCAGGGTCAGGGTGGTCAGCATGGTGAGAACTGTCTAAGAAGCTAGCGCACATAGAAGAGAAAGGCGGAGACCTGTCATCGTCATCATCACCATCATCATCTTCCTCTGACCCAAGGTTCATTGGGATTTTTCTACTTCCTCCTCTTCCATGCCTCCACCGCCCTTCTTTCTTTCTCCCCTCCCTCTCTTCTCCCTTTCCTGTTCCTTCCTCTTCCTCCTTCTTTCATGGTCTTTCTTCCTCCCAAGCCGTTACTTAGTTCTCAGGCGTCTCAGCTCTTGTGTAGGAAGTCAGGATTCCCTTCTGGTGCTGCTGGCGGGCAGTCTGTGGCTCTTTCTCCATCTTTTCAGCTGAGCGCTGACTCTGCCACTGGTCAAGGCTTTGGTGACTCTGGTCTCTCCCACTCATGCCACCCAGTGCCCCGGCAGCATCCCACAGCTTTGCCTCTGTGGCGGCCACCTGCAGCGGCCACCTCCAGCCGCGCACTCTCGGTCACTGCCACTGTTTCCTTCAAACTCCTAGCCCAGCCCACTCTCCCAAAATATGCAAGAGGAGACCAGCTGAGAGAGGCCTTTCATTGGGCCTGGTGTGCAAACCCCGGAGAGCCAAACTTCCTGCTTGAGCCGCCAAAGGAGGGGTTGGGCCCGTCATCGCCAACCTCTTATGCAAATGAGGGTTTGTGTTTACACCAATCACAGTATTGTCCCCTGTGTACCAGTCACAGCAGGCTCTCTATTGGACCAGTCGCTAGGGGACAAGATTTCTCTCCGACCTGGACAGAAATTTTTGCAAGGTCATCTTGAGTTCACCAGTTTTTGTTTTATGTTTTTTTTTATAATATATATTTTTTATAATAGCACAAATTTTTTTTTTGTTTGTTTGTTTGTTTTTCGAGACAGGGTTTCTCTGCGTAGCTTTGCACCTTTCCTGGAGCTCACTTGGTAGCCTAGGCTGACCTCGAACTCACAGAGATCCGCCTGGCTCTGCCTCCTGAGTGCTGGGATTAAAGGCGTGCACCACCACCGCCTGCTTGACTTTTATTTTTTAATTATGTGTATATCTGTTTGTGTGGGTATGTGCATGTGTGAGTGTAGGTCCCCACAGAGTCCAGAAGAGGGCGTCAGATCCCCTGGAGCTGGAGTTACAGGCAGTTGTGTGGTGCCAATAGTGAATGCGGTGAACTGAACTCAGGTTCCCTACGAAAGCAATAAAAGCTCTTAATTGCTGAACCATCTTTCCAGCCCCAATTAATATAAAATTTTATCTGGAGAATCTGTTGATTTTTCAGTACCGTTACACATTGGTGGCAACTGAGTTCCAAAGAGAATGCTACTGCACACTCTGTCTACATGATGGCTTTTGTACGTTTATGCAGGGGTGTGTGTAAATGACTGTGAACAGGTTTTAGGAGCCTGGCTGGCTTGGCTGTTCCAACTGGCGTGAGCTGAGAAGTGAGTGGTTATCTGCGTGTCTCATCACCAAGGCTCTCTGCTCTCCTGCACGTGGAGTTAGTGATTAGCCACAGAGCAGGGAGGAGAGGCTGAGTTCCCGGATGAGCCTCTCCCTGTTCCTTTGGCTTCAGGGTTAGCCCTTGCGTGTTGGAGCTGGCGTTCTGTTTGTTCCGCGCTGACCTTCCATGCTCAGGGCTGTGCGGATGGGATCCTCCATCCTCCCTTGGACCCTGGATGTTGTGATCCCAAATCAAAGGCCTTTATCTCCTCCTAAGGGAAGGGGGATTAAGAACTTCCTGTTGCCTTTTCAAACACTGAAGGGCCTGTGTGGGGCCTGGTGTGGGCCTGAGGTCACTTATAAAGGCTTCAGATGCCCTCGGGTCCCCTGTCAACTCAGAACTCTTGCTTTTAGGAAGGGGGTGGGGAGCTAGCAGCTTTCCATTAACAGGGTTCCTGAGAGTTTAATACCTCTGCTGATAAAGTAAGTGAATCAGTCAGCTTACAGTGGGGATTATCTCAGGGAAATGTCCTTGTCTTTGAAGGCAAATGCAAACTACCCCTGTTAACCTGGAAATTCAGGTTGCCTTTCTTCGGGGTTTACACCACTCAAGGTAGGCACTAAGTCATCAAGCAGAACACAGACTAAGGGTCAACACCGAGATCTCTAGGTGAAATTTCGATTCTGTGTGTAGCCTGTCACTGGGCCTTGTAAAACCACGCCAATACGTTATGTCTCTTCTTTCCTTGGACCGCCGCGCCACCCCCCCTTCTGTGTACCATTCACTGAGAATTTTCGTCTGTTTGCTTAACACTTTTTATTTCAGGGCAGAGGTGTGTGTGTGTGTGTGTGTGTGTGTGTGTGTGTGTGTGTGTGTGTGAAGGCTAGAGATAGAGCCGGAGGTCTTCCTCAGTCACTTTCCACATTTTTTGAGACGAAGTCTTTTCCTGAGCCTGGAGTGCCCTAACTCAGCTAGACCGACTGGCTCGTGAGCCCCTGGGGCTTTCCTGTGTCCTCTTCCCTCGCTTGGGACATGGCCATGCCTGGCTTCTACGTGGGGCCTGGGGATCCGAACTCAGGTCCTTCTATTTGTGCAGTGAGCTCTTGGACGACTGGGTGTCTCACCACCTCCTCTTCTTTTGATTCTTCTGCTTCTGTCCTCTTGAGCGATGCCCTCCATGCTTTCCCAAGACTAGAGACTGTCTACCACCGGCACGTGGCCATGGGAAGTTAGGCTTCCCAGTCCTCCAGCCCTCTTAACTCAGTACCCATCACAGAACAGTTGAAAACCACGTTGTACTCGCCTCCAAAGTGGTGGTGTATTTCCAGATGTCTTTAAATAGCCAGGCCCCATTGTCCATCGTTTCCTTAACAGAAGAAGGTCTCATTAAGCCATATGGACAGTTTACACGAAGCCATGAAAAGTCCGTGGCACCGAGCCGGGTAACCCAGCTATACACACAACTGGTCCTGAATGCCATTTTGTCTGTATCAAAATCGTAATCATTTGGACACCAGTCCTGGTGCACTGACTGGGCTGTGAGGACGGAACCAGTATTGTAATTTGAACGATACCGGCATGTCTCTGTGCGGTGTGAGTAGTTTTGCTATTAATCAGGGAGATCGGTTTTATGGTCTTTTTAGCCTCCATCTTCCATTGAATATAAAATCTTTTGTATGGTTTTAATTATAAGCCATCAAAGAAACAGTCAAGCTGTTTGGTGAGTTAGTCCGCTGACCAGTTCACCCTCCCCTTCGCAGGTGAATGTGACCCTCAGTGGCAGGCGAAGTGGGAGCCTCGAGTCTCCTTGACTCCACCCCTGTACACTACGCACTGTTGGATTTGGTGTATTAAACATATCAGCGCTTTCTCTGTGCCTGTGGCCCACAGTTCTCGGCTTTGATGTCTCTGAGCAAAAGACTGCTTCTACTGTAGCAGAGAAAATTCTAAACGGGAGGGCTGGAGCGATGACCCAGCTGATAAAGTGCTTGCTGGGCAAGCCTGAGGAGCCGAGTTCGGTCCCCAGGACCCATGGGAATGCGAGGTGGGCCCAGAGGCCGCCGGCCTGTGAGTCGGGCACACAGGAGATAGAAGTGGGATCTTTTGAGCGCGCCGGCTGGCAAGCTTGCAAAAACAGTAAGCTCCAGGTTCGGCAGGTGGAAAACAGTAGAGGGATACACCCGGTGTCAACCTTGGACCTCCATATGTGTGCATGCAAATGTACGTACAAATACTACACATATATACACATACATGTTCTCACAAAGGGAGCTATGATATTATTAAATGAATTTGTCATGTTGTGACAAGTTTAGAAGTCAATGTCAATTCACTTTAACAGGTCATCTGGTGTGTGTGTGTGTGTGTGTGTGTGTGTGTGTGTGTGTGTGTGTGTTTGTGTGTGTATCTGTCTGTCTGTCTCTCTCTCTCTGTATATGTATATAACTTTTTCTGTTTGAGTTAAATTGGCTTGCTTCTAGCTGAGCATGAATGTCTATAACCCCAGCTGCTCAGGAGTCTTAAGGAAGAAGGTCACAGACTAGGCAATTTATCGAGACCCTGTTTCAGAAAAAAAAGTATTTGGGGTACAGCTCAGTGGTCCTAGTTCTGTGTCCAGTAACACACATACACTGCCTCTGTCTTTAACAGCTATTAGAAGGTTTATTAAAAAGAGAGAATAGAGATGTAAGCCTGGGTATTATTTTTTTCAAGGTCTGATAACTTATTTGTTACTCTTAAAAGGCTCATTTTTGATTGGACTCAGAAGTAGAAGCTCTACGCTGACTAGTTTTTATGCCGACTTGACACAAGCCAGGGTCATCTAGGCAGAAAGAATCTTGATCAAGGAAATGCTTCCATAGGATTGGCCTGCGAAACCAGTCTGTGGTACATTTTCTTGACTAATAATGGTTGATACGGGAAGGCCCAGTCCACTGTGGGTGCTGCCACCCCTGGGCTGGTGGTCCTTGGTGCTGTAAGAAAGCAGGCTGAGGGGGCTGGAGAGATGGCTCAGAGGTTAAGAGCACTCACTGCTCTTCCAGAGGTCCTGAGTTCAATTCCCAGCAACCACATGGTGGCTAACAACCATCTGTAATGAGATCTGGTGCCCTCTTCTGTATACATAGTAAACAAATAAATCTTTAAAAAGAAAGCAGGCCGAGCAAGCCCTGATAGTCTAGTAAGTAGCCCACCCCCAGGGCTTCTGCTTCAGTTCCTGCCTCCAGGTTCCTGTCCTGACTTCCCTCAGTGATGGACTGATACCTGAAAGTGTAAACTGAAATAAACCCCTTCCTCCATGCTTTTTTTTTTTTTTAAAAGATTTATCTATTCTGTAGACAGTGTTCTGCCTGCATGCCATAAGAGGGTGTTTTATCACAGCAATAGAAACTCTAACTAAGGCAAGCTCTCAGTGAGGGCGGCCTGTGTCTCTTGGCCATGTGCTCTTGCAATTTTTCTTTGGCTTCCTTCCTTGGCCAAAAGTTTGGCGCATTTTTCAGTTTCCTTCTTGTTTTCTTACTGTGTGTGTTGCTTCAGAACAATGCATTGGCATTTGTGTTGCAGGACATGTGAAGTGACGATTCCCTTGGTCTCAGGTGCTTTGGTCTTGGGCCTCTTACCTTCTTGTTTAAGGGCTTTCTTTCTTTAAGAATTTATTTATTTTCATTTTATGTGCATTGGTGTTTTGCCTGCGTGTATGTCTGTGGGAGGATACCAGGTCCCCTGGAACTGGGGTCACAGACAGGTGTGAGCTACCATGTGGTTCTGGGAATTGAACCGGGGTCCTCTGGAAGAGCAGCCAGTGCACTACAACATATCGGTGGGCATCATCTTAAGAAAGGCTGAAGAGTCTGTAGGTTCTGCTGGCTCTTCTGGTTCCCACCTGTGGAGGCACAGTTGTATCTGCCAGTCCAGGCCTACCTGCCCTTGTGTCGTTTTGTCCTAACAAAAATCGAGTTGAGAACCTTCAGTTTGACATCTAAGGTGCGTCCCCAAACAGACTTGGCTTGCTCTCTCTAGTTTTCCTTGTTCTAGAACAAGAAGGCCCCCTTACTCCACATCAGACTCCCTCTGCTGTGTGGGTCAAGACAGCTTGCTTCATGGGAAAACCTTGTTTTTAGTTCCCACTGTGGATCTGGACCACACAGCCCTTCCTCTCTTCACCTAGAGCATCAGCAGCTGCTTCTGTGGCCATGCTTCTCATGGACGTTTGTATGACGTTTGTGTTCATCGTCCATGTCAACGAGTTTCTGACAGCTGGTGGCTGGGAGGGAGATACTCAGCTTCATCTTGATGCAGCCTGTCACCTAGGAGGTGCCATGAAGAAGAGCTAGAAGAGCTGGTTTTTAATCGTTGCCTTGTGAATTTGTCGTGTGTGTGTGTGTGTGTGTGTGTGTGTGTGTGTGTGTCTGTGTGTGTGTGTGTGTGTATGTATGTATGTATATGACAGGGTCTTCCTATGTAGTTCTACCTGGCCTGCAACTCACAGAACTAGGCCTCTGCCTTCAGTGCCCTGGGATTAAGGATAGACACCATCATACCTGGTCTCAATTTTTAATTTATGTAATACATTTTAAAGTTATATTGTAGAACAGGTATCTAGTTATATGGAAAAGAAGACCAGGTCTTTTATATTCTGAGGAAGCTGTATTATATAAAGTGAAATGGCAGGATTCTGTTCAACTATCATATCCATCTATTATCATCCATCCATCCATCCATCCATCTATCCATCCATCCATCCATCCATCTACTCATCTATAATCTATCAACCATCCATCATCCATCTATCTATCCATCTGTCCATCTATCTATCCACTATTAGTTATTAACTATCTACCCGTCCATTTAATATCTATCTACCCATTCATCCACCCACCCATTCCTTCTGTCCATTTACCCATCATCCTACCTACCCATTATCCATCCATTCATTGTTCCATCCATCATCTGTCAATCTACTCACCCATCCATCCATTAATCATCCATCTTTCCATTACCCATCTATCTAAACAATAGAGAACAACACCGTGAAATTTATCAAGAAGGAATTTGATGTACTGCAGCTCCCGAGTAGGTATGTAAAGTCTTTGAGAATAGCCATTTCTGAAAGCAAAAACAGTCCGAACCGGAAATACTTCTGTTGTGAGCTTGAGATTTTTCTTATTTTGAATTTCCACATGGGCAAGGTTGCTAAGTGACAGATTCGGTTACAAAGGCGCACTCTTTAATGCATTCTTGAGTCTTCCTCCTGTGACGGGTGCACGGTGTAAAACTGTTTGGAATGTTCTTCCTGCACAGTTGAGCTATTAAGCAGAACTAATTCTTTATGGAATAACAACAAGGCCTAAGAAAGGCATCTCTGCGATCGGGCAATATAAGGCGGTCACTTGGCAAACTGCTGAAGGGCAGTGGTCTGGGAAAGACAAAGCAAAGAGGCCTTTTTCTCTTCTCCTGGAATTCACGGGAGCCACACAAGTCGAACAGCTTTGAAGCCCGTTACTGTGGCTTACTGTGCATGTTTTTTTTTTTTTTTCTCTCTACGGTTTCCTGCTTGTTTTTGCCAGCAGAGGGGCCAGGAAAAATCACTTGATAAATGCGTTAGCATGTGCCCTACACTCTGTGACCACACACGGCTGCTGGGAGACAGATCATCTGAGAGGAGGGAAATCCCACTTGGGGATGCCTTTCAAAGAGAGATCAGATTTTACTGCCCAACTAACCGGACTCTGTCTGGATTATGGGAGTGCCATATGGAGACTGATTATGTGAGGTGGGTTTTTTTAGTGATTTTTTTTTTTAAAGCTCCGAACAAATAGTGGTTGGGAAAAAATGGAAGGCAAAGTGAGCAGATTACCAGCTCTAGGAAGCAAACTAGGAACACCAGTAATAATGTTATGACAGTTTCATCATTATAGAAGACTTATTGAACGGCTTACCTGTCGTCGTCATTGAAAATGCTTATGCGTGTGGTATGTGTGCAGGTGTGTATGTATGTTCACATGTTGCATGTGTGTGTGTGTGTGTGTGTGTGTGTGTGTGTGTGTGTGTGTGTGTAGTCTAGAGGCCCAAGGCTAGTGTCGGGGCTTTCTTCTTCTGCTGGTCCACCTTATTCCTTGAGGCAGGCTCTCTGAATTGAACCTAGAACTCACTGACAAGGGCTGGTTATCTGAGGATTTCCTCTCTGCCTCCTGAGCGCTGGAGGTCCTCATGTGTACTTACAGGTGTACCACCATGCCCACCCGGCGTTGATGTGGATGCTAGCCATCTGAACTCTGCTCCTCAGGATTGATCAGCAACATCTTTATCTACTGAATCATCACCACACGTCATACCTCCCTGTCCATTCCCTACAAAAATACACGCACATGCATGTACTAGAGCATGTTCATGAAGGTCAGAGGACAGCTTTGTGGAGTTGGATTTTTCCTTTCCCCCTTTACCTGGCTTCCAGGGACGGAACTCAGGCCGTCTGGTTTTTGAGGAAGTGACTTCTGTGCACTGAGCCGTCCCACCAGCCGCTCCCTATATTCTTCTGATTTATCCCTCGTTTTACTGAGTTGTGTGGTTTGTCTTGTCCTCAAATCGTTCCTCAAATTTTAATTAAGACAAACTTCCTCATGGAGGGTCAGAATTCCGGCTCTGTCTCTGGTGCCCCTCATGGTCTGTTCTCTGGTTTCTGGTGATCTCTTGAGGGTGAATGCAACATGTGCCAGCTGAGGAGACTGTACGTCAGCTGAGGAGGGCTGCCGGCAACGCTTGAATGCTCAACAGTCTTGGCCAAACATGGGTTCCAAAAACCTGTCTCTGTGTTTTTAAGCTCCATGTCTTAGGCTGGGAGGATGGAACAGTTTGTAAAGGAGACTTGAGTTTGACTCCCCAGAACCCACATAAAAAGCTGGATGTGGCGCTGAGGAGGAGAGAACGGGGAGAGAACGGTGGATCCCTGGGGCTTGGTCAACTTATTTGGCGAGGCCAGGCTAGCCAGAGAACCTGTCTCAAGAAAACAAAACAAATAAATAAACAAAACAAACAAAAGCAAAAACCTAAGGTAGATGGCTCCCGAGGAATGCTACTCAAGGTTGTCTCTGGCCTCCATAGCAGATGCACACACACACAATTTATTTCTTGCCTTAGAGTCCGTGTATTGTATCAGTTGGTTCTAGAACCAGAGTTTCAGCAGTGCTAAGTCTGGCCTGGTGGAACCTGACTGAGGTTGAGTATAGGAGACTGGAGGTTGGTGTGGAATTCCAGCCACTAACTTTAGTCTGCAGGAAGCTCTGGGTTGGCAGCCTCTAAAAATGGCTTCACCAGAACTGCCGCCTACAGCGTGTCTTTATGGAGGGCTGTGGTGGGTCGTGTCTTCAGGTGCATTGACAAACTGTATGTGACCAACTCCTGGCTTCTCAGCAGTGGTGGCTTGCCCCGTCACCATTTCCACAAGTAGGGATTGAAATTCTCACTCTGCCCTCAGGACCATACATGCATTCCTGGCAGGCAAGATAAATTTTGTTTAATGGATGCTATTTGTGTATGTTACTACAGAGACAATTTATAATTTAGCCTCTGATATGCCTCCAGATAATTATTATGTGTACGTTACGCTACTTCCTATATGTAATCTGTAGATAGATCCCTATGTAGATTCTCTATCTACATAGAGATACAGGATAGATGGTAGAGTGACTGGTCAGTAGATGAGTCTATATGGGAGAATACAGAACTGAAGGCATCATATCCTAGGCTGTGTTGAGTGTGTTTGCCACGTATCTTTAGAGTGCTGTTCGTATCCATGTTGTAAGCTGAGAAAACAGAGAAGCAAAGAAAAGCGTCCGTGATCTTGGGGATATGCGAGGTATCTCTAGTTCTACATTGGAAGTGAGGATAATTTCATAAAACAGGGAGGGTGGTCTTCAGGACTCAGCTTTTATATTTATCCATCCATCCATGCATCCATCCACCCATCCATCCATCCACCCATCCATCCACCCATCCATCCATCCATCCATCCACCCATCCACCCATCCATCCACCCATCCATCCATCCATCATTCATCCATCCATCTATCCATCCATCCATCTATCCATCATCCATTCACCCGTCCGTCCGTCCATCCATCCATCATCCATCCATCCACCCATCCACCCATCCATCCATCCATCCATCCACCCATCATCCATTCACCCATCCACCCATCCATCCATCCATCCACCCACCCATCATCCATTCACCCATCTACCCATCCATCCACCCATCATCCATCCACCCATCCATCCATCCACCTGTCCGTCCATCCGTCCGTCTGTGCACCCATCCACCCATCACTGTAACATGTGTATGTTGTGTGTGTACGTCAGAGGACAACTTGAAGTCACTTTTCTTCCTCTACCGTGCGAGTCCCAGAGATCGAACTCAGGTCGTCAGTCTTGGACACAAGCTCCTTTACCCACTGAGTTTTCTTGCTGGCCCAGGAGTCAGCTTTTAAAATCTGTATGTGCTGGGTGTGGTAGCACACACCTTTGATCCTAGAATTTAGGGGGAAAGTGCAGGTGGATCTCTGAGTTCAAGACCATCCTGGTCTACAGAGCAGATTCCAGGCCAACCAAGGCTACATACCTTATCTTGAAACAAATAAAAACAAAATAAAATCTGTGTGTTGTTATCCTGCTTACTATATGACTTTTATTCTTAAAAACTATGTTGAGAGATTGGAGAGATAATGGAGTGATTAAGAGCACTGGCTGCTCTTCCAGAGGACCTGGGTTCAATTCCCAGCACCCACATGGCAGCTCACAACTGTTTATTAACTCCAGTCCCAGGGGGATCCAATGTCTTCTGGCCTCGGCAGGTACTACACACACATGGTGCACAGACATACATTCAGGCAAACACTTGTACACATAAAAATAAAACCTCAAAAAATTTTAAATGGTCTTAAATAAAACAAAAATCTGTTTCATAGAAAGGACAAGGACCTTTTTGAGATTTGCTTTCAATTAATATACTGTAAAACTTTTTGGGCTTCAGTTATATGTGAGTTTTTTGGCATACGTGGTATAAGTACATGTTCGTGTGTGTGTGTGTGTGTGTGTGTGTGTGTGTGTGCGCGTGTGCGTGCGCGCACGCCTGCGGATGCCAGTGCATTTGGAGGCCAGAGATTGACTTCAAATATCTTCATGAGTCTATCTTATTTGTTGAGACAGAGTCTCACACTGAACTAGAACTGACTATTTTGTTTAGATTGGCCGGCCAGCGGGCCTCCAGAAACCTCCGTCTTCACATCCCAGCATTAGGGTTACAGGTCTTTGCAGGTAGCCATGTCTAGATTTTTAAAAGGATGCTGGGGATCCAGACGCGGCTCTGAATACTTGTATAGCAAGTACTTTACCCACTGAATAGTTTTCCCAGCACCCCCCCCCCGAATTTTTTTTTACAGTTACCATATATTGTTTTATAACTTCCATTAAATTTGTTCTTTTTTTGACAGTTTTGTGTGTATATACTACATGTGGTTACCCTCCCCTCCCCCTCTCTGTCAGCCCTCCCCCAGAAGTCTTCCCACATCCATGTCATTCTGTTTTGTTCTGTGACCCACTGAATTTAATGGGTTTGGAGCTGTCCTTGGAGCCTACAGGGCTCACAGCTGAAGACAATGGCCGCCCCTCCCCCGGAATCCATCAGCCCAGCAGGGAGGGGAGGGGCCTGGTGATTCCTCTATAAATCTGTGTACTTTGTTCATCCTGCCCCCGCCCCCCAAGAGTCCTCTGCTGTGTGCCGGTCCAGAGTCCTTCAGACCGTCCCACGGTCTGCATCTTTTCTCTCAGGTGTCCCGGTATGTTCTGTTGTCCATGAGTTTATGTACATACAGGTCCTAACATTTCTCTGCCTCTGCCTGTGCTAGAACTCACGAAGTAATGGTGCCGAAAGTATTCGGTGTGAAAAAATTCCCACCACCTGTAGGTCGTCTGTGCCCCCTAGGCACCCTCCCTGGCTGCCATCCTGAGCTGTGAGCTGGCTCCTTCAAGTGGACTTTGGACGGCGCATGGTTGTCGTATTTAAAGCACTCTGACTTTAGGCCCATAGAAGTCACTGCCCTTGCCTTGTTCTTAGGCTCTTTGCAGTTTTAGGGGACAGATGTTGGAACAATGACGCTTGTTCTTTTGTGGAGTATGCATTGGAAGGGTGCCAGGAGGTGGGAAGGCGAGGGACATGCCAGCAGAGGCCCCAGAGAGCCTACCCACATCCCTTCCTTATGCATCCTTACGTGTTTAGAATATGTTGAGGATTAAGAGTGCTTTTACATTTTTTTTTGTGACATTTATTTTGTGTGTTGGGGAAACACGTGTGTGACCTGGTATATGTGTGGCTATTAGAAGGTAGCCTGAGGGAATAGGGTCTCTCCTACTGGGTGGGTTCCAGAGATCCAGTGCAGGTCATCAGGCTTGGTAGCAAGCACCTTTATCCAGTGAACCATTCTCCAGCTTGGGTTTTTGTCTTTGTTTTTGAATGGCTACAATAGCCGTATCTAGAACAGTCATCTCTATGAAGTAACTATTGTATTCTATGATACCCCGTTATAACCCCTTTAAGAACCTGACTTTTTGGGACACAGTGATTTGCTCAGAGTTGTGTGGTAGGATGTGTGCAAGCTGTATTGTTCTCAGGGAGGAGAGGGGAGAACTCCCTGAGTTCGAGACTGGTGGTGATGGAGCGCGGTGAGTTAATTCAGGACGCCTTTGTTGGCTACACTGCTTACTCCTGGCCACCGACAGACAGGGAAGGTACATTATCCGAACTAGGAAAATTTGTAATCTTGATAAAAGAGACCAGGACTTAAGTTAAATGAAGAAGTTATAATTTTTTTTTATTATTTTAACTACATTGGGAGTGTGTGTATGCGCGCATGCGCACTTGAGGGCTGATTTCTAGGGAGGCCATAAGGCCATTTCTGTAGGAACCCCCAGAGCTGGAGTTACAGATGGTTGTGAGCTGTCCGACCTGGGTGCTGGAAATCGAAGGCAGGTCTTCTGCAAGAGCCATAGTGTTCTTAACCGCTGCCAAGCCGTCTCTCCTTCCCTGTCTTGCCCAGTCTTAAAGCTGTAGTAAGTTTGAAGCTTATTCCTTGGTTGGTTTCTACCTGCTGATACCTTCACATTCACACTGTGACTAAGGGATGCCCAGATCTCTGTGCCTGACAGGCGGTCTCCGAGTACAAGGAAGCGAGATCTGATGAGGCAGTTAGTACTGTGTTTTGGTTAGTGAAGCCTGCATTGTTGACCTGAAACACCAGTGACGTAGGAATAAAACTTTAAGTTAATAGGTATAAAACTCAGGGACAAATCTCTGAAGCTGTGGTTGTTGGAGAGTCAAGAGTCAGAAGTCACCCCGTGTTCTTGAGGAGCTGCTGACAGATTTCCTCCAAAGCTGCTGATGGGTGCCTTAAAGACATGGAAGCTGGGAGCTCTGGGAAGTGACTGTTGACTGTTGGCTGTGTTCCCCTGCCTATGGTATCCCCCTGGGAAGAGTGGGGGAGTGGCAATTGGCGCCGTCCTTCATGAACCTAGACTTGGAGCTCAGTGCCGACCTGTGGTGCTGGACCTGCGGTGCTGGACCTGGAGCCCAGTGCCGACCTGCGGTGCTGGACCTGGAGCCCAGTGCCGACCTGCGGTGCTGGACCTGGAGCCCAGTGCCGACCTGCGGTGCTGGGACCTGGAGCCCAGTGCCGACCTGCGGTGCTGGGACCTGGAGCCCAGTGCCGACCTGCGGTGCTGAGACCTGGAGCCCAGTGCCGACCTGCGGTGCTGGACCTGGAGCCCAGTGCCGACCTGCGGTGCTGGACCTGGAGCCCAGTGCCGACCTGCGGTGCAGGGACCTGGAGCCCAGTGCCGACCTGCGGTGCAGGGACCTGGAGCCCAGTGCCGACCTGCGGTGCTAGACCTGGAGCCCAGTGCCGACCTGCGGTGCTAGACCTGGAGCCCAGTGCCGACCTGCGGTGCTGGACCTGGAGCCCAGTGCCGACCTGCGGTGCTGGGACCTGGAGCCCAGTGCCGGACCTGCGGTGCTGAGACCTGGAACCCAGTGCCGACCTGCGGTGCTGGGACTGGCTGTTTAAACTGAACATCAACATTCTGACTTATGTTAGTGTTAAAACCCTTTATGTGCACATTTTATTGGTAGCTTTTAAAAGTAACGTTTTCTTACACTGAGAAGAGCCTATAAAGTTGTTTTAAGTTACCAAATGAGCTATTATTACAAATAATGTGTCTATACTTTTTCCATTTTTCTAAAACAATGTATATTAAGTATTTTATTTATTCTGGCTTTTTTATTTGTTTGCTTGGTTTTTGTTTGTTTGTTTGTTTTGCTTGTTTTTTGAGACAAACTCCTTCTGTATCCTTGACTGGCCTGGAATTCCGAGAGAATCCACCTGCCTCTGCCTCCCCGAGTGCTGGGATTAAAGCACTCTGCCACCATGCCTGGCTTTTAAGATGCATGAATGTCCTGCTGACTTAATATGCAAGCCAATGTTGGTATGTCCACTTAATTAGTGGAACATCATTTCTGGTATAGAATCTTTTATAAGTTGCTTTCTGATCCCGTACAAGTTTGGAGACCATTTTTGTCTGAGCAGTGTTAACAGCCCTGGCTGTAAATCATGAAAAATGATTAAGTGGGCAGAGGAAGAAGAGGAAATCACAAATCAAATAGGCACTTACATTTATTGTGTTTGCAAGGTTGTTTTTGAGGACAGCGCATGTTTTGGGGGGACCTTGTGTCCGGGCTGTTTTATAGAGCTCTGGCCTCTTAACAGCACTCCTTGAAGGGCTCCTTGTGAAGCTCTTGGCTTGTTTAGCTCTGACTGTGGAGGGAGGTCAGGTTTCACGAGGAGGCTGTGGGCTTGTAAAAGCGTACCTTTCTTGAAGAAACAAAGTCCACATCAGGAAGGAAGCTGAGATTTTCGAGAGGATACTTAAATTTGTCACTTAAATAAAGAGCAAAAAAAAAATGTGGACAACGAAAAGATCCCACAATGAAGTCTTAGAAGGCTTCAGCACTTACCCCAGCATTCACTTATTCAGCTTAATGCCCTCTTAAAAAAAAAATAATAACCAGGGCTTGGGAGATGGCTCCTTGAGCCATCCCAGAGGCTGAAGTCTTTACCATGCAGACATGAGACCAGAGTTCAGATTCTCAGAAGCCCAAGTCACTGCCGGGTCGGGGCGGCAACCTTCCTGGAATTCCAGCCCTCAGAGGAGGAAGTGGGATCCCCAGAAGTGCCGAGGGAGACTAGCCACAGTTTCAAGCTCTGATTCTGTTTGAGAGACCCTGCCTCAGGGACTGAGGTGGGAGAGTGAGAATGATTCCAGACAGCCACCTCCGGCCTGCATGTGCACATATGTGTGTCCACGTGCATGAAAAAATGTACACACCATACACACAAGAAAAATGGAAAAAGAATAATCAAAATAGAAGCCATGCTTGGAACCAGGCTGCCTTCAAGCTTGTAACCCTCCATCTGCGGTCTGGAGTGTGTGCCACCATACCTGACTCGATATTTTTTTTTTTAAAGATATATGGCTCCTTAAATAAACTTTATAACTTAGTTTACATACTTTCCTACGCAAAGATGAAATAATAGCCTTAGTCAATGTCAGTGCGCACAAGGTTTTAGTTGTTCAGTGTTTGCCATGGGGCTGGGAACTGCAAGCTTTGTCCACGCTGGGTAAGCACTCTACGCAGAAGTTCTAAAGGGATCTCTCTGGTCAGAAATTCAGGGATTTGACACACGCTCTCAGCCAGCTAGACAGCCAGTCTGAGGCAGAGAGTCTCTGGTTCTCATCTTGCCTAAAAACTGAGTGTCTCAGGCTTACAAGAGAATTCAGAGTCTTGGTAACTACCAGGCTTGGGATCTCAGTGCCAACCGCTTAGCTGGCTGGAAGCCCTTGAGTGAGACGCTTCCTTTCCCCGTACCTCAGTTTTTTTCAGCTGGATATTTTGATGACACAGCTTGGGGAATTAAATAAACTGTAATATATACTACTCACAGAACAGGACCTAGCAACAAAACGTATGTTAAACTATGATGTCAGAAAAGGCTGGAAACCTGTGTTGTCCCATTCTATACGGATTTACCTTTCCAGCGTTTACTGAAGTTTGAGCTACCAACTTACACGCGGTTTGGTTAAATACCTCTGTCTCCCCTTAGATTCCTGAATGTAACACTCCTGGCTTTGTCCTTCACTGGATTATGGCCACCTAGGGTGCGCCAGACACCAGACAAATATTTGTTGAATGGTAAAACTTAGGAGGGATCACTTTTGTCTAAAAGTTTTCTGAAATGAATAGGATTAAAATATTTTTCCAGTTAAGAGTCAGTTAATGTGGCCTGTTATTGTATAATTCAGAGCCAGTCCACATGGCTGGGCACTGGAAAGATGAGTCACGTAATCATGTGAACAGTAGGGTTGATGTTAATGTGTGATTCATGGAAATTGGCTCCTTTGTACGCTAATTTTATAGAATATCTTTAAGAACAGAGATACATTTTTTTTTTTCTGGTTGGAGGGGCATTTTATAGCCAAACCATAGCAATTTATGGGAAGCGTTAGAGGCTGAGTCATGTCTCAGTGGTGACATTCTCTCTTAGTGTGCGAGATCCCTGGCTTCAGTGTCCAGGGCTGCTAAATGTGCCTTTGTATAATTTAAAAGTGACTGCTTAAATAGAGTTTGGTTTTGAAGTAATTGATGCCAAACTGCTTTTCCCACCTAGCCTGTTGACGGTACCCCGTCAAGAAGAATATATACACATTTGGCATTAACCATTACATCCTTTTCTTTTGCTGTACCAAGGATACATGCATTCCATCCGTCCAGTAATTAAGCTTACCAATTGAAAGATTTGACTTAAATATTTATCTTTAATTTTTTTATTTTTAAAATAACTACTTATTTTTATTTAATGTACATTGGTATTTTGCCTGCCTATATGTGTGAGTTACATACAGCAGTGAGCTGTCATGTGGGTGCTAGGCGTTGAATCCAGGTCCTGTGGAAAAGCAGCCAGCACTTTTAACAGCTGAGCTATCTCCCCCAGGCCCACACTTACTTTTTGCTTTGAGACAGGGTCTTACTATATAGCCCTGGCTGGCCTAGAACTCACTGTGTACACCAGGGTAACCTTGAACTCAGAACTGCCTGCCTCTGCCTCCCCAGTACTGGGAGTAAAGGCAGAATTTGGGGTGTGTGTGTGTGTGTGTGTGCGCGCGCGCGCATGCTTGCAGGTCTCTCAGAGTCAGTTGTGAGCCACCTGACATGGATGCTGGGAACTGAGCTAAGATCCTCGTTGAGGGCAGTGCATTGTGCTTTAAACCACTGAGCCATCTTTCCAGCCCCTAACTGAAAAAATGAAAAGGAGGAATTCTGTGATGATACATTTAAAAAAAATTATTTATTATGTATACAGTGTTCTGCCTGCATGTCAGAAGAGGGCACCAGATCTCATTACAGATGGTTGTGAGCCACCATGTGGTTGCTGGGGATTGAACTCAGGACCTCTGGAAGGGCAGTCAGTGCTCTTAACCTCTGAGCCATCTCTCCAGCCCTGGTATTGTTTTGTAGTTATATAAATCCCTTCACTTTGCTTAACAGGAGTGTGCACAGTGGTCCTTTGCTTCTGCGTTGATTGGGTCTGTTGGCAATACTTCCCAGCTTGTAGCTTTCAGAAAACTCTTTACACTCAAGAGACATGAAAACCAAAACAGCAAATGGTGATTATTTTGGAAATAGTTTCTACTCTGAGGATCTACTGGTATCTGTAGGCTGAAGACTGCTGTTCTGCAGGAATGGAGATATTCGTTACTGACACAAATGAAGAATGACTTTACCTCTGGCCAGTGTTTTGAAAGTAAATCCTTCTGAGAATATTTTGACTTCTATAGCCCGGTACCTCTAAAGGCCAATAAACTATCTACAGCAAACTAAAGCCGAGCCCAAGGTGGAATTTGGCAGCCTTCTGTGACCTTTTGCCCTTTCCAGTGTCATGGAGAATCAGTCTAGGCCCCACTTTTTCATACTTTTCCTTCTACTTTCTGTCTCTATCGATACACCGAAGGCATTTTTACTGGAGTCTCAGGAAGGGAGCTCGCGCATGCTCAGATCCGTCTTGTGTCTTGGAAGGTTAGCTGAGGGAAGAGACACCGGGCTCTTCGTGATGTCTGCACTCCTTCAGCATGCAGCACTGTAGACCCTGGCCATGGCTCCTTGGAGGCCTCTTAGGATAGGGACCAAGAATGGACTCCAGAAACCTCAGCACTTCAGGATTTATCTCCTCTTTGGAAATGCATGAGCCAGAAGACAGCCTTTGTGCTTCTGGGAGGCCCTGGGTTCCCGCACAAACAGTTCCCTGTCCTGCCGTCACCCGAGCAACCCCAGAGAGGCGGCGCTGGTGTGTGGCACTCCAGAGTCTTTTGGTTCTCCGTTCCTCTTTAAAGCCCGCGGGACTCTTGGGACTCCTCAGTTCATCCTGAGGCATTGCGGGTTCATGTGAAAAGTCCTACGATAGATGTCTTCTGGTTTCCTCCATCCTGCGAACACAGGCTGCCATCCTTTCAATCTGCGCTGCTGTTAGGTTGCCTCTCCTGCCTCAAATTATATATTCTCCATTTTCTCCAGAATTCATTGGATTCTTCAAAAGCCAGTTCACAGAAATAGTTTTGACCTGGATAGTTTGTCTTTATTACAGTTGAAAAAAATCTAATTTTTAGTTTTGTGTGTGTGTGTGTGTGTATGTGTGCATGCGTGCACACACTCATGCCAGAGCTAGGGTTACAAGCTGTTGTAAGCTGCCTACTATGGGTTCTGGGAATCGAACTCAGCGCCTCTGCAAGAGCAGTGCTTGCTCATCTCTCCAGCCCTAGTTCATCTTTTCTTCCCTTCCCTCTGATAACCAGTAGAATTTGGCTTGTACTTTACCTTTGGGTGTATAACTATATAACCATTTTGAGCCCTTATTTTTCCTTCAGTTACGTCTATGTTTTCTCTCTAATAGATGGTTTCCTAAGACTGTATTTAGAATTTTAAATACTAGGAAAGACAGACTCGCCAAGTCCCGTGTCGTTGTCGTGTGTGTGTGTGTGTGTGTGTGTGTGTGTGTGTGTGTGTGTGTCCCCCGCTTTTTCTCCAAGTGTTCATGAAATCATCTTTGTTGACCTGAGCAGGAGTTCAGATCTGGTGAACTGTGCTGTGTAATGCTGTTGCTGACTGCGCCGCTATGTGCTGATTCTAAACTTGTCCAATCTTGTCACAGCTATTTCTGCGTTCGAAGTCCATCCAGTTTCTACTGAAGTCCAGGAAGGGGGCGTTGCTAGATTTTCTTGCAAGATTTCATCAAACCCCCCTGCAGTCATAACATGGGAGTTTAATAGGACAACCCTGCCTATAACCATGGACAGGTAAATGTAGCAATGCTTATTTGGATATGGCACATACGGCTTCACACAAAGCTTCTGAGGGGGAAAATATCATGGAGTTCACTTTCATTTGGGGTGGCAATAATTGATTTCCTAAGACATTTCAAACTCAGATTAAGAATTGCATCAATGCTGGGTGGTGGTGGTGCACGCCTTTAATCTCAGCACTCGGGAGGCAGAGCCAGGCGGATCTCTGTGAATTCTGGCCAGCTGGGCTACAGAGTGAGATCTAAACAGGCACCAAAACTACACAGAGAAACCCTGTCTTGGAAAAAAACAAAAAAAGAGAGAAAGAAAGAAAAAAAGAATTCCATCTCGGGCCTTGAGAGATGGCTCATTATTTAAGAGCAATGGCCGCTCTTCCAGAGGACCACGGTTCAATTCCCAGCACCTACATGGCGGCTCACAATTGTCTGTAACTTCAGTTCCAGGGGATCTGACACCTTCATACCAATGCACATAAAATAGAATTAAATAAATTAAAAAAAAAAAAAAAAAGGAATCCCATCATCAGGACTGGAGAGATGGATCAGTGGTTAAAAGCTCTGCTCTTTTGGAGATTTGGTCCTAGCACCCGCACTGAAGCTCACAGCCACCTGTAACTAGTTTCAGAGGATTCTGTACTTTCTGATCTGCTCCCAGCAGCGCAGACATGTGGTCCATGAACAGATGCTCAGACATGCGCGCGCGCGCGCGCGCGCGCGCGCGCGCGCACACACACACACACACACACACACACACACACCATAAATCAACATTAAAAAAGAAGTTTGATTCCTGCTCTGCTCTGAAATATACAAAAATCATTTGCTAAAATGCTAGAACACTAAGATGGGGGAAAATTGTGAAGTGTTTCATTGAAGAAAAAGAAAAACTCTAATTCAAGAATATCTTAGGCCAGGTGGTGGTGGCACACGTCTTTAATCCCAGCTCCCGGGAGGCAGAGGCAGGAGGATCTCTGTGAGCTCAAGGCCAGCCTGGGCAACAGAGGAGTTCCAAGACAGCCAAGGATACACAGAGAAACCTTGTCTCAAAAAACAAACAACCAAACAAACAAAAAAAGAATATCTTAAACCTTTTTTTGTTGTTGTTGTTGTTGTTTGTTTGTTTTTATTTTTTGAGACAGGGTTTCTCTGTATAGTCCTGACTGTCCTGGAACTCACTCTGTAGACCTGGCTGGCCTTGAACTCAGAGATTCACCTGCCTCTGTCTCTTGTGTGCTGGGATTAAAGGCGTGCACCGCCGCCACCACCGTCTGCATCTTAAACCTTTTCTACTCCCAGCAGCTCCTGAGAAATTTTTTTTTACATGATCCTAGGTATATAAAATAGGTATAAAAAGCAAACATTTGTTGAAATGAAATGATATTTATTTTAAAACAATGTTTGGTAGACATATAATTTTGCTATTAAAGATGAAAGCAAATTTGTTCCCAGAAGTGAGGTGGATATACTTGTCTATTTTTACATAAAGAACTAAGTCTCAGTGGAGTATTTGATGCTACAGGAAATGTAACACATTCACAATGGTTTTCAGCTCATCCGTTGTTTTATACTTTATGTGTATGAGTGTTTTACCTGCATGTATGTCTGTGTGTCACTTGTATGCAGTGCCTGCAGAAGCCAGAGGGGGTGTCAGATCCCCTGGAACTAGAGCTATAGACAGTTGTGGGCAATCATGGGGGCTGGAAATTGAATCCTGGTCCTCTGGCAGAGCAGCCAGTGCTCTTAACCACTGACCCATCTCTCCTGCTCCATTATATTTCTCAATACTAAGAACACTGCTTCAAATAAATACACTGTAAGAAATAAATACACCGTAAGAAATAGCAGAAGTGTGTTCAGGGATACTTTAGAAATTGTTAGGATTCTACCTTAATTTAGAGCCAAAATTCATTTAACATCTTTTTTGTTTGTTTATTTGTTTTGAGGCAAGGTTTTGCTGTGTAACCCTGGCTGTCCTGGATCATACTCTGTACATCAGGCTGGCCTCAAACTCACAGAGATCCGCCTGCCTCTGCCTCCAGAGTGCTGGCATTAAAGGCGTGCGCCACCACTGCTCTGCTTCATTTAACAATGTTTATTGAACTTAAGTCAACAACTCAAACAGTATTAATAAGATTAAACACCCTAATACTTCTCAATCTAAATTTTATATTTACAGCTGTGAAATTGCTAAAAGTATTAGTTTTCTATAATTAGGCCATTATATTTCATTAAGGACAGAAAACTTTGTATATTCAGTGAAGACACTTCATTTCCTAGCACATAGTAGTCTTGAATCTGAGCCTGGCTGTTTCAGGTAGCATTCATGGGTGGCGTGTGGCGTGACAGCTTCCACAGTGTGGAGTGCGAATGTGCTGTGTTCAGGAGTGAAGTCACATGCTGCCACATGGGCCCGCTCACCAGAAACAGCTCAGATACATCCCGTATTTTATGTTGAATTGATTTTTATTGTTGCACACCTTTTACTATTGCCCATTTTTTAATGACTGCCCCACATTCAAGTTTTGTGGTCCTACATGGCGTGGTGACCCTCCTTTAGAAACTGGGTCGTGCAGAATAAATAGCTCTTAGTGGGATCACACCCCTCCAAAAAAAAAGTCAGGATTTTGAGAATAAAATCATACTAAGATCTGAGCCATTATCAGCTCAATCAGCACAAGAATGTTAACAAGATCTGATCTGTAAAACGAGAGTGCTAGATTTTACAAACGGTGTACTGTAGAATTATTTACATCTCAGAGACCTGTCCTGACTCAAGTGGAAATAATAGAATCAAGCTGATGTGTTCGCTGGTGTTGTTTTTCAGGGTTGGGAATCTGGTTCTCTTCCATACCCCAGCCAAGGCTCCTACGTTAAAAGGTCTTCACAGTATTGTTTCTGCCATGGCTAAAAGGATTGAATGTGTTCATTTCTGTCAGTAGAAAATTTAGTACAGTGTAAAGATCTGCAGAAAGTTCACTTACACTTCTTGTCTCAACAGGGTGACTGCCCTGCCATCCGGAGTACTGCAGATCTACGATGCGGGCCCAGAGGATGCTGGGAATTACCGCTGTGTTGCGGCGACTGTAGCTCATAAGCGTAAAAGCATGGAGGCCTCTCTCACCATAATTCCGGGTACCATGCTAACGTGGTTTTTGTTCGGTTATTTTCTCACATTCTTAGGAGATTTTCGGCTGTCCCGCCTTCTTTTCTCTTGGTTGTGTTCTGTCCGTCAGAATTTTGATGGCATTTAAATTCTTGTCCTAGAGTTGGTTTGAGTTTCTTATTTTCAGAGACTTTCTCTGTGCTCCATCTTAGCCTTGAACTTGTAACCCTTCTGCTTCTGCCTCCCCCAAGGCTGGGATTACAGGTGTGTGCCATCATGCCTGGATTGCAATCTATTTGGAACAAAGACTTTTACTAAGCAAATCTTTCCCAGGCAAAGTGTGTTTTCTGTGTCAACCTCCTTGAGAAATGTGCAATGATTGCTTTATAAATTTTTCACTTTTGTTTTTAAAAGCATAAAATACAGACAGGGACAGAAAGAGACTGTCCATTGCCAATAAAGATGTTTGTTTCTAATATGATATTCTTCAGCGTAAGCACTAACCACTAATGGATATGCATTTTGGGGGTGTCACGTGACAGACCTTTTCTGGGGAGACAGACAGACACATGCCATCCAAGTTAGGAATTCCATTACAGACCAAAGTGCAGACACCACCAAAGTAAACCGATGAGTTTTATTGGGGTTACTTACAGGAATGTGGGGGAAGGGTTAGTCAGAAATGACTCAGAGACAGCTGCGTCACCAAAGCCCACCCAGCATGGGTGGCAGCTCACAAAGTTGGGAATCTGGAGCACTCCCAGCCTGCAGAGACAAGAAGATCATGGTAGCCTGCTGGCTGCCAGCCTAACCCCAGGTTCAGAGAGAGACCCTGCCTCACAGGAGTGAAGGGGAGATGACAAACAGGGTCCCTGTGCACACACACCACACACAAACACACCACGTAACACACCCACACAAAGATAGGCAGGCAGGAACTGAGAGTCGGAGGAAATGAAGGGGAGGCAAAGGTAAGCTGGGTGGGACGGCACCCACCTGTAATCCCAGGACCCATGGGGTAGAGACCAGGCGCGGAAGGCCATCCTTGAGTGTATAGGGAACTGGAAGCTGACCTAGGCTATGTGAGATCCTGCCTCAAAACAATGAAAGAATAAATGAAAACATGAGGAAGATTTGGCGTTTTAATGTTTCTTACGATTTATGTATTCTGTCTTTCCCTGCCCAAAGCTAACGAGACCAGACCCTTCTACATGCCGACCATTATAGCCGGTCCACAGAATGTAACTGTGTCTCTGCATCAGACCGTCGTTCTAGAATGCATGGCCACAGGATATCCCAAACCCATCATTTCCTGGAGCCGTCTTGGTAATTTGTCCTCCTCACTGGGGGTGGGATGCAAGGGAGTCCTTCCTCGGAACGTCATTCTTTTTAGTGAAACGGATAAGATGTGTGTTTTATAGATAAGACACATTTGGCAGTTAAACCTGAATGATTTCTTTTTAGCTTTGCGATGTAAGGAAAGCTTATGCTCCCGAGAAATTGCTACTTTTTAATGATTGATTTCACGAATAGTGATCATTTGGCATAATTTCAGATGAAGTGCGTTGTTTCAATTTACATGTTCTCTTTGAAATAGATCACAAATCCATTGATGTCTTTAACACTCGGGTACTTGGAAATGGCAATCTCATAATATCAGATGTCAAGCTACAGCACACTGGAGTGTATGTTTGTCGGGCCACCACCCCTGGCACTCGCAACTTCACGGTTGCCATGGCAACTTTGACCGTATTAGGTATGCATTCTTTCTCTACTCAGGAGATGCTTATGTTTCAATGTTTGCCATTTTAATTCCTTTCACGGTTTTCTTTTTTAAGGTTTTGTTTTTAATTATGTGTATGTATGTGTATAGGTATATGCATGTGAGTGCAGTACCCAAAGATGCCAGAAGAGGGCACCATATTCCCTGGAGCTGGATTTACAGGAGGTTGTGAGCTGCCCAATGTGGGTGCTGGGAAATGAACTTGAGTTCTCTGCAAGAGCAACAAATGCTCTTAACCCTTGAGGCATCCTCTAGCCCTACATGGCTTTCTTTTAACTCTGAGTTTGCCAGCAGTGATAGGGAGGTTGATAGTAAGTACTGTAAAAGCCAGCAGTAAGTTTTTGGGGAAATAAAAAATTAAATCCCTGTGTTAAAATACAGCTCTACAATCATGTTGTGAAGCCATCATGTTTGTGTGCACAGCTTCAAGCGCCTTCTTATTTACGTTTCCCTTCTCCTTCTCATCCGTCTACGTGTCTACACATCTAACAGTCTACACTCAATCTCTTGGTGACTGTGTTCACAAGTGTCCTCTCATTGGGTTTAGTTAAGATGGGTTGTGGGTGTGAGTGTGTGTTCACAGGTGGTCTCGGTGGAGGAGAGTAGGTGCTGAGCATCAGAGAGGCACTCTCCTAGTTCTGTTTCTGTTGTTGTGATGAAATACCTCACCTCCACCAAAACCATGTAGAGGAGAAAGGGTAAATGTTAGCTTGCAGTTACTTCCAGATTATTGTCCATCATCGTGGGAAGTCAAAGGGGCTTCAGATAGCTACTCACATCCATAGTCAGGAGGAGGGTGAAATGGATGCACACATGCTCGCTTGCTGGCTTGTGTTTGGCTTGATTTCCCCACTCCATATGGGTCAGGGTTCCCTGCCTAGGGAGTGGTGCCCCCTACAGTGGACTGTGTCTTACCAGTACCAGAAAGACAGCCCTCCACAGACACGTCCACAGGGCAACCCAGTGTAGACAGTCCCTCCCCCGATGACTCTAGGTTGTGTCTAGTTGACAGGGAAAGCTCCCCGCACACAAACCTAGCTGGTTGTAGAAGATTCAGACTCTCTGACATCGTCACACATGGGGCTTGTCTCATGTATTCTTCTTTTTGTCGTTCCTATTGAAACTATGGGACATATATATAATATATATATTACATATATATATATATATATGTATAATTTTTTTCCATTTGAAATAGCTCCTCCTTCATTTGTCGAATGGCCTGAAAGTTTAACAAGACCACGAGCTGGCACTGCACGGTTTGTGTGTCAGGCGGAGGGAATTCCCTCACCCAAAATGTCCTGGTTGAAAAATGGGAGGAGGATACATTCAAACGGCAGGATAAAAATGTACAACAGGTAAGCCATGCTACTTCTAAATAAAACAATGCCTTTATTAGTGTTTACATGAATTGGTTATAGTAGCATCAATCACCACATAATCTTGTCAGTTAACACTAAATGTAAGAAGTTAACGTTTATAGCATTAGTGTGCCGTCTATCATTTTGTATTTTATGTGTGGATCTAAAGTGATGTGTTATAATGGAGCACATGCCAAACAGTCCCCTGGATGGCAGTTCTAGCCCTGGTAGGGCACTAGCTAAGTGACCCCAGCATACATGGACTCTGGGGGTCTTTGCTCCTTCTCCCATCAAATGAAAAAAACAAGAATGAAGTAAGTTACTTCCTAATAGTCCCTCAAGGGTTCAAACTTAATGACTTTAAGAATGCAACTTGAGGGGCTGGAGAGATGGCTCAGTGGTTAAGAGCATTGACTGCTCTTCCAGAGGACCCGGGTTCAATTCCCAGCACCCACATGGCAGCTCATAACTGTCTGTAACTCCAGTTCCAGGGGACCTGACAGCCTCACACCGACATACATGCAGGCAGAACATCAATGCACACAAAATAAAAATAAATTTAAAAAAAAGAGTGAAACTTGCCTGGTCATGGTGGTGCACACCTTTAATACCGGCACTCGGGAGACAGAGGCAGGTGGATCTCTGTGAATTTGAGGCCAGCCTGATCTACATAGAGAGTTCCAGAACAGCCAGAGCTACATTATGAGAACCTGTCTTGAAAAGAAATTTATACACACACACACACACACACACACACACACACACACACACACACACACACACACACATTGTAGTACTTTCTCATATATATAATATATATTATACATATATATGTAGTAGTACTTTCTCATTGGGACTGCCAACCGCAAATAATGACATGGAGACTTATTAATTATGAAAGCTCAGCCTTAGCTTAGGCTTTTTCCTGACTAGTTCTTATAACTTAAGTTTACCCAGAGTTTTTAATCTACATTCTTCCTTGTGACCTCAGGTCTGTACTGCCCATCCTGCTTCCTCTGCGTCTGGCTGGCAACTCTGCCTTTCTGCTTCTCAGAATTCTTTCTCTGGCCAGAATTCCCGCCTATAGTCTCCTGCCTAGCTATTGGCTGTTCAGCTTTTTATTCTACCAATCACAGCAATACATCTTCACAGAGTGTACAAACATCCCACAACACACACACACACACACACACACACACACACACACACACAATTTTTATTCTTGTAACATTATTTGAACAAAACTTTAAGGTTTTTTGTTGGCCTGAACTTCATGTGTGCATTGCAATATGAGTTAAGTTTAGACAGTGGAATAGAGTAATACGCTTTCCTACTAAACACCATTTAAAAAAAAAAGAAAGTAATTAAAGCAAAGAAAATTCAGCTACCGTAAATACTGCTGAAGACTGAGGATATAAATCAGAATAATTTTAAGTAATTAATGCAGATTATTTTTTATTAGAACTGGTTGTTCTCAGTGTGTTTTCGTATAAAGGGAGAGTACATTTAGCAATAGCTTTTTAATGTCATCACTGGAATTTTTTTATGGATATAAATATTTTTTTTCTTTCCTCAGCAAATTGGTAATTAACCAGATTATCCCTGAAGATGATGCTTTTTATCAGTGCATGGCCGAAAACAGCCAAGGCTCTGCTCTGTCTCGAGCCAGACTGACCGTGGTCATGTCGGAAGACAGACCCAGCGCTCCATACAATGTTCATGCCGAAACCATGTCGAGCTCTGCCATCCTTCTCGCTTGGGAGCGGCCACTGTACAACTCAGACAAGGTCATCGCCTACTCTGTGCACTACATGAGAGCAGAAGGTGGGCGACTTGGGAGCCTTTCCTTCCCCCCCACCCCCACCCCTCCACCCCTGAGCTGAGGACCGAACCCAGGGCCTTGTGCTTGCTAGGCAAGCGCTCTACCACTGAGCTAGGTCCCCAACCCGGGAGCTTCTCCTAAGCACTGTTTGCTATCGAGGGTTTGTTCTCAGCCGCCAGAGACAAGCCTCAGTAGGGAAAGTGCTTACCTGGCATGCATGAGGCCCTGGGTTTGATCCCTAGAACTACAGGAACCCGATGTGGTGACTCATGCCTGTGATCTGAACACTTGGGAGGTAGAGGCAGGCAAATCAGAAGTTCAAGGACATCCTTGACTGCATAGCAAATTTGAGGCCAACTTGGGCTACGTAAGTTTGTATCTTATCCAAACCAAAACAAAATATTTGTCTTCAGAATGAATAACAGCTGAGAGAATTTCACCCAAGGGGACTGTCTCACATCAACTCCTGTCTCCGTCTAAGATCCCAGTGACAAATCAAAGCTCTGTTCCACCAATAATGTTATTGGGGTGACTTAGAGAACGTGGGTGAGGAGTTACTGTCAGGAGCATGACCCAACGCAGCCATACCGAAGAGTCTTTTCTGTTTGTTTGTTTTTTGTTTTCTGAGACAGCGTTTCTCTGTGTAGCCCTGGCGGTCCTGGAACTCACTCTGTAGACCAGGCTGGCCTTGAACTCATACTGATTTGCCTGCCTCTGCCTCCTGATTGCTGGAATTAAAAGGAGTTGCCACCACCACCCAGAAATTGTGCTACTTTCAATTCTATGTATGTTGAATATTTTCATTTTGAAAGGAAATAAAACATGAGAGGTGGGGATATAGCTCAGTGGAAGACCCTGAGATAGCATGTGTAAGGCCCTGGGTTCAATCCGCAGTACCACCAAAAGGAAAAAAAATGTTAAAAAGTTAACAAGACATTTTTGTGGTATCTCATATCAGATTAAATATCAGAGCTGAGAACAGTTCAGTGGCTCAGGCACTAGCCGCTTTTGCTGGGGACCTGGGTTCGGTTCTCAGACCCCCATCAGGTGCTTCCTATTGCCCGTACCTCTAGCTCTCGGGATCCAACCCTCTCTTCTGGCATCCTTTGGCCCAGGCACGTACAAAAATGTAGGCACTCACCTACACAAATCCACATACACACCTAAGTCTTAAAAAGTTAAATATCAAATCTCTTTTAGTTCTTGTTGTTCTGAACAAGAACTGGTTCGGAGGATTAAGAAAAACACCCTTTTTTTAAATCTGACTTTTGGACCAAATTGTTGCAGAAGCAGAAGAGCTGTTCCTAAACCCTCGTGGTTTCTCCATTGACTCGGGTTTACACGCGCTAGTTTTCTACAGGAGCCGTCTGGCAGCTTGCGTCAGGACCAGGGTGAACCCTCAAGAATGGTCCTGGGCTCACGCTGTCTGCAGAGACAGGTGGTTTGCTCTTTGGTTTTTACACTCGGAGGCAGCGTTTTGAAAAGGGATGTTCTGAATGTAAATCAGGGGTCCCGGTAGCAAGAAGAACGTTCTGGTGAGAGCATGCTGGAGTGTGTTCCTTCTCTCTGCTGGCTCGGGAAGGTGAAAGGAAGGCTGGCTTTGGGGGCCCCACTCTTGTTCACCATTGTGCTGGCTTCATTAGAGCCCCTGCAGGCCGCTCAGCACTCTATTCAGGGCCAGAACAAGGCTTTTTCATTTGAACTCCAGGACTTTGTGTAGTGGGTCAGGAATTGTACAGTGCGGTTCCTAATTAACGAGCCATTAGCCAGTGTGTTGTGAAACGCCTCTAATCTCGTCTAATTAAAATGCTATGAAGTTAATTCAGAAATGTGGGAAAACTCGGTGCTGGAATGTGCCTTCTGTTTTGTTTATCAATCCGGGGCAGGGAGGAGGGGCGGGTGCTGAGAACGGGGGTGATAGCGTTGTGCGCAGGCGCGCGCGCGGTGGCTGGCGGTGCCCTGCCTGGTCCTCCGGGTCTGCCCGCAGGAATTAAGCCCACACAGACAGAACCCCTTCTGTACCCTTGCCTCATGCGTTTTAGACTAAGCAGCCCCCAGAATTTGTCTCCCTCTTTAAAAACCTGAACGCTCACCGTGGGACCCTCTTCCGTTTCACTTTGAGTATTAAGAACAGAAAGACCTGTGTTAACCTGTGAGGTATGTTCTCTCGGGGCAGAATGAGATCCTTGGCAGGCCAGCTTTTCATTCGGTTTGTTTTTGCAAAAAGCAGAATCTGTATTCCCCGCCGCCGCCTCTCTGTTTATGTTCAACAGAAAGCCTGAGTTTAAGCAAGGACATTTGCTTGCTGGGGTACAGTGGTCCGTTGTGCTGCCCTCTCCTGCCTGGCCACTCCTGTTTTGACTAGGTGGTAGACGACCTTAGGGAAGGTGGATTCTTTTTAGGAAATGTTCCAACCAGTAATTTTTAGACAAAGAGCTTCGCTGCTTTTAGGAAATAAAGAGCTTTCTGTGCACTGAAGGGCGTTGCGTGCCGGGTCATAGAAGGCAACAGATATAGCCACGAGGAGAAAAGAAAGACCTTGCTAATTTTATTTTGAATATTGGTCTTGTTTGTTTTGAAACAGGGTTTCTCTGTGTAGCTCTGTCCTGGAACTTGCTTGTAGACCCAGGCTGGTCTCGAACTCACAGAGATCCGTCTGCCTCTGACTCCCACGTGCTGGGGCTAAAGGTATGGGCCACCACTGCCTGGCTGAATATTTGTCATTTTTAAACATGGATCCTTTGGTCTAGGCTTAAATAATGAGGAGTATCAGGTGGTCCTTGGAAACGACACAACTCATTACATCATCGATGACTTAGAACCGGCCAGCAACTACACTTTCTACATCGTGGCGTACATGCCCATGGGAGCCAGCCAGATGTCGGACCACGTGACCCAGAACACGCTAGAGGATGGTAAGAAAGCACAGTTCTGGGTTCTCAAGTGCAGACATTCGTAGACTTGGTCACTTTCAGTGAGTAAGTCTGTTTGGTTAACGAAACAGTTTGATTAAGCCGCCCCAGGCCAGTTGCTCTCTCGGGTCTCAGCCTTACCTTTTTGTCGTAACATGACAAAGGACACTTAAAAAACGGATTTTATTTTTCAAGATTGGCTGTCAGTTTAGCTCCAGGGCATCCGGTGCCCACGCCTGCTCTGTGGGCACTGCATGTGTGTAGTACACAAACTGAAATACGGGCAAACACTCATACTCAGAAAATAACTCTTTCAAGAAGGTAGTGGATGGTTTTTAAAAATAAGATGAGGTTTTGTAGGCAAGAACCCCCCTCTGCACAGGCTGGTCAGTGTCCCTCCCCAGGCCATCGTGTCCTTCTGTAAAGGGGCCTTCAGAATCTGCCACGCTTGACACTTGGTGTACCCCGGGAGTCTCATGAGCTCCTGTAGGGAATACTTCAATTCAGAGGATGCTGCCCTACAACATCAGAGCACGTTCGGGCTCACACACAAACACATAAATAAATGTAATAATTTAAAATAAAATTCACATTTTAAATTTTTTTTTTCTTTTTTTGGTTTTTCAAGATAGGATTTCTCTGTGTAACAGTCCTGGCTGTCCTGGAACTCACTTGGTAGCCCAGGCTGGCCTCGAACTCACAGAGATCGCCTGCCTCTGCCTCCCAAGTGCTGGGATTAAAGGCGTGCGCCACCACCGCCCGGCTCACATTTATTTTTCAATACGAGACTCTCACACATTGAAAACTTCTCGGTTGTAATTCTGGAAGCCCGGGCCCCCTTGCTACCCTGTGACATACTCTCCCTGGCTACACTGTGACATACTCTCCCTTGCTTCTGAGGGACTTTGGTAGACTTATTTGTGAATTTGTCTCACATTGTGTGGTTAGCAAATAATGATTTTCATCTTGGGCAATCACCTAACCATCATGGCAGACTGATGGCCATGCTCTGATGGCACCTCACTGTATTTCCTTTCTTCTGGCCGGAAGTTGGCTTCGCTGAGAACCTCTGCTCCAGCCCGAAGCGTCTTCACAGTAACCACGTTGTGTATTGCCGTTTAGAGGATCCCACAAATGTGACGGTGCTGAGTAGCATCTTGATTGTAAGTCTTTATGAACAATGCATTTTCTCATTTCACTAGTGCCCCTGAGACCTCCCGAAATTAGCTTGACGAGCCGAAGTCCCACCGACATTCTCGTCTCCTGGCTGCCCATCCCGGCCAAGTACCGGCGGGGCCAAGTGGTGCTGTATCGGCTGTCCTTCCGCCTGAGCACTGAGAATTCCATCCAGGTTGTGGAGCTCCCGGGGACTGTGCACGAGCACCTCCTGGAAGGCCTGAAGCCTGATAGTGTCTATCTGGTCCGGATGACTGCTGCCACCCGCGTGGGGCTGGGAGAGGCATCGGTGTGGACCTCACACAGGACGCCCAAAGTCACGAGCGTGAAAGGTAACACCTCCCGAGGACTTCTCAGAAAGAGAAATAGTGTTTTACGTTTGAGTTAGAATTTTCCACTCCTAGTTACACGTAATATAGCTCTATCTTATTTTTTAAATTCTTATTTTCTATTTTATGTGTATGAGTGTTTTGCCTACATGCATGTCTGTGCATCACTTGTGGGCAGTGCCCACAGAGGCCAGAAGAGGGCATCAGATCCCTTGAACTGGGTAACAGATGGTTGTGAGCCGCCATGTGGGTGCTGGGAATTGAACCCTGGTCCTCTGGAAGGGCAGCCCATGTTCTTAACTGTTGAGTCATCTCTCCATTCCATATTTTTTTTCATCCCATATTTTAAATTTTTGTGTCATGTTTGCAGATATTACACAGTTTATGAACTTAATTGAAAAACCCTAAGCCTTTCCTTGGATCTGGTGCCATAGCTCAGTTGGTAGGGCGTTTTCCTAACGTGCACAAAGTCCAGGCTGCAGCACCTAGGACTGAGCACACCAGGTCTAGTGGCTCACACTTGCTGTCCCGTAATCCCAGCACTAGAGAGGAGTCGAGGCAGGAGGGTTGGAAGTTCATGGCTGGCTGTGGTTTTTGAGTTTGAAGCCAGCGTGGGATATGAAAACCTATCGGAGAGAAAGCGTGAAAAGAGGAGTGGGCTGTAGTGTGGTTAGAACAGCGCTTGCCATGTGCAAGGTCCTGGGTTCATGAACAAATCAAGCATTTGATTCAAGTCTTCTGTTTGCCCATTTGTGGGTAAAGCTGCTGATCGCTCCGTTAGTTTGCGCAGCAAAACCTTCAAGATCCCAGTCAGACTGGCTGCCAGGGGGGCCATAGAAACTAAGACCAACTGCATAGTGTCGTGTGTTCTTAAGTCATCAGCTTCAAAAGACAGGGGGAACATAGACTGTTACTTATGTGGAGTCTAATGTGACTGGTCTCTGTCATTTGACGGGAAATACTCTACAGTAAAAATTAGAACACACAATTGACTGTTTTAAAATAATTACATATACGAACATAGATGCTCTCTTGTTATGTACATGTCTTAGTTTTTTAGGTAGTATATTTTAAATCCTATTTCTATACTAAACATCATTGTGAAGTTTGTAAATGTGTTGGTTTTTTTTTTTGCGTACGCGCACGTGTGTGTGTGTGTGTGTGTGTGTGTGTGTGCATACCAAGTCATGTGTGGAAAGCAGAGACCATGTGGGACTTAGTCTCCTCTTCCACTTTGTTGGCCCTGGGGATTGAACTCAGGTCGTCAGATTTGGCAGCAAGCTCCTCTCCCCCCTGAGCCATCCTGCTGGCTTGTCACTGTGGAAGTTTGAACGTTAGGTCAGAGTGTGACGCTTGGACTTGGCAACATCGGCTTGACGCTGAGAGGTGTGTGCTGCCCCCTGGCTTCCTGTGGACTGTGGGGTGCTGACACAGCGCTGTCTCTTCCAGCCCCTAAGTCTCCCGAACTGCATTTGGAACCCCTGAACTGTACGACCATCTCCGTGAGGTGGCTGCAAGACACCGAGGACCCAGCCGCCATTCAGGGCTACAAGCTGTTTTATAAAGAGGAGGGGCAGCAGGAGAATGGACCTATTTTCCTAGACCCCGGGGACCTGCTGTATACGCTGAGTGGCTTGGGTGAGTGTGTCTGTATTGTACAGATCCTTTCTCCTCCTGCTGCGGCCGACTGGGGAAGGGGTTATTGGATGGAAGAGAATTGACTCGATTACAAAGAACCGGTGTCTCTGTGTCCTTACACAGTTCTCCTGGCCTCCCGCTCTGGGAGTCTGTTTTTCTTTTTAAAGACCACTGTTGGTACAGGGAGATCCTGTTGTTATGGGTATCCGGTGGATGTAGAAGAGGATTGTAGGGGCCGGCAAGATGGCTTAGTGGGCAAAAGCTCTCTCTGCGCAAGTCTGATGGCCTGAGCTCCGTGACCCAATGTCAGCGGGGAGGGAGGGAACTGATGCCTGAAAATTATCCTCTGTCTTCCACATGCATGCTGACATGTGGGTGCCTGCACTCACATTATACACATGTCTGTACACACACACACACACACACACACACACACACACACACACACACAATAATAAGACTGTAGAGTGAAGGTTTTGTAAAATGATTGAATAATAGTAAATACGTTTAACTTAGAATTTGGTTGATTGGTATCAAACAGTTTACATAAATGGTGTATAATAATGCTCTTTACATAAATGGTGTATAATAATGCTCTCACCTCTGTCCCACATGACTGTAAATATTTACTCCATGGTCTCAGACACACTAGAGATAAGACACTCAATCCCTGTTTATGGCTTCGTCTGTGTTCTCAGAGAAAATGGCTTGTCCTTGTTTTATTTTCTTTATGTGGGAAAAGAACTGTGTGATATAATCGTGTTTAACAAATTATGAAGTTGGGCCTGGGGATATGACTCAGTGGTGGAGTGCTTGCCTAACATGCATGAAGCCCTAGGTTCAATCCCCAGCTCTGTAAGGAGAGAAAGAGGGAAGCGGGGAGAGAGGAACACTGAGACAGAGAGACACACTGGGAGATCAGCAGAGACTCACTGGGTTGTTGAGGCATCCTATGCACACAGTCGGAGCTTAGGAAGCACTGTGGCTTTTCCTTCTAGATTAGCCTTTGGAGATGATGGAAGGGGAGAGGCCCAGTGGTCCTAGTGTGGGGCATCACCATTTCCATCCCTGGGTCAACAGGACATGCTGTGAACCTGTCCTCGGATGCAGGAGCACAGAAATCCATCCCATGGTCCCTTGCCATGGTTTTCCAGATGGTGTTTTGCTTGTAATCTTATTATTTGGTTTTTAATTTAATCTGCACTCGGTTAAATAAATTTACTGTCGATCTCTGTCAAGAAGCTTATAAATGATGAGCAGTGACATATGGTCCAGGTTGAGCGTCCTTAATCTACTGGTTACGATGATATTAGCCCAGCCTCGAGTGCCCCGAGCCTTCCATGTATGTCTCCCGGTGGCTTCTCAGTGTGCCCTCCCTTTCCGTGAGTTCACTATTGATGAGAGGGGACTTGTTGCTTGTATCCAGTGGGAAACGGGCTGTGAGGCAATTGATGAAAAGCTGCAGATCTGGGCTGGGGGTGGCCCAGTGGTTCGCAGCTGCTATTGCCCCGCACCAGAATATGGCAGCTCACACCCACCTGTAACTACCACTTCAGGGCATCGTTTGCTTTCACACGTAGATACTCCTGCAGACACATAAATCAAGATAATTTGGGGGGCCTAGAGGGATGGCTCAGCAGTTAAGAGCACTTGCCACTGGTCCAGAGGACACAAGCACTCACGTGGCCACTCATAACCATCTGTAACTCCAGTCCCAGGGGATCTGACAACCTCTTCTGGCCCCCTAGGGCACCAGGCACACACATAAGTACGCAGACATATATATGCCGGCAAAACACTCATATGGATAAAATGAGTAAATGTTCAGAAAATATACAAGAAAGAATCTATAGCTCAAACTCAGTACTTGGATTGTTCTCATTGTTAAAGACGTTGAAGTATGTAGGAGAAACAGAAACCCGTTCCTCAACATGCTTCTTGGGCATACATTCCAGCTAGCTGATCTTAAAAGTTGAATAATGGGTTAGAAAATGAAATAAACTAAGCTCTGCTTTTGCACGAAACTCAGAAATGGTGCATTGAGACTTTGGCAGTCTCAAGCTGGGCAATGGTGGCTCACACTGCAATCCCTGCGCTCCAGAGGAGGTGGAGAGGGTGAGGACTTGAAGACCACCTTCAGCTGCGTAGCAAGTTCAAGGGCAGCCAGTCTCAGAAAAACAAAATCCCCGGTGGTTAAAAGCAGTTCTTTAACATCTCGTTAGGAGTTATTTATTTTACCCTGTGTATGTATCTGTGGGGGGCGGGACGGGGGTATGTGTATGGGACTGCAGGTGCCCTGGGGCTGGAAGGGCGGGTCAGAGCTCCTGGAAGTGGGTGTGAGCTGCCCGGGGTAGGTGGTGAGAGCTCAGGTCCTCTGGAAAAGCCGTGTGTGCTCTTGACTCCGGAGCCACCTCTCCAGCCCCAGCTAAGTTACCAGTTAAGCTTTCTCTAGAGATGTGTATGCATACATGCGTCTGTGGATGGACGACATAAGGAAGTGACGCACATATACAGAAGTGGTCCTCGATTCATCCATTTGGGGGGAGACAGAGGAAGGGAGGTAGGCCCTCTGGTTTTTATTTTTATTATTTATTTATTTAGAACCGTGATGCTGTCCAAATAATAGCTTTCCAAACTGTAAACTATTATGGGTTTGTTTTTTTATTTATTTGTTTTTTTTCTCGAGATAGGGTTTCTCTGTGTAGTTTTGGTGTCTGTCCTGGATCTCGCTCTGTAGCCCAGGCTGGCCTCGAACTCACGGAGATCCGCCTGGCTCTGCCTCCCAGTGCTGGGATTAAAGGCGTGTGCCACCACCACCTGGCTGCTTTTGTCATTTTTTTTTTTTCTGTAACATCTGTTATACATGCCATCTGAGGTAGCTCCATTTAAAAAATCACTTGTGTGTGGGGAAGTGCCCATTTCCCCGTGCACTTATGTACCTGTATACACATATGTGTGGAAGCTGGAGGTCAATGTCTGTTGTTTTCCTTTTGATCCCCCCTTCCTTTTTGGAGACAAGTTCCCTCACTGAACTTGGAGCTCACCCATCGGCTACATAAACTAACCAGCAAGCACCAGGGGCAGGACCCCCTGCCTCTGCCTTCCCAGTGCTGGGATTACATAGGTTGTATTTTTCTGCATGTACTACTGGATCCAGAGATCGTCATGCTTGTGAGGCAAGCATGTCAATGACCATCTCTCCAGGCCCGTCAAATCACTTGAAATGCGTCAACTAGAACATGATTTTGGGGTGGTGGACACGACATATCAATTTAAGTAGCTCCGAGTTTCCTGACTGTGGAATTAGCCTGAGTGACTGGATTGCTTGAGTTCAAGGTAACAAGGCCTCTGTGGCCGTAGGTGCTTCCTCTCTAGGCAGCAGGTTCAGGACCTCTGCATCTGCTAGTAGCCACCCGAGTGGCTGGCAGGGAGGCAGTTGTGTGGGTTCAAGTACTGTTCAGCTGTTGAGCAGACTGTCTTCAAGGTGCCTTCTAACCTGAGACCTCCCCGATTCTCATCGTTTTTATTCAGTTCCCACCAGGGCCTGGCCAGGCTTTCGGCAGGCACATGTTAAGATGTGGGAAGGGGCAGGGTGTTCTGTGAAGGGGACAGCCGACCATCTGGGACCATTTTTAACCAGAGCATCTGGCAGTGGCTGCCTGTTTAACAGAGAGTGATGTGTCCAGAGGGCAGTAGGTTAAGGGAACCCTGTTTGTGCCTGGCCTGGTGAATGCCGGCTTTCACAGAGCCTTGGCTTGGGAAGGTGCTCGGAGTGGGGCCAGCTTTGCTTAAGTGGGCTTGGAAATGAATGCACACGCCTCTGCTGGCCGATCGAGTGTCAGTTTTACATGACGAACTGCTTTCTCGAAATTTCATTTTCACACTAACCCGTTCTGACGCCTTTAGAAACACCTCCCCCCTGCGGTCACCGCCGCTTTCATTCCTGGTAATTAAGTTTTCAATTTAAAAAGTATGTTATTGGGACATGATCTCCCTAGAAATACGCACAATTCTTTGTTCTGAAAGACAGAAAAGCAAATGAATTTATATCTTTAAGTTAATTTAAGTTTTTTTTTTTTTTTTTTTTTTAAAAAAAAGACTGACGAAGCCGGGCGGTGGTGGCGCACGCCTTTAATCCCAGCACTCGGGAGGCAGAGCCAGGCGGATCTCTGTGAGTTCGAGGCCAGCCTGGGCTACCAAGTGAGTTCCAGGAAAGGCGCAAAGCTACACAGAGAAACCCTGTCTCGAAAAAAAAAACCAAAAAAAAAAAAAAAAAAAAAAAAAAAAAAAAGACTGACGAAAAGATTTGAGGGGTCCGATTTCCACTTAAAGCAGGAAGGATGAAGCCAAGTGACATTTAATTGGCCGGCTTGCCCCATGGTCCTGCACATGCCCAGTTAACTAAATGTAATTGGTATTATTAGTGGGAGGTATTTTAGATCATTTTACTCTAACATCTACCTCAAAACTCAGTTCCTTAAGATGTGGAGTACTTTGTGAGTTGAAGAAATTTTCATGCCTTTAATAGTAAAATAATGTGGGTTTTTTTTTGTGTGTGTGTATGTATAATAGTACACATAATATATAAAATATATAATGTATAATAGCCTATAATATATAATAGTTTAATGTAATGTATAATAGTTTTATATGTCCAAGGCCTGGGGTCCAATCCCCAGCATTTAGTAATAAAGTATGATATAAATTTCTATAGAGTGGAAGAAATAATTAATTGTTTCTAGTTTGTTCAGGTTTGACTTTAAAATGCAGTTTCCTGGGATCTCGCTTGCTTTGTGGGGAGAAGAAGCATCAGCATCAGCTTGTGACTAAGTCGTTGGTGGGACCTGTTGTGAGTGTTGTGTTTAGGGCCCTTCAGGATTGGCTCATATTTTTCCCTTGCCTCTTTGAGCGTTCACCTGAGTTACAAGATAAATGTTTGCAATACTTATCACACAATAAAGAAAAAATTAATAAGACATCTATGTCCCCTGATAGTAGATTGGAAAAATTTTCTCTTAATTATTTCTTTCTTTAAAAAATGAATTTTACATTTATTTGTTTTTATTTTGAATGTGTATGAGAGTATGCACATGTCACAGTGTGCCTGTGGAGACCAGAGGACAAAGTCAGTTCTTGTCTTGCACCCTGTAGGTCCTGGGGATCAAACTTAGCTTTGTCAGTCTTGGCAGCAAGTGCCTTTATCTGCTGAGCCATCTCAGCATCTCCCCCCCCCCCCCAAAAAAAAGCGGCTTTAGATCCTGATATTAGTGGACAGGTGGCGGTGGCGCACGCCTTAAATCCCAGCACTGGGGAAGCAGAAGCAAGAGGATCTCTGTGAGTTCGAGGCCAGCCTGATCTACAGAGCTGTAATGTAAACAGAGAAACCCTGTCTCAAACAAACAAAACAAAATAAGAAAATTCTGACATGACTGTGTCTGACTGAAGTAGGACTGTTTTCACAAGCCAGTTGTAGCTCGAGGCATATCTTCAGATTTATTCTTTCAATCTGGAAAGAATCCTGCCCAATGTCAGGTGGTTACCTTGGGAATCCACAGGTGCCCACCACTGCTCCCTCCCAATCCATCATTTCCCGCATGCTGACAGATCAGACCCAAGTACCAGCTAAGGCAGCAGCATCTCTCTTGCCTAGGATTGACTTCAAATCCTGTACCTCGATGGCAAAGCCCGGCTCTTGGCTTAATCTTCTAGATGGAGATGGTACTCATCACACCTCTTTTAGAACGTGAGGAGGACGGAGTGAGATGACGCAGACGGAGGTTGGTGCAGCACCCTGCAAACAGCTTCCGAAGCCACAAGAGATGCCAGCTGTTCCGTGTGTGAATTGCTTTCCCCAGAGCTGAGAATGGAGTTTAGTGGCACAGCATTTGCTTAGCACAAATGAAGCCTGGGATTGGATCCCAGCCTAGGGAAAAATTGATCTCCCAGGGTGGAGCTGGTATTCAAAAAAAGTTTTTCCCGTATTTTGGTGGTGGTGGTGATGATGTATGTTTGGGTTTTTGAGACAGGGTTCCATAGTTGATCTGGAATTTGCCCAAGGTTGGTCTTGAACTCCTGGTCTTCCTGCTTCTCCTCACGTGTGTGTGTGTGTGTGTGTGTGTGTGTGTGTGTGTGTGTGTGTGTGTGTGTGTAAATTAACCATAAATCTTGTTAAGCCACAGATTTTATTCAGTGAGTTTAGATGCAGCCTAAAGGTTTCACATTTCTTCCTACTTTTGAGAATCCAAGCCAGGGGTCAGCAAAATTTTCTCCTGATGAGCTGGAGAGTAAATCCTCTTGCTTTTGTGTGTGTTGTGGCCTGAATTCTTTGGCCTTCACAAAAGCCCCGTGTTGAAGCCCCAACGTTCCGTGTTTAGAAATAGGACCTGTGTGAGCACAATGAGGGTGAAGTGAGGTCATGAGGATGGGGTCCTAATCGGCTTTTTATTTTCCCAAGGAAAGAGGGAAGGCATGGATTACAAAATAATTAGAAGATGGGAAGTCTAGTTAAGTATCTAGAAAGAAAAGATTCAATCATGAACTAAACAGCCCAGATATGGGGCCACCAGAGCCTAAGGTGGTTTAGTCTCGTGAAGTTCTGGAAAGAGAAGGAATCGGGGTAGGGGATGTCAGACAGGCCGGGACTTTCCCATTCTCCCTTTCCTGCCCCTCTCCCCTAACTGAGGATTTCTCACAGTGCCTTGGTTTCTTGTTTCTTTCTTTCTTTCTTTTTTTGTTTTTTCGAGACAGGGTTTCTCTGTGTAGCTTTGCGCCTTTTCCTGGAACTCACTTGGTAGCCCAGGCTGGCCTCGAACTCACAGAGATCCGCCTGCCTCTGCCTCCTGAGTGCTGGGATTAAAGGTGTGCGCCACCACCGCCCGGCCATGCCTTGGTTTCTATCAGGGAGAAGAGTTACACTTTGACTTACGTTTCTTGCAGCAGCGTAAGAATTTTTCCTTTCCTGGTTATAGACAGGCTACAGAGATGGCTTTTTTTCTTCTTAAGGATTACAATTAAATAGACTTGACGTTCAAACAGCAGTGTTATGCTTGGCAAGGATCTCATTAAGAAATGGTCCTGGTGCTGGAGAGATGGCTCAGTGGTTAATAGCACTGGATGCTCTTCCAGGAGACCTGGTTTTAGTTCCTAACACCCATATAGCAACTCAAAACTGTAACTGAATTCCAGGGGATCTGATGCTCTCTTCTGGACTCCTTGGACACCAGACATGCATGTCAGGCAGACAAAACACCCATACACATAAAATAAAAATAATTAAAATGGTGTGGGATGTTTGTACACCATGTGAAGGTGTATTACTGTGATTGGTGTAATAAAAAGCTGAATGACCAATAGCTAGGCAGGAGATATAGGCAGGACTTTGGGGCAGAAAGAGGAAGGAGGAGGAGGAATCTTGGCGCTTGAGAGAGACTCCAGGAGACATGGAGGAAGCGGGATGGGTGGTACATGGCAGAACATAGACGAATAGAAATGGGTTAATTCAAGTTATAAGAGCCAGTTAAAAACAAGCTAAGCTAAGGCCGAGCGTTCATAATTAATAAGTCTCTGTGTCGTTATTGTGAGCTTTTGGCCCAAAGAAAAATCAGACTACAGAAAAAGAAAACAAACAAACAAACAAAAACAAAAAAAAAACCAGATCTTTCTGACAGTGTGGACTCCCACCTGTAATCCCAGCCCTCGAGAGCTTAAGGCAGGGTTGGCAGAGAATTTGAGGTCCATCTGGGCTACAGAATGAGACCCCCATTGTGTAAACCACCTAGGTTTTTAAATTTTTTTTTAAAAGATTTTCTTTTCATTATGTGTATGTAGAAAGTGAGAAGACATGTCCAGGTGAGTGCAAGTAAGTGTCTGTAGAAGCCGGAGGCATTAGAGTCCCTGGAAGAGGTCTAGGTGGTTCTGAGCTGTCCAGCCTGGCTGCTGAGACCTGAACTCAGATCCTCTGGGAGAACAGTCTGTACTCTTTATGGCAGTCTAAAACTTCCACAGGAATTCAGCTTGCTGCTGCCACACTGAGGCTGCTTTGGAAAAACACAGATCTGCCTTCCCAGCACTCTGGAGGCTCAAGTGGGGGCATCATGTGATTGAGGCTGCATGGGGACACAGAGAGACACTGTCTCAGAAAACAAAACCAAGCAACCAAACCCCATGAATCCGTTTGTGATTGTCTTCCAATACCACTTTATTTGTGGACACTGAGGAAGGAATTTGATGGAATTTTGACATGCCATAAAATAGGTTTTTGTTTTTTTGTTGTTGTTTTGTTTTTGTTTTTTTTCGTAAGAATTGAGTCTAGGGTTTTGCATGTGCTAGGTAAATAAGTGCTCTGCCACTGAGCTACACCCCCATATCTCTAGCCCACCCACCCCCTTTTTTTTTTTTAATCTCTTACTTTGTAGTCCAGGCTGGACTTGAACTTGTGGTCTTCCTACCTTAGTCTCCCAAATGCTAAGGTTATAGGTTATATACTCCCACACCCAGCCCCAAATAGTATTCTCTCAATTTTCTAACCAGTTGTATCTGTCCAACCCGTGACTCAAAGGCCAGCATAGCTGTGAAGGAAACCTGAGTATTTGTAAAGGAAAACAACGCAATGTCAGAAGACTGGACCACCTGATGTCATAGGCTGGGTCCCAGGCATACTTTGTCAGTTTCCAGTGCAGGCCTTTTGTTGTTGTTGTTTTTCGAGACAGGGTTTCTTTGTGTGTAGTCTTGGCTGCCCTGGACCTTGCTCTATTGACCAGGATGGCCTTGAACTCACAGAGATCCGCCTGCTGTTGCCTCCCAAGTGCTGGGGATTAAAGGCATGCACCACCACCACCACCACCACCACCACCAGGCTTCAAGTGCAGACTTTATATAGTTTCTTTTCAAAATTCCATCCCAAGACCAGCAGTATGCCTGGAAGTTCCCTGAAGTACTGAACTTCGGGCTCCTCCATACCTGTGACTTCATGTATAAGAGTATTGTACACTTTTCATGTATAAGAGCATTGACACTTCGGTTAACCAGCTTTACAGCCAAGTCTGTGACTGTCCAGGCATTTTAATTTAGTATTCCCTTTGCTTGGGTTAGCTCTCAGGAGGTTCCCAATGCCAAGTCTGAAAGCGCATTCTGTCCCCTGAGAAGGATGAATTACTCTAGACTTGGTGTGACTCCTATTAGGAAGTATGAGACTGTCAAATTAATTTGATTTTGTGTTGTGGGATGAACAGGGAAACAAACAGCCACAGACTCAATTCATAATGATGTCTTCTAAACTCCCTAGGTGAACCTGGGAGCCTTTAGCAGTCCTTCAAAAAGAGGGTATTTGTCAGCCCACTCAGCCATGTGACGGGCTCTTGGCACTAGAGTTCTGTTTTCAAAGATTTCCATGGCTCTGTGGAATACAGTGGGCACAGTGTTCAGTGGAACTCAAGGTCTGCCTTGCAGGGGCCAGTAGTTCTCGGTTCTCATTGGCTACTGCTAGAATTTCGTCACAGACGAAGCTTCGTCTTACAAATCAGAAAATGACCTAAATCTAGAAATCTCTGATAATGAGCTTCAGTGGCCACTGACAGTGAACCCGTAAATCAGAACTGTCCCCACATGGTTCTTTGGTCCCTGTGCTTGACTCTTTGTGAAGATACTGCCTAGGAGAGGAAGACCACTAGAAAATCGAAGTTTTCTTTTCTTTTCTTTCTCTCTTTCCTTCTTTTTCTTTTTTCTTTCTTTCTTTCTTTCTTTCTTTCTTTCTTTCTTTCTTTCTTTCTTTCTTTTTTTTTTTTTTTTGGTTTTTCAAGACAGGGTTTCTCTGTGTAGCTTTGCGCCTTTCCTGGATTTCACTCTGTAGACCAGGCTGGCCTCGAACTCACAGAGATCCGCCTGCCTCTGCCTCCCGAGTGCTGGGATTAAAGGCATGCGCCACCACCGCCCGGCTTATTTTCTTTTCTTTTTTAAAGGATTTTTTAAAAAATTTCGTGTATGTGTGTGTAGGTATGTGCATGTGTGAGTGCTGTTGCCCGAAGAGGCCAGAAGAGGGCATCGGATCCCCTAGACCTGGAGTTACAGGCAGTTAGGAGCTGCCTGGAGAGAGTGTTGGGAACCAAACTCCAGTTCTCTGCAAGATCAGTACACTCAACCCCTGAAACAGCTCTGTAGAGTCCAAAAAAGCAAAATTTCTAATTTTTTTTTTCCAAGAGAACCAGACTTTATTGATCTTTACCGAGTTAATGTGGCAACCCAAAAATTGCCAGCATGAGAATTAAATCACCCACATCCAGGGGACAGGGGGATCTAAGCTTGCTGGCTGGCTGGCCAGCCCGGCCCGGAAACCTAGCCTGTGTAGCTGGGGTTATCTCCTGGTCCTGCCTGGCCCACAGTCAGGACAAATCTCTCTCACCCGCCAATCCAGCAGCTGCTCAGATGCTTGTATTATTTATAAACTGTATGGCCGTGTAGCCCAGGCTTCCTGCTATGTAGTTCTTCCATCTTAAATTAACCCATTTCTATAAATCTATACCTGGCCACATGGCTCGTGGCTTACCAGTATCATACATGTTGCTACTCATGGCGGTGGCTGGCAGTGTCTCCTGACTCAGCCTTCCACTTCCCAGACCTCTCCTCTCTCTTTGTCCCGCCTAGACTTCCTGCCTGGCTACTGGCCACTCAGCACTTTATTTATTAACCAATCAGAGCAGCACATTCAGAGCATACGGAACATCCCACAGCAAGCCTGAGTGCTCCAGGCTCCATGAGAGACCCTGTCTCAGGGGAATACAATGGAGAATGGTGAAATAAGACCACCTGATAGCCTCCTCTGCAGGCATGTATTCAGGCACCACACAAAATAAACCTTAGAGTCACACAAGAATGTGTACACAATGTATGGCTAGTTCAGTCCAGAGTCGTCTGAAACAATCCATATGTCCGGCATACCCATATAAAAGCACTCAGCAATAAAATAAGCAAGCTGTGTCGGCATTGGCAAGAAAAAAAAAAAAAAAACAACCACGATGAATCTCAAGGACACTGCACAGTGATGGGCCATTGACCAAAGGTAACATCCCAGATGACTGCTTTCAGGGGGCATTCTCAGAGTCCGATCTGTACAGAAGGGGGAACTACAGCTTAGTGATTGCCACCGATGTGGGTAGGGGCAGGTCTTGCCCGCCCAGGGGTAGCGTGGAAACTTCTAGACAGTGACAGAATGGTGTGTCCTAGTTGTGGCCATTGTTAAGTCAGAAGACTCGGTTCTGAGATCAGATGGGTTTTGCATCCCAGCCTCCATGCTCTGAAATGTGGAGCCTTCCACGCAGTGGGTAGCACGTTCTCAGTGGGCATTAGCAGTATTTAAATGTGATGGTCCTGAGGAAGACAGTAGAGTGGGTACTATTGCATTGTGAGGAGGTCTTCAGGAGAACAGCCAGGTTCCGGAGAAGGAAACACCGAGTTTGGTTTTAATCATGACTCCTCAGTGGAAGTGTCCCCAGCAGGTTAGTGTTCTGTGGATAGTAGTTATTTTTCTCATGGCTCTGACAAATACTTGAAAAGAAGACTTTTAAGAGGGGGAAGGATTTATTCTGGCTTACACGGTTTCTCTGTGCAGCCCTGGCTGCCCTGGAACTCCCTCTGAAGACCAGCTGGTCTTGAACTCAGAAATCCACCTGCCTCTGCCTCCTGAGTGATGGCATTAAAGGTGTGCGCCACCATAGCTGGGACTCAGTATTTCTGGCTGGGCTGTCTTGAGAGAAAAAAAAAACAAACACAAAGGCTTGAGTAGAAGAGACCCATCAATGAGCTTGTTAGAAAGAAAGTTAAGTCACTTTCTTGTGGGGTGGTGGGGTGGGATGGGGTGGGCGGGCACTCAGACAAACCTCACTGCCATTTTCCTTCCTGTGATAGACAAGTGAAACTTCAGGTGTTATTTTCTGAGTTACACCTTCCAGTGGATTCCTGTTTGGGGGGGGGGGGGGCGGGGGATTCCTAAGACCTCCGGAAATGGAAATTCTTTCTGAATTGATATGGCGGCAGTATGATGCAATCTTATACACCGGGTCTCTATCTGTTGCCATGAAAGATACAGGGACTTTACCTAGGAAGTACAGGGTGGCTATTTGTGACTGCTAGGGGAGGGAGAGACACTTCCCTTTGAGGTTATGATCCCCTTGGACCACCCAGCCTAAGCTGGTTAAGGCGGCCATGCTGACGGCAGAGAGCACTGGATGCTGTGGTGGTGGAAGAATCATGAGCCATGGTTACCTTTCTAGAGCTTTATTAGGAGAGAGAGAGAGAGACAGAGACAAAGATAAGAGGCAGGACAGAGTGGGCACGACCGCTTTTTAGGCTGGGACGCCATCGCAGGCTGGTGACATAATGACATAATCCTTACACCTAGGGGACTCTAGTGAGTTAAAAATGCATGCATGCTTACATATGCACATATGGAGGACAGGAAGTTGGAGGTGGGCGGAGATAAGAGTGAAGGGTGGATATGATAGAGATATAGCATATATATTTATGAACATTTTCAAAGAATTAAAAAAAAAACATCCATTTTATGGGAAAGAAAAAAGAAATAAAGGGATTGGACTCAGCCCTATTGTGGCAGAAATGTAGCGACCGACATCAGACTTCCTAGCTCATTGCAGATGATGGCTGGGAGTCCTGTGGTGTTTGAAAGTGCTCCTGTTTGAAAGTGCTCCTGTTCGAAAGTGCTCCTGTTTGAAAGTGCTCCTGTTCCAAAGTGCTCCTGTTCCAAAGTGCTCCTGTGACTTTTCCTGTGATGCAGTACTGAGTGAGGCTCTTCCTCTTGCATGCCGGGACGGCGAAGGTGACCCCAGCAGCACCCTGGCTTCTGCTGTGCATCCTGGGGTATGAGACTGAGCTCAAGGCAGTGGGGTGCCGTGTGTGGCTTTATTCCATTAAAAAAATATTCAGGAGAGAGAAAAGAAATAGCGTGCTCCCACATTTCTTCGAGTTATCACCATCTTTTAAAAATAAAGTTATTTTTTCCATGTCAAACACAACTAACTCTTTGAGAAGAATTTGCTGCCCCCCCCAGCTTTAAAGCTCTGCCTTGAGCAGTCCCCCCCCCCTTTGAAAATCTGGAGTAGGGGTAGTGCTCCCCGAAAAACATCTGTCCGGTTAATTAAAAGAGCTGCAGCATGTAAGCCGAAGCCGGCGACCTAGCTATTTAAAACAAAAAAACCAAAAACCAGTAAAGCAAAAGTTTTCCTCCCTCCCTCCCTCCCTAGAACGAAACTGGGGCATTGGCCTAAGTGGCCTGCCCTTTGGTGGTTTGAAGTTTTCCTGTTTCAGCAGCTGTGTGGTGGGAGATGAGCTCAGCTGCTTCTGGTCTCCTGGTGGAGGATGGAGGAGCCGATGTTGGTCCGTTTTTCTCAGGAAAGCCGTCTGTCCCTAGGCTCGAAGCTTTTTTTTTTTTTTCTAGGATCTAAATCAGCTCGGTGTGATTCACGAGCTTGCCTTCACGCTTAGGGGGGAAACAAAGGAAAAGGAGGAAGGGAGAAGCCAGTGTGCCCTTCTCAGCAGCCCCCAGCACAGGTACCGGCCGGCCGAGAGCCCTTTGACCTCTGGCGCTGGGCAAAGGTTTACAGTAGTCACTTCACACACTGGCCTGAAAGGAGTCCTGAATAAAACCAGGCTCCCGCGGAGAACATAGGCTGGGTGAGGAAGTGCCCTTCTCTGAAATAGCTGGGATGTTTTGTTTGGTTTTCCCTCCAGTCTGTGGAGTGCAATACCAGTTGTGATTGCGATGTGCCCGTTAACTCTAGGGTCTGATATCATGGGGGGTGGGGCGGGGCATGGTTGTACCATCTACTGCCTGGCCCCGGACACGTCCCCTCACCTTGCCGCTCTAGCAAGTTAAGTTCCTGTTAGAATTACCTGGATAGTTTCACTGTCTGCTTCAGCTTTAGTTTCGGGGCACCCGATCGAGCCAGGGCCTTGCCTGTGCCCGGCAAAAACCTGCCTCTGAAATCAGCCTTAGTTCACTTGGTTTTTTGGTTTCTTTGCTTATTTGTTTAAGAAAAAGCAAAGCAACAGGAAACATTCTCAGAAAATGGCCATAATTGAAAGAAAGAGAAAGGAGACTGGGAATCACATACAAAACAAAACACACGATTTCCCCTATTTGCCAGGGGTGGGTGGGGGTGGGTGGGGGGGTTTCAGCGTCATTGCATGGGATACTTCAAGATACTTAAAAAAGTGCCATGTTTTCCATCTGATGATATTAGATCCGTGTAATAATTATTTAACTGATAGCTTCATAGCCTCTTGAATTTCTTTCTCTCTCTTCTCAACTATTGTCTGCCGAGTCTGTGTTTGGAAGTGCATTAACTAAATTTACAATTGTACTTCTCCTCCCCTTATGTATACCCACATGCAAGGCTCCTCCCCCCCCCCCCACACACACACTAGCTGCTGGTTGGGGTACGAAGGGTTCCTCACTGTTTCATGGGCCACAATTTCCAGTCATTGTTTTTAGGAATGGAGGTCCTTGCTAAACTTTGTGTCTCCCATTTTTTTAAGGCTGTAATCACAGTTCGTGCTTGTCGTCTCTTCAAGAAGGAAGAGGCCTTGTAGGAAATTAAATCATTGCTGCTGTCCCAGTGTTGACCCTCAGACCGCTCTGGAAGGTTCTGGTGAATGTAAGGAATTCTTAGATGTGTGAGGTCCTTAAAGAGCTAAGTTAAAAAAGAGGAAAAGAAATTTTTTTAATGCCACCATTAACACATGAAAGAAACTTCTGGGCGGATGGGGGGGGAGTTAGCTGTACAGCAGTAATTACCCTTGTGGATTTTATTTTGAACTTTGTTTTTTAAAAACTTACTGCAAATGAATTGTAAGCTTTGATCTCATTATCCTTTCTGTGAGTGAGGGGGGACGCTGTGAGTGGGGGGACACTGAGTGGGGGGGACGCTGTGAGTGAGGGGATGCTGTGAGTGGGGGGACACTGTGAGTGGGGGGACACTGTGAGTGGGGGGGATGCTGTGAGTGGGGGGACGCTGTGAGTGAGGGGACGCTGTGAGTGAGGGGATGCTGTGAGTGGGGGGACACTGTGAGTGGGGGGACACTGTGAGTGGGGGGGATGCTGTGAGTGGGGGGACGCTGTGAGTGGGGGGACGCTGTGAGTGAGGGGGGACACTGTGAGTGGGGGGGACACTGTGAGTGGGGGGGACGCTGTGAGTGGGGGGGACGCTGTGAGTGGGGGGACGCTGTGAGTGGGGGGACACTGTGAGTGGGGGGGATGCTGTGAGTGAGGGGACGCTGTGAGTGGGGGGGACGCTGTGAGTGGGGGGGACGCTGTGAGTGAGGGGGGGACGCTGTGAGGGGGGAATGCTGTGAGGCCCTTAATGGCAAGTCTTTTTGCCTTAGCTTTTAAAGAGAGTTATGAATGTTTATTTTTTTGATAAAATAAAATGTGTGTCACCATGTAAGTAAATAAAGGCCTGTATAATAAGCACGAATGGTAGTAACAATATTACTGGGGCTGGGGTGCAGCCAAGCGGCAGGACACTTAGTGCAAGGGTCTGGTTCTCTCCTCAGTACTACAGAAGAAAAAATGTCGGTAAAATTATTGCCGCTGGGAAGATCCATCATTTGTACAATGCTTGCTGTATAAATGTGAAGAGCCGAGTTCTGTCCCCAGAACCCATGTAGAAGGCTGCCCGTGGTGGTGTACACTTGGATCCCCATGCTGGGAGGCCGAGGCGTAAGGACCTCTGGGGCTTGAGGATCGTCTAGTTTAGTCTGGTATGTGAGCCTGAGGCCAACAAGAAACCCGAGGTGAGCGACACCTGAGGACCAGTGATCATGCATACATATATGCACACATACCTGCGTGTGCACACACGCACACAAACACACACACACTAATTCAAATAAAATTATTAGTGGGAAGCAAAATTTTAAAAATTGAAGACTACTGTTCAAAAATTCTGCATCTAATATTTCAGGCATAGCTAGACCATACTCTAGCTTTGTAGTCTAGAGAAAGACAAGGACATTCATCACGTTGCCCCATAGATTATAATTACAAAGTGTAGTGAGTATTGTGTTGGAAGGGTGTAAAGAGACAAGGGCTTGTATAATAATGGGCAGTGGACAATCTGAGGATGGGGTTGGGTGCTTTTCTCTGAGAGGGTGACACCAAACTGACCTGAAGATCTGCGGTAGTTAACTGGGTGAGGGACCCTGAGGGAACAGCGGAGGAATTAAATAAGGTCAGAAGCAGGCCACGGTCACAGCAGTCATGGACACAGGCTAACCCTGGTGAAGGCCCCTGTCTAAAAAATGTGAGATTCGAGGGTGGAGAAAAGGCAGTTTTGAGATGGGGTCTCACTGTGTAGCCCAGGCTGAACTCAACCTTCCCATGATCCTCCTGCCTCAGCCTCCTGAGTGCTGGGGTCAGTGGCCTGCACTGCCTTACCTGGGCAGTTCCACCCATCCGTTGACTTGAATACACACCTGTAATATTCAGAAGAGTTCTTCACTGTCCTTCCGCCGTGAATGGCTGAAATGTGTTTTTCAATTTCAATTGAGAGGCTTAGTGTCTTCCAAGACTTTGCAAAGGCAGAGGGCGCACGGGGTGCTTGCCTCTTGAATTAGCCATAGTAGTTGGTACCCGGGCCGTAGGGGTGGGGAGGTCCCTTGACTGAACTTGGTGGTGGCGGCTTGCTTTCTCAGCAAGCTTGGATGGTGATGCCGTTTGAAGCTGTGCAAAATGTAGGCAGCGTATCTCACCTACTTATCCTGGCTTGTACAGCTTCCTAGGGAAGGGGGTGTAAATCTGTCTTACCATAATCATTACTTCACATTTATATATCACGCTGCCACCCTCACCCTCTGTCATTGTGTGTGTTTGTGTGTGTGTGCACGCGTGTGCATGCATGCACTATATTTAGGATTTTAAAAGTTGCATTTTATAATCTGTTTTTTGTACTCACCAAATCCTGTGAACTAACAGGCCAATTAAATGTTACTGTTTTATTTTTAAAGAGTTTAAATTTTTATGTGTAGGGGAGGTGGGAGAGGGAGTGGAGAGGAGGAAGGGGAGGCTGTGGTTGGGATGTAAAATAAATAAATTAAATTTCAAGAAAAATTTTTTTATGTGTATGGGTGTTTTGCCCACAGCAGGTATGTTTGTGTACTACCCACACTCACTGCCTACAGATGCCAGAAGAGGGAGTCGGATCCCCAGGAACTGGACTTACAGGCAGTTCTGAGTTACCTGTGGGTGTCAGGAACTGAACCCAGGCCCTCTGGAAGAATGGCCAGTGCTCTTAACTGCTGAGCCATCTTTTCACACACACACACACACACACACACACACACACACACGTTAAATATTTTTCTAAAGCATTCCTCGCAGTGTCCATACTTTCTCACATTGCCTCATACACTACAGTTTACCGTTTAATTTCTTTTTTATGCATGTGTGTGTATGTGCCGCGATCAGGTGACCACCTGAGAGAGTCGGTTCTCCTCTTCTGCCACGTGGATGCCAGGGATGAAATGTAGGTGGCCCGGCTTGGCAGCAGCACCTGACCCGCTGAGCCATGTTACTAGCCTGACCGTGGTTTATTTGGGGTTTACTTCAGCTTTGCACCATGATAAACACCCCTGAACAACACGGTGGCTGTTCTTGCCCACAGTTCCACTTTCCAGGAATGGTCCCCACTAATGGAAGGCCTGGGTGGAAGTGGGCATGTCAGACGGCCCTCCCTTTTCTGTGTTAGCCAGCTGGTCCCTGAAAAAGCTGTGCGTTCACTGTCTACTCCCACCTTTACTGTGGGTGTCTGAATGCTCACCGCTTCCTCGTCCTCAACACGCCCATTTGCCTTTTATTTGATTGTATTTTCTGTTTCTATATGGAGCCATTTCAGTTTTTCTCACAGGAAAGAATAAATAGTAAGTAGAATTAATTAACAGTGCTTTAGATGCTGGTATCAAAATCTTTTTTTCTTTGTTTATATGAATTTTATAAAAATTATATAATAAACCCACATTTGATCATAAGGAGAAAATACTAAATTTGTAGGGAAGTTGGGGGGGGGGTCCTGGGACAAATTCAGGGCCTTGTGTCTGCCGGGCAAGCACTCTCCACTGAGCTCTACCCAGACCCACAAAAATCTGTTTTAACAGATGGAGAGATGGCCCAGAAGTTAAGAGCACTTGCTCTCGTTGAGGCCCGGGTTCTGTTCCCAGCACCCACGTGGCTGTTCGCAGCTGTCTGTAACTGCAGGTCCAGGGGATCTGATGCCCGCTGCTTGTCTCCGCATGTGGTACACATAAACACACAAGCACACACACAAAAATTAAAAGAACACAATAACAAACATGTTTCAAGTTTTAAAATGATAAATATGGGGGCCAGAGAAGATGGTTGAGTGGTTAAGAATGCTTTCTGGTCCTCTAGAGGCCTGGGTCCAGTTCCCAGCACTCATATCCGGCATCTCACTCCCCCCTGTAACTCCAGCTCCAAGAGTTCCATGCCCCGATTCTGACCTCCAAGGGCACCCATGTACATGAACACACACAGACACACTCGTACACATAAATAAATGTGAGACATCTGTGTCACATTTCATATTTATGAAATTGATTTGTGTGTGTGTGTATGTGTGTGAGAGTGTATTGGGGTGGGGGAGATGTGCTACTGTGTGTGTGTGTGTGTGTGTGTGTGTGTGTGTGTGTGTGTGTGTGTAGACAACTTGAATGAGTTGGTTCTCCTTTTCTACCGGGTGGGTCCCAAAGGTCAAACTGAGGTCATCAGCCTTGATGGCAAGTGTCTTTACCCACTGAGGCATCTCACTAGTCTATAAATTGCTTTTCAGTTGAATAATATACCGAGATGAATGAATTGGGGTAAAGATAAATAAAGGTTGGAAAGTTACTGAAACCCGGATCTGACTGTTTTGTGGCCACTGAAAAGTTCTGCACAGTTTTCAGAAACTCAGTTTCAGAGCTTTTCTGAAGCTACAAGCGTTGTTAGCTAGGAGGCCCGGGGTATTTTAATTATTAGGAAAGGGCCAGGATAGATTAATTAAATTATTAAAATACAGTGTCCTGGAAAAATTTTACTGTACATGAAATTGTTGGAGATCCTCTCACATCTATTAAATCCCTACCTGACACTTGATAATGGTGGATACTGGTGAGAACGGAGACTCCCGTGGTCTCCAGGGTCATTCAACTGGGTGCAAGATTTGGGGTGACTTCCAGATAATCACAGATGAAATGCTCAAAATCATTTTTTCTTTTTTAAAGAGTGTTTTATGTGTGTGGATGTTTTGCCTGCATGCATGCATGTGTGTATGTATGTATGTATGTATGTATGTGCAGCTTGTGTGTGCCTGATGCCCACAGAGGCCAGAAGAGGGCATCAGATCCCTCAAGACTGAAGTTACGGACCACTGTGAGCCACCAGGTGGATGCTGGCAACAAAACCCAGGACCTGTGGCAGTGCTCTTAACCGCCGAGCCACCTCTCCAGCCCTCACATAGTCACATAGCTGTTTTCTTGATGTTCACATCCCGTCTGGATAGGCAGGCGGGATGATCTTTTAGCTTGGTTTCTTCTGTTGAATAGTTACGACCCCCCTCTTCAGAAAGTGACCTTTTGTCTAAGAAGAAAACCCGTGGCCTGTGGCTTCCAGTCTGACCGGGCACCGCTGTAGAAACTGCATTTGGACTCTGAGAACTTCCAGCAGTGAAGAGGGACTCTCTGGGAGGCTGTGGCGATGGCTTTTGCCTCTTTCACTTGGCCGTGGGTTGACTCTGTCACCCTGTTGTCTGGCTCAGCGCTTGGTTCCCACGGTCCCGTCTACGTACATTTTACGTACAGGTCTTCAGTGGGACTCAGTGAGAATTAATGTGTGTGAATGGGGGTGTGTACTAGTGTGAGTGTGTGTGCATGTGTGAGAATGTGTGAGTGTAATTCATGGGGGGTGTATGTGCTTGTGTACACACATGTCAAAGGATGTCATGTGGGGTGTATGTGCTTGTGTACACACGTGTCAGAGGATGTCATGTGGGGTGTATGTGCTTGTGTACACACGTGTCAGAGGATGTCATGTGGGGTGCATGTGCTTGTGTACACATGTGTCAGAGGATGTTGGGTATCTGCTTCTGCCACTCCCCACCTTTTTCCTTTGAGACAGGATCTCTCACTGAACCTGGAGCCAGCACCCCAGGACCCTTCTGGCTCCACTTCCCACAGCTCCGGGGTTCCAGGAGCACATGGCCACGCTTTTCATGTGAGGCCCGAGTTCAGGTCCTCAGACAAGTGCTCCTACTCACTTAGCCATATCTCTAGCCCCTGCATTTCCATCTTAAATAAAACGTGACCCAAGACTGGGAGATGGCTTCCTGAGTAAAGATGCTTGCCTGAAGACGACCTGAGTTTGATCCCTGGGACCCATGTGGTACAAGGAGAGAAATGATTCCTAAATGTTGTCCTCTGATGTCCACACGTACACTACGGCATATTCACCCTGATACTTGCACTCACAAAATAAATACATTAATTTGAAAATTAAAATACACATATGCACACACACACACACACACACACAGAGGAAACCTTCCACTATCCCAAAGGGCTTCATTGTCCTTAGGTATCTGAAAGATTGATGATTTGATTAGAATTTGCATCTGCTACTTAGTAGCCAATTAAAATGTTTGCTTGCGTCCAAGGATCCTCTTGTTAAGCGCTAACATTAAACTAGATTTCCCAGTGATGTGCTCAGTGCTTTTAAGTAAGTTGTAACAGTGTGCCTTGTAACTTCTGAGGAGGCATAAATAAGCAGTGAGGGAACCGTGATTGATGAGGCTGTTCTTTCAACAGCGTGCTTCCCACTTGGGAAGAAATCGAAGAGCCGGTTCAGGCCGTCTTCCTACATCTCTCCCATCCTGTAAGCATGCTTTGAACCACCAAGGCTTGCATGTTTGAGGGATGGTTATCAAGCTACAGATGTTTTTGCAATGTGCCCCTCCACCCAAGTCCCTGTGGCTCAGAGAATGATGGATGATATTTTCACGTTGCTTCACAAAAGGGTCAAAATGCCATGGTGAGTCCGTGACTGGGAGGTGGAGAAGTGTTAGTCCTGGAAGGAAATTTATTTCATGGCTTCAGGGGAAGTTCGGCTGTCATGAATGGGCTTCCTCTGCCAGTCTATAAAAATATTGTTTGTAAGGCACTGATGTATGTGGGGCGGACAGGGCAGCTACTTAAACAATGTGAGGTAGGTACAGTAGTGTGTGAGGCTCACAGGCTTCCTCTGGGGGCTTCTGGGCAAGCTCTGCTCTTGGTGAAAATCCTAGCATGCCTGAAGAAAGGACCTTCTTCATTTTCTTCATTTTAAGTAAACCTCACTTGTAATTATGATAGCCTCCAGTTGACTTACGAGATACGCTGACGCTCTTTATTTTGTTAAAATTGAAATTTATTCATAATAAGCAGTCCATTCACTTTGCTTCCATCTGTTTGTTTTTAGGCAGGGTCTCACGGTGTAGTTCTTCATCTAGAACTCACGGTGTAAAACAGGCTGGCCTCAAACTCGGGGAGTTCTGCCTCTCTCTGCCTCCGGAGTGCTCGGATTGAAGGGCTGCCCCACCACATCTGGCCCATTTTACTCTTAAATTATTTGGGTGCTTATATGTGAACACAGCCTTATTAATACTGTTCATGTGCTACTGTTTCAAATTTGGGGACAGTTAAACTGTTCTGGTTTTGAATTATCAGTTTATTTTATCTTCTGTGTATGAGTGTTTTGCCTGCGTGTCCGTCTGTGACCATGTGTGTGCCTGGTACCCAGAGGTCAGAAGAGGGTGTCAGCTCCCCAGACACTGGAGTTGTGTCGTTGTGTTTGTGCTGGGAATCAAACCCGGGTCCACTAGAAAACAGACATGTCTCTTAGCTGCTGAGCCATGTCGCTAGCCCCTAAACTGCTGGTCTCTTGGAATCTTCTTTTTTCCCTCCTTACCCACAGGACATACTTGTCATCAGCTTCTCTCTATTTGTCGATGGTGTGGTGGGAGTCTGAGCTTAGAAAATGGGACCCCTGGGCTGCCTTTCTTCCATGCTGACCCACAAGGAAAGGTGTCTCCCTAGACAAAAGTGGACTATTTGACCCCTTCAGTGGCAGTGGGGGGGTGGGGTGGGGGGCGGGTTTAGATTAGTTGTTCAGTGTGCCAATAATTCAGGTTCTCTTCCGGCAGTGTTCACGTCGAGAGCTTTCCACCTAAACTTTGATTAATCGTGCTGTGGGAAACCACGTCTTCAACCACATCTTCTAAAAATAACTGTTTAAAAAAGAAGACGTCTTGGCATCTGACATAGAAAAGTAAAAACACATGATCCTAAAAGAAAGAACATGATCAAAATATTGCGCATGCAGTAATTGGGAGAGCCTTTTGTCTCTCTCCGGGTCTCGAACCGTTCCAGCTGTGATAGAGAGGTTTTTCTGTTAGAGATTGCCAGTAGTGTGTGCTTATTTTGGTAGGAAATGGATTCTGAAATGTCACATGGAAAGGACTTTCCCTTCAATTATCCTCCATTCAGTCGGAGAGAGGGGATGTTGTCACTGCCGGGAGAGGTGTTGTTTGTCTTAAGACCCTTCAGGAAGCCAAACAAAAGGCTCCAGTCATTTCAGGTTCAGACAAATACCCTCCCTTTGGCTTGCGGGAAAGCTGTGTGTGGGGAACTTTGCAGTTCACATACTCAATAGAACAATTTTGTAACATTTTGGTACAGTCGTCGGAGTAAATGTGAAGCCTGTTTATAACTCAAACAGAGTAAAAAAACATCCGTGGTCAACAGGCATGCAGAAAATCAACTTGGAAATAAAAGGGGAAGAATTTTTAATCGAAGCAAATTAAAGCAAAATCGGCATTCTCCGCTAAAACCGGACTTTAATTCAGCACACTAACACATTTGAGTAAAAACATTTGAGGCTCTGAATTTTCTTTTCCCTATTCTAATAATAGGCGTGCTGATCACATAAGAATGGGTCCTGAAAGGACCTGCTACGTGGTGATATGCATGGGAACTTAGAACGTTGATACAGGTGTGTGTAAAAATAATGAAACCCATTATATTTGCATGCCCCCTAAAAATTTCTTAGAAACAAAAAAACAAGGGACCTGCTCCTCCAGTAATGTCCGGACCGTGGAGAAACTGCAGCCACTTGGGAAACCGCCCCACTGTTGAAATGCAAGTTGGGCTTCCTGTGCCCTGCTCAAGTGTGGTGGTGCCTTAGAGCCCCGCGCGGCTCGGCCCGCCTTTCCCACCCATCCCCCTTAGCAGTTTTCCTGTCTCTCCGCCTGCTGGACCAGACTTGGGCTGGCCTCAGATTCTGTGTCAGAGGCCACGACCCAGGTGTCACAGCAGCCCCCCACCGCCGGCCTTCTCTCTGAATAATTATATGGGCGGTATTGTTCGGAAGGGCCAGGCTCCAGGGCAGTGCAGTCACCCTGGCTGGGCAGACCAAGGAGAGCTCTGGCCGGGGTTGCTGGCGAACAATGGCCCCCGAGCAGCCTTGCACAAAACCTGGCCGCACAAAAGATGAAATGAAAAGTGGACATGCGGTGGGGTGCTGGGCTTCCCCTGCAGAGCCCCTCACCTTCCTAACTGGTTTCCCGTGTCCCCTTTTAGTATCTTTACGTGCGCTGACCTCAGGCCAGCAAAAGTGTGAGAGTGCCCTTTACCTTTGAAAACATATTCCGGCTTGACTCGCTTGGGCTTTGAAGCTGTCTTAATTGAGGCATATTGGGCTTGCTATCAGCGAAGCTTGCTCCGGCTGCCCTTTGAGTAAACAGTGTAAAGCAATACGTGGTGATTCTTAAAACAGCACTCTTTATTTTCTTTTTAAAAACCTTGCACACACACACACACACACACACACACACACACACACACACACACACACACTTTAAATAAAGAGCCCTTATTTAAAAAAAGCCACACACTGAAGTTAATCAGACCCCAGAACTATATATTTATTTCAGTGAACTTCTGTATGGTTAAAACGACCATTCTAAAGCTGTGGAGCTTCACATTGCGTTTTATACTTTAACTTTCAAATCCGTTTGCATACTCATCCACCACCAGAAATGAAAAATCCATGACAGAGTTAGAACCAAATGACTTACCGCAGTACATAGTGATTTTTAAAACAACACTCAACCCTGTTTCCTTGAGGGTGCTTAATTGGGCCACTCCAGTGTGCTCCGGTTTGTCCCTTGAAGAAGAGGCAGAGGACTAGGCTAAAGTCTAGCGGATTACTTCCTGTTCCTTTGATGCCGGAGGATTACTTTTCCCACCACCTGGGAGTTTTCCATAGAAAAATAGGCAATTAAAACTCTCCGCACTTTAGAGCTGAATTGGAGAAATGGCTGGAAGGGTGGATTACTCTGCTCCTGTGAAGTTTTCTCATGGTCTTGACCTCAGGTTTTCTCCTAATTTTATCAAACCCTGACCTCTGGCTCTGGCCTGGCTCTCCTGGAGGATCCCGGGGCCTCATGAACAAGCAGCAACCGAGGGAAACAAAGGCTGGTCTTCATAACCCTGCCTTATCTGTACCGTTGGTCCACAGCCCAGGCTTTGTAAATAATTGTTTTCTGGTGTGGGATTTCCAGGACTCGGGCCAAAGGGTTCGTAGGGCAGCATTGTTCATATGGTCTGAGCTCCGTGCCCGTCAGTGTTACAGCCTCAGTCCATCCCTCGGGAGCAGTTGACGGCGTGTGGGAGAAGTATGGAAATTCCCTACTAAGTGAGCCTTTTACACTTTGTGTTTTATAGGTTTAAAAAAAGTGTAAAAACAGAACAATGATCAGAATGCTAGAGAACTGGAATTGCTTTAAAAAAAAAAAAAACTGTTTTTTGTTTTACTTTTGAGACAAGGAGGTATCAGTTGTGTATCCAGAGGGGCCTGGAACCACCATCCCCTGCCTGTACCTCCTAAGTGCTGGAAATACAGTCTTGTGCATACCCGACTCAGATGTTTTCTCCTTAACGTAATTTATTCCTTACTATTTGTGCTAGTTAGTTTTTAGTTTTTTGGGTTTTGTTTGTTTGTTGTTGTTGTTTGGGTTTTTTGTTTGTTTTTTTTTTTAGGGGGGTGGTTCAAGACAGGGTTTCTCTGTGTCGCTTTGGTGTCCTGGATCTTGCTCTGTAGACCAGGCTGGCCTCGAACTCACAGAGATCCGGCTGCCTCTGCCTGGGATTAAAGGTGTGCGCCCCCACCCAGCTGTTTGTTTTTTAACTTGACCAAGCCAGAGTCATCAGGGAAGAGAAACCCTCAGCTGAGAAAATGCCCACCAGATTGGCCTGTAGGCAGGGCTCTGGGGCACTCTTTGATGGTTGATACGGGAGGGCACGGCCCACTGTGGGCAGTACCACCCCTGGGCTGGCGGTCCTGGATAGTATGAGGAAGCAGACCGGGCAAGCCATTGGGAACAAGCCCGTAAGCAGCACTCCTCCGTGGCCTCTGTCAGTTCCTGCCTTGAGTTCCCTTCATGACGGACTGGAAACTGTTAAAAACCCTTTCCTCTCCAGGTTGCTTCTGACCAGTTTTATCCCAGCGACGGAAAGCGGACTCGGCGCTAGTCCCGTTTCTGACTTGTCCTGCTTTTCCAGTACATACTGGCTTGTCCCAAAGACTCACACTAACATGACTTAGGCAGAGCAGATGGCCCTTTTCAGAGATAACCTAATCTAAAACCCGGAAAGAGAGAGAAGGGGGTTCATTCTCGGGACTCCTGCATTTCCCTTACCTGCACACTCCCAGCCATTTTACCATCCGACCTTTCAGACGTGCGCAGCCCTTCGCCACTGGGTTTATAAAATGGGCCAGAGCGTGAGAGCTGAAGGCCAGCAGCCCTTGGCCACGTGGGGCCTCTTGCACTTGGTCACCCCGGGGTGAGATGGGGAGCGTTCTTGCTGCTTTCCAGTGCCTCTTCTCCACAACCCCATTTACTCACCCACCACATGTGTATTTCCAGTACAGTTTGCAGGGCCCCGCCTGGCCGCTTTCCGCTCTCCCAGCCTGACTGTTGCATGTGACTACCTCTCATGTCACTTCACGGCTGCAGCCCTGGGCTCCCGCCTCCCTCCCTGGTCCTTTGGCCTGCGCTCATCTCCTGGGCTGCATCTCAGCTTCCCCTGGCTTCTCAAATGCTGCTGCCTCTGGTGCTGTGTCACGCTGAATTAGAGCTAACTGTTCCCACTTGTGAATACTGTTAGAGCTTTGACAGATTACTGTGTGCCAGTTACTCCTATCCTGCCTACCTATTTATACCGTCGTCATGATTCCTTAATATCTGGTATCTAAACCAAGGTCAGACTGATAATCTCAAACCTGAATCATCCCCCAGTGCCCAAACTGTTTTTCTTCCCTGCATGTTATTTTGTTGTCTAGCAGTAAACGTAAGTACCAAGTGTTCTTCCGAACACTTTACAAGTATAAACTCCTTTAATCCCTACCTTACAGGCGAGGAACCCTAATACAAACTTCAATGGTCTTATCCCAGAGTCTACTGGACTCGTGTGTGTGTGTGTGTGTGTGTGTGTGTGTGTGTGTGTGTGTACATACATGAATGCACAGATGCCTGCAGAAACCCCTCCCTCTCAAAAAAAAAAAAAAAAATGGGATTCGATCCCCTGGAGCTGAAGTTACCGGTGATTGTGGGCTGCCAGTGTGGGTGTTGGGTACAAAACTCGGGTCCTCTGAGAGAGCGGCGAGCACTCATGACCACTGAGCCCCCAGCCTTTCCTTTTATTGCTTGAGAATTAATCCTGGCTATGGTTTGATGGAACTTACTCAGTAGCCGAATTCCGTTTGGACCTTCTTTCATGGGCCTGTTCCTGTGTTGGGAGTCTTGAGTCACTCCCGCCCTCTACGGGGTCATAACACTCCTTGCCTACTCATACACAGATGCCATCTAGTGGCAAAAAGGGAAAATGCAGGTTTTTCTAGTAAAAAAACAGGAAAGGCCAGGATTTTAGTTGTAGTTATTTTACTTATATTTGGACACATGGATAAAAGTAAAATAAAAATTAAGGGAAAAAAAGATGCGGTTGGCAATCCATTATTGTTAAGCCATATACCGCTCCAGTGGAATAGGAATGATTTCCGCTGAGCGTGCCTTATAAAGATTTTGGCGTTGCAGAGACTGTCACTTTTTTGGCCTCTGCTTTTCTTGTTGTGACTTGAAGCTATTATTAAGGGTAGTAACTCATTCTCAGACCCGGATACAGCCCACAGATTGGGTTAATCTCAGGGCCCATCTGCTGCCTGTTTCTAGTGCTGGCCCTCAAGCGCTTCCATATTTCATGCATGGAACGCTTTACTGTTTTGTAGTCAGGCAGGACATTTATTGACTTCTTTTCCAAAGCATTTATTGTCTCTAGGGGTGTTCGAGGAGCGCTTCCTAGATTCATATGGGAGACTCGGGCGAAGGTGGGTTTGCCCCTTTGAGAGGATTCGATGCCATGCCTGGGAGGGCAGCGAACCTTCCTGACGACCCTTCAGTGTCATATGCATGTCAGACACACACCTGGGAACCCTTACCTTCCCTGCACGCCAGGGAATGCTAATGAGGACCGTGAATTGAGCTCAGCTTGAGGATTTGCTGGTTGCTAATTTCCCGGCCTCCTGGGCTCTAGACCTGCTTTGTATAAGCAGATGTCTTTCGTCTATAAACACCTCCCCAAGATGACGTGTGAATTTATTACACTGAGTAGGGGTTTTCGTGCCTTCACTGTTGAGTCTACAGTTCAGGGACCGCCTTCTCTCTCTCAGGTTGCCTAGCTGCCGCAGCAGGCTTGGGTGTTTTGTTTTTGTTTTGTTTTGTTTTTGTTTTTCGAGACAGGGTTTCTCTGTGTAGCTTTGCGCCTTTCCTGGATCTCGCTCTGTAGCCCAGGCTGGCCTCTAACTCACAGAGATCCGCCTGACTCTGCCTCCCGAGTGCTGGGATTAAAGGCGTGCGCCACCACCGCCGGCAGGCCTGGGTGTTTTACCAGCCCTGGGACAGTGCAGAATGCCTGTTAGGCTAATTTACTTAACACTCTTAAAACCTCTATTGACAAGGTCCCCTTGCGTCTCCGGCTTCCATGTGCAAACAAGGCTTAGAAGAAGAGGAGCTTGCTTAGATCGATATAGTTAGAAGGTGACACTAAGAATGGATGTTCTGTTTTGTTTTGAGACAAGGTCTCACTATATGGCCCTGGCTGGCCTGGACCGTGCTGTGTAGACCAGGCTCTCCAGCTCACAGAGATCCACCTGCCTCTGTCTCCCGAGCGCTAAGATTGAAAGCGTGCACCACCACACCCAGCAGAGCGTTTTTATTGTATTTCCTTTGGTGCATTCGGAGTAAAAGCAGAGGCTAGCAGGATGGCTCAGTGGTTAAAGGCACCCGATGGGAAAGCTAACAACCTGAGTCTGATCCCCGGGACACACGTGGTAGAAGAGAACCGCTGCTCTTTGTCGCCTGCTCTCCACGGCATGTGTGCACCCGCATACATACACACAGGTGCACACAAAATAAAAAGTAAGATGTAACACATGTGTTTTAAAGAAAAGCAGGGGCTGGAAAAATACTTAGGGCTTGAAAAAGTGCTTACTGTGCTTCCAGAGAACTCAAGTTTGGTTCCAGACAACCACGTCAGGAGGCTCACAAATGCCTGTAACTCTAGTTCTGGGAGAACTGATACCCCTTCAGGCCGCCAAGGGCACCTGACATACACACACAGAGATACACACGTACACATGATTAAAAAAACAAAATCAAAATAAAAGCAAGAATTGTGTCTTTTTAATCCTTGAGTCTCAGACAGCCCCTGACCTTGGATAGACACTGTAAATGTTCACCTGACACCTGGGAGTCTTTTCTTGGCCAGATTCGTGGTCATCACTGGGCCTCTTGTGACTAGTAGTCCTACTGGATGAGCTTGTGGGAGAGAGTGAATCAGGAAGGAAGGCCAGCCAGTCCCAGAGCCAGCAGAGGGAAGACACTGGCTCCACCTCAGCCGTGTGCCAGGACCTACCTTTTGGACTAGAAGTGGACTCCTTAGAGAAGATGAGGCACATTCATTTGGCTGCAGACCACAGTCACCTTCATGCAAGCTGGTACTCCAGCCCTGAATTGTTACTAACCAAAACATTTAGGGGGCCAGCAACATGGCTCAAAGGTGCTTGCTGTCCAGCTCTGGAGACCAGAGTTCGAGCTCCAGAATCCCACAGAGATGGATAGCACTAATCCCACAGAGGTTCTCTGGCCTCCACGTGCATTTTGTGGTTTTGTGGTGCACATGTGCATGCCCATATGAAAGCATGCTAGGGCACACACACCTTTATTTTTTAATTAAAACCATTTAAGATTAAATTTATATTAAATGGAATTTTTTTGAGCTTTTCACCCTTGACCCAATATTTTTATACATTTCTGACTTTTTTTTTTTTTTCTTTTTTCTTTTTTCGAGACAGGGTTTCTCTGTGTAGCTTTGCGCCTTTCCTGGAGCTCACTTGGTAGCCCAGGCTGGCCTTGAACTCACAGAGATCCGCCTGGCTCTGCCTCCCGAGTGCTGGGATTAAAGGCGTGCGCCACCACCGCCTGGCCATTTCTGACTTTTAAAGCATTTTTTTTAATTTATTTATTTTTTTTTTTATTTTTCGAGACAGGGTTTCTCTGTGTAGCTTTGCGCCTTTCCTGGATCTCGCTCTGTAGACCAGGCTGGCCTCGAACTCACAAAGATCCACCTGCCTCTGCCTCCCGAGTGCTGGGATTAAAGGCATGCGCCACCACCGCCCGGCACTTAAAGCATTTTTTAAAGGGTATTTAATTTTATTTTTCCTTTTGTGTGTGTCTGTGTGAGTGTATGCCATGTGTATGTGTGCAGGTACCTATGGAAGCCAGAAGAGGGTGTCAGATCCCATGGAAGGTTTATTTGTTTGTGTTTGTTTGTTTTCTTTCTGAGACAGGGTTTCTCTGTGTAGCCTTGGCTGTCCTGAAACTTGCTTTGTACAGGGATGGCTTCAAACTCAAGAGATCCTCTGCCTCCCTAGTGCTGGGACTGAAGGTGTGCATCACCCCATCGGGGCTGAAGTTCTAGAAAGGTGGGTATGAGCCACCTGATGTGGGTGCTAGGAACTGAACTTCTCTGCAAGAGCAGGAAGCTTGCTTAACCAGGGAGCCATCTCTCCAGACCCCTTTAAAGCACATTTAACCCAAAGTTCAAATGTTACCTCTTTGCACCGTTGTGGTGACTCATGCCTGTAATTGCAGCTACTTGGGAGACTGAGGTAGAAGAATGGCGAGGTCGGCCTGACCCACATAAGGAGACCCATCGCAAAATAAAATTAAAAAAAATAAAGAGACCTGAGTGGTGAATGTCTGCCCCTTGCACTGGGTTTGGGGAGCTGGCATTATTCTTTCTGACCTGCCTCCTCTTCTCCTCCCTTCCTGAGGAGGCCCACACTGCGCTCTGGGGCTGCTTCCCTTGCTCTGCTGTTTTCCCTCAGACCACATCGCCTAAGTTTACTGAGCGTCATGAGACCACACACTGCGCGTATGGCAATACTTAACTCCAGCGTGGCTGGGACACCCTGAGGACCCTTTCCAAGCAGCGTTCTAGTGCGGACCCCATTCTCTGCCTTGCCACCTGAGCAGGGAGACTGCAGAACTCAGGTTTAGAACTTGCACTGGTCTGTCCAGTTTAGTCTCTGTGATTTTGTGTCTTGTTTCGAATGTTAGTTCTCTGTGCTCAATTGATTAGTTTGTACCCTTCCTTCTGTTAATGATGAAGCTTTATGTTTCCCTCTTTCAACTGATAAATCTCATTGCCTAGTAACTCTCAGGGGTGTGTGTGTGTGTGTGTGTGTGTGTGTGTGTGTGTGTGTGTGTGTGTGCGCGCGCAGAGGCTGTTCCTCTATTGCTTTCCACTTTGTGTTTTGAGACAGGGTCTCTTGCTGAACCTAGAACTCACTGTGTGGGTAGACTGGCTGACCAGCAAACCTCAGGGATCCTGTGTCTGCCTTCTTGGTGCTGGGATTACAGGAATGTGCCACGAAGCTCAGTTGGTAAAATGTTTACCATGCAAGCACGATGACCTGAGTTGAGACCCCAACACCCACACAGAAGCCAGGAGTGGACTAATTCAAGTGGATCCCTGAAGCTTGCTGGCCAGCCATCCTAGCTGAATCAGTAAGCTCTAGGTTCTGTGAGAGACCCTGCCTCAAAGAACCACATGGAGAGGTAACTCAGGAAGACCCCCAGTGTCAACCACTGGCCACATGACTGCATGCAGACACACGTTTGTGCACATCACCTGCACACTTGAATGTGTACACACACACACACACACACACACACACACACACCACCCCAGAGAACAGAGAAATGAGCTCTCCACTCGTTCTAACAGCCCTCCTCAGTCAGTGTTCTCTGAGGAGGGCTGTACCATGTTGCGCTCTGGGGCAGGCCTGTCTCGTCTCGTCTTCTCTTTTCTGTGTCTCCCCCTCCCTGGCACGGCATTTTACCATCAGCAGACGTTCCCAAAGACCCAGCCTCTAACTGAAGACAGAAAAATGTGCCAACATTGCACTCTGAATTCATGGGGACCTAGCACCGCATTCCACGAGTAGCAACACAGCGTATCTGCAGGCCGGAGCCTGGAGTTCACTCGGCTGGTAGATCCAGTGGAAGGATTGGAAAGAAAAATGAAAACTTTTTGTTTGGTTTTTTGAGACAGGGTTTCTATGTGTAGTTTTGGTGCCTGTCCTGGATCTCACTCTGTAGACCAGGCTGGCCTCTAACTCACAGAGATCCGCCTGACTCTGCCTCCCGAGTCCTGGGATTAAAGGCGTGCGCCGCCGCCGCCGCCGCCGCCGCCGCCGCCGCCGCCGCCCGGCTGGCCTGATTTCTTGAGACAAGGTCTTTCTATGTAGCCCTGGCTGTCCTGGAACTCCCTGTGTAGATCAGACTGGCCTCAATCTCACAGAGACATTTTGTTTTTTGAGACGGTGTTTTCTGTCCTACTGTGTGGGTCCTGGGCATTGAAGTCAGGTAGTCCGACATGGCAGCAGGTACCCTCACCCACTGGGCCTTTTTGCCTGCCCAGGACATCTTTTAAAATATATTTAATACTTTATATTAAAATTTATTGGGCTGGAGAGATGGCTCAGTGGCTCAGTGGTTAAGACTGCTCTCCCAGAGGACCTGGGTTCAATTCCCAGCACCCACATGGCAGCTCACAACTGTCTGTAACTGCGGTTCCAGGGGACTGGACACTCATGGCAAAACACCAATGCATGTAAAATAAAAAATAAATTTATTTATAAATTTCTAAAGTAGATATGTAAAAATCTTAAAAATTACTTTGGAGAATTTCACAAATGTGTTTATTTTTCAAGTTTTAAATGAATTCACTGTGGAGTTATTTTTAAGAGTTGTTTTATTATTCTTTAATATGTGTATGTGCCCTTAGGACAACTATGAATTCCTCAACTGTGCTATGAATGAGAATGTGTTTTATTTGATTAAGGAAAAATGACTTAGATAAATACTCATGTACATTGAAAAAAACTGTATGGGATGGGTTTCATTTTACTGTTGTGATAGTTAACGGACACCAGTAGAGGGCGCTCCAGCTCACCTCTCTTGATTTATGTAAGGGCTTGAAAATGGAGTTTTCTTGTAAGAGACCCACTTCGAATACTCAGAGATTCTACTGGAAGGTGTTTGTCCTCATTCTCCCTACCTCAGAGGGAGAAAACACTACTCTTGAGTTTAATTGCCTTAGCAAAACGCATCTGTATAAAATAACCTTTGGGGACCCATCATGGCGGGGAGGCTGAGTCAGGAGGGGGTAGAATTCCAAGCCAGCCTGGACTATGTGTGTGTGTGTATGGGGGGGGGGGGTTGGTACATAATGAATTTGAAGACAGCCTGGGCAAGACCCTATCCTTAAAAACGTGAATAACTAAAGCCAGTGAGATGCCTCAGCGGGTGAAGTTGCTTCCCACCAAGCCTGATGAAACCGATTTCCAGAACTCAGAGTGGGAAGAGAAAACCTGACTCAAAGTGGTCCTCTCGCCGCCACCTGGGGATGGTGGCATGGACACACGAACACGCAAAAGGAAGGAATAAAATGTAATTTATAATAAAAGTAAAGACAAAACTTTTTAATGAAAATTTGGTCATTTGAAGAGGAGCGCCTGTGGCGGTTTGAAATTGGGTTAAATGCGCTAACTTAAGGATAACTAGTAGTCGGGGTGGTGGTGTCACAGGAAGAGAGAGGATAGGGAAAAGAAAGGTTCACTGTTCTGAGAACTGTCGTATGTATGGAAAGGCTCACACCAAGCCTGCCCATGTCCCGGCTTCTGCCCATAGCTTCTGCCCATGGCCGGAGGGGAAGCTGGTCTGAGTAAGCGTTGCTGGTTTCCTTTCTAGACCCCAGAAGAAAATACCACGTGAGGCTGCTGGCGTACAACCACATGGAAGACGGCTACCAGGCTGACCAAACCGTCAGTACTCCGGGATGCGTGTGTGAGTGACAGACACACAGCTCTGTGTTGTGCCTCAGACATACCCCCCACCCCACCCCTTGTTTGAAATCCAGTTTCACTACTACTTGGAAGACTGGGGGGGGGGGTAATTTCTTTATATTCTCCAAGCTGCAGGGCACATCTTGAATAAGTGGATACTCAGGAAAAGTGGGTGTTTAAATTCAAAGTACCTATTTTAATTTTGCAAGCAGGAAACCACTAGGCATTAACCGGGGAAACCGCACGGTTACCTACACACTGAATTCCTTGTGTCTGCTTTTGCCTAGAGGCCGGTTGTTTCTGTAATTGCTTCTGTGTGGTGTTCTTCCAGCTCTGGCTTGCTCTGCCTTTGACTAGTACCTTAGTATCTTGCTTTAACATCTGGTTTGTTGTTATTGGGGATTTTTTTTTTTTTTTTTTTTTTTTTGAGACAAGGTCTCACTGTGTAGCCCTGGCTGTCCTCGAACTTGCTTATGTAGACCAGGCTGGCCTCAAACTCACAGAGAATCTGCCTTTTCCGCCTAACAATAAAGGCATCTGCTACCACACTGAAGTATTTTTTCTCTGTTTCTTTCTTTGCTCTTTTTTTTTTTTTTTTTTTTGAGGGGGTGGTTGTTTGTTTAGTTTTTTTTTTTTTTTTTTTTTTTCCAAGACAGGCCCTCACTATGTAGCTCTGGCTTTTCTGGAACTCACTCTGTAGACCAGGCTGGCCTCGAGCTCACTCACAGAGAACCTCCTGCCTCCGAATGCTGGGGTTAAAAGCGTGCGCTACTACAACTGTCTGGAGCTGTTGCTTTTCAAACAGTTAAGCCTTTGACTCCGTATCTCACTCACAGAAGAGTTTGGTAGCCGAGTGAGTCAGGGGTAGACCATGAGACTGGTGGAGGAAAGACCTCAGATCCACCGACAGGGGAGTTAGCTCATTTTTCATTGTACTGCTCCTACAGCACCAGCGCTTTGCGGTAAAGTCCTGTCGCATTTCTCAATAGCTGTTCGCGATCGCATGGTCCCTCCGCCACCGCCGCCCCACCATCTCTATGCGAAGGCTAACACCTCCTCTTCCATCTTCCTGCACTGGAGGAGGCCTGCATTTACCACGGCCCAAGTCATTAACTACACCATCCGCTGTAACCCTGTCGGCCTGCAGAACGCCTCTCTGGTTCTCTACCTGCAAACGTATGTAGCTTGTCGTCTTCCTGGTTGTTTCCTTTGTCTTCCTGGCTGCTCACGCTTCCTGCTACGGCCTGGGGCTCAGCTTGGGCTTCGTCTGAGACCACACTCATCTCAGAGCTGGTAATCTAAATCGGCTGGAAGTTTCGGTTCCCGCTGTTCATTCAGTTCTGAAAACTATACTTCCTTGACATGAATTGATACACTGACTATCGGAAATTGTTCCTGGCACTAACAAACCCCTTCCTCTTTAATACAGGTCGGAGACCCACATGTTGGTTCAAGGACTAGAACCAAACACCAAGTATGAATTTGCCGTCCGGCTGCATGTGGATCAGCTCTCCAGTCCCTGGAGCCCCGTGGTCTACCATTCCACACTCCCAGAAGGTAGAAACTGCAGCTTCCTTGTGGAGTTGATCTCTCAAATTTTATGTATTCACGTTCATTCATTCTTTCTTTATTATGTGATTGGGTCTTTTGGCTGCATTGTGTCTGTGCGGCACATACATACAGTGTCTGCAGAAGCCAGAAGAGAGCATTAGATCCTCTGGGACTGGAGTACAGAGAGTTGTGAACCACCATATAGGTGCTGGGACTCGAACTCTGGTCCTCTAGAATAGCAGCTGGTGCTCTTAATCACTGAGCCATCTGTCTAGTCCCACCATGGATTTTTATATATAGGGGTTTTGTTTGTTTGTTTGTTTTTCAAGGCAAGGTTTCTCTGTGTAACAGTCCTAGATGCCCTGGAACTCGCTTTGTAGCCCAGGCTGGCCTGGAACTCACAGAGATCCGCCTGCCTCTGCCTATATATGTTTTTTGTTTTGTTTTGAAATGTTTTTTATTGTTGTTGTTTGTTTTTTTGAGACAGGGTCAAATGGCTGTTATAGAACTCAGTCTGTAGACGAGACTGACCTCGAATTCAGAGAGATCTGCCTGCCTCTGATCCTAAGTGCTGGGATTAAAGGCATATACCATCATGCCTCTCTTTAAAAAACAAAACAAAATTATTAGGACTTTTTTTTTTTTTTTGGTTTTTGGTTTTTGGTTTTTTGAGGCAGGGTTTCTCTGTGTAGGCCTGGCTGTCCTGGGACTCACTCTGTAGACCAGGCTGACTTCGATCTTACAGAGATTGCCTAGGCAGCCTCTGCCTCCCGAGTGCTGGGATTAAAGGCGAGCACCACCACTAAGACAGTAGAGTCGGGGGGCTTAGACATTGAAGGTTATCCTCATCTACACAGTGAGTTCAGGGCAAGCCGAGATTAGAAGAACGGAAGTATGTATGCCACTGTGAGAGCAAAATGACCTCTAACACCTACCAGTTGAAATGTGCTTCTTCATTTTCTTACCTTTTGAATTTTTCTCTATTATATTTAAGAGGGTTTTTTTTTTCTTCTATGAAAAATTACAAGCCAGTGAGCTTTAATTTCTGTTCCTTTGAGGACTCCTCTTTAATTTTTTTTTCCCAGTCAGTCATGATGTTCAAACCTTAGTCTCAGCTTGCTGAAAACAGAAGAAGCTTATTAATGCTCTTAGGAGCCCGCCTCAGACCCCATTTTCCTATCAGTGGCAGCCTGGTGCTGTTCCCGGTGCCCTGTGAATAGCTGGTCCTGTGAATAGCTGGTCATGTGACTAGCTGGTCATGTGACTAGCTGGCTGTGCTCCAGCTGTGACACCTGTGGCTCTAGCCAGTGTTTTGTGTCCCTGCTGGTTTTGATGCTATCCCATAAAAACAGCACCAAAGCCCACCTCTTCATACTCTGAGCTCTTGTTAAACATGGAGTCAGCTGATGTTCCATGATTTCACTGACGTTCACACACAGAAATTCGTATTTGAGTCTGCTCTGTAAACACGCTGGTTCTTGGTGTCTTGGGAAACAGCTGAACGCTTTGATCTCGGGAGCCTTTGCTTCAAGCCTTCTGGATCTGGTTACTGTTCTAAACACTTCAGAAGGAGCTACAATTTGGAGTCAGTACCGACTTTCTGAACAGATGACATAATACACTGTACTCCCCCGCCCCTCCCCTCCCTGTGCTAGGTAGGAAGTGTTGCTGTGGCCTCACGCTCGGCAAGTACCTACTGCCATAGCCATTCTAACTGGTACTTTAACAATAATATTTCACAAGTCCTGAAAATCCTGTCCTTTAGATGTCAGACATTTCCATCTAGAGTCTACCCCCTTTTTTTTTTTTTTAAATATTTATTTATTTACACAGTGTTCTGCCTGCATGCCAGAAGAGGGCACCAGATCTCATTACAGATGGTTGTGAGCCACCATGTGGGTGTTGAGCCACCATGTGGGTGTTGGGAATTGAACTCAGGACCTCTGGACAAGCAGCCAGTGCTCTTAACCTCTGAGCCATCTCTCCAGCCCTACCCTCTTCTTTATGGTTTTTCAAAACTGGTTTAAACGGGAAAGTGAAATTAAGATTGGGGAAGGAGCTCAGTGGGTAGAGCGCTGGGTGAATCACCTTGCATACACAAAGCCCTCAGGTAAACCAGCACCACGCAAACCAGACATGGTGGTGTCTTCCTGTTCCAGCTCTCGGGAGGTGGAAACAGGTGTTGAAGGCCAGCCTCAGCTATTTCCTGTTATTACAAAGAACCTCAAAAGCGATGATGTTCAGATTTCTTTTTTTTTTTTTTTTAAAGATTTATTTATTTATTATGTATACAGTATTCTGCCTACATTTATGCTTACGGGTCAGAAGAGGTCACCATATCTCATTATGGATGGTTCTGAGCCACCATGTGGTTGCTGGGAATTGAACTCAGGACCTCTGGAAGAACAGCCAATGCTCTTAACCGCTGAGCCATCTCTCCAGCCCCAATGTTCAGATTTCTTACAGGCATCCCTGGTTGTGCGGACTCATCCTTGGTTCTCCGTCTGTCAGCCAGCACAGGCGTGCTCATAACCCCTCTGATCCGCTCATACAGTGTCACTCTCATGTCCCCACAGCACCCACAGGCCCCCCGGTGGGCGTGAAGGTGACCCTGATCGAGGACGACACTGCCCTTGTTTCCTGGAAACCCCCAGACGGCCCAGAGACAGTTGTGACCCGCTACACCATCTTATACGCTTCCAGGAAGGCCTGGATTGCGGGCGAGTGGCAGGTCCTCCACCGAGAAGGTGAGTGTGAGGAGCGGATGGTCAAGGATGGTGACAGGAAGTTACCAGTGTCACAGGGACGGACACCAAGGGAAGCGATACGGAGCTCGCCTTGAGTTCACGTTCTTACGTAGAAAGTAGCAAATTACTGAAGCTTTTGGGTTTTGTTCAAAGAGCATTGGCAATCCATCAATCAATTAATTAATTAATTGATATATGTGAGCATGCGCGTGTCTCAGTGCACATGGGGCGGTCAGAGAACAGCGTTCAGGCTTGGTCCTTGCCTTCCGCCTTGTTCAGGTAGGATCTCTCTCACTTGTCTGCGTCTGCGTGCTCCCGGATCGCTGACCCAAGAGCTTCTGGTCACTTCTCTCCCCCGCATCTCACCATAGGAGTGCTGGGGTTACAGATGTGTGCTGCCAAGTCCAGCCTTTGGCATAGGTTCCAGGGATCGGACTTGGGTTGTCAGGGGTTCTCAGTAAGCCCTTTGCCTTCTGAGCCTGCTGGCCCCGGGTTTTGTTTGTTTGTTTGGTTGGTTTTTTTGTTTTTGTTTCATTTTGTTTTTTTTTTAAAGTACAGAGAAAACCTGATTAGGACTTGAGAACACTGTTTAAGATTCTTTTTCTTTTAAGATTTTTTAAAAGATTTATTTATTTATTATGTATACAGCATTTATGACTGCAAGCCATCTCTCCAGCCCCCTGTTTAAGAATCTTAAACAGGGGGCTGGAGAGATGGCTCAGAGGTTGAGAGCACTGCTTGCTCTTCCAAAGGTCCTGAGTTCAATTCCCAACACCCACATGGTGGCTCACTACCATCTGTAATGAGATCTGGTGCCCTCTTCTGGCCTGCAGGGATACGTGCACTGTATACATAATAAATAAATAAATTAAAAAAAAATAAAATTCTTAAACGTTAGTCTGTTTTTAGCTGAGGAATACTAAATTACCAGATTCTTAATATTCTCACTGTGTGCGTTTAACATTAACGTTCTTTTTAAAATCTTCCGGCTCCCATTTGGACATGTTCCATGTGGCAGAGTTTAGGTGGGGAATCTGAAGTGTTATTCTGGTATGTCTTTAATCCACACATGCTGGGAAAAGGTGGCTTTGTTGAGCAATTACAAGTTTAAGGAGTCCGGAGTGGTGGTCCACATCTGTAATCCTGGCACTTTTGAGATGAAAAAAATTCCAATCTTGCCGGGCGTTGGTGGCGCACGCCTTTAATCCCAGCACTCGGGAGGCAGAGCCAGGCGGATCTCTGTGAGTTCGAGGCCAGCCTGGGCTACCAAGTGAGTTCCAGGAAAGGCGCAAAGCTACACAGAGAAACCCTGTCTCGAAAAAAAAAAAAAAAAAAAAAAAAAAAAATTCCAATCTTATAGCAAGCCCGAGCCTATCTCCTGGAAGAAAAAGAAAAAACAAAAAACTTAAGGATTGTAATACATTTTTTTCCCTTTTTTGTGTTTTGTTTGTTTGTTTGTTTTGGTTTTTGGGTTTTGGTTTTTCAAGACAGGGTTTCTCTGTGTAGCCCTGGCTGTCCTGGAAGTAACTCTGTAGCCCAGGCTGGCCTCGAACTCACAGAGGTCCACCTGCCTCTGCCTCCTGAGTGCTGGGATTAAAGTTATGCATCACCACCGGCTGGAGAATTTTCCTTTTTAAAGATTTAAAATTTGTTTTTAATTATGTGTGACTGTGAGTTTGTGCATATGAATGCAATTCCTCACATAGGCCAGAAGAGGGCATCACGTTTCTCAGGATAGGCCTTGTGAGCCGCCATGTAGGGGCGGGAAGTGAACCTGGGTCCTCTGCAAGGGCGGGCAGCTTGTGCTCTTAACTGCGGAGCCCTTTCTCCGGCCCTGTAAGCTGAAGTTGTAGATCATGTTGTCTGTTCTCACAAGCCCACAAAGTGGTGACCGGCTTCTGAGGAGCATTGACGGTACCGCACACTTGGCAGTTAGGTGTCATTATGATTGTCCATGTCTGGCAGTTTCACAGACCCTTCTAGAACTTCAAGCATTTGTTGTATTTTCTTATTGATTCCATGCATCTCAATTCTGAGAGGGGTGAGGAGTCTAGGAACAGTGGGGAGGGCCGTTTAAAGTCTGGAGGGAAAGATAAACCTTTGGAAACAATGGGACACCAACCTTGGCCGAGTCACATTTACTGATGTCCCATTAGATAACAGTTAATGACATGGCCAAGCCTGGAGCATGCGACATTTAGGGCTGCCTGGGGGTGTGAATAGGTGGAAACCCAGAGGGCTCTTTAGTATCAGCAGTCAAGCTTATGTTCTTTGAAAATAAAAATAAACATTTGTGGGGTGGGGGGTGGCAGCAGGGGTGGTTAGGGAGGCCAGAGGACAACGTGGAGGGCTTGGTTCTCTCCACTAGGTGGGGTATTGGGGATTGGACTTGGTTCGTCATACTTGGCGGCAAGCGCCTTTAACCTCTTTGCCCTTTTTGGGGCCCCACATGTGTCTTGTTTTAGATTTATTTTTGCCTTTATTGGTCTGCACCACATGTGTGCGGTGCCTGCAGAGGCCGGAGGAGAATGCTGAGTCCCCGGAGTGACAGGCGGTTGTGAGCTGCCGGATGTGGGTGCTGGGAGCTCGGCTTGGGTCTCCGGAAGAGCAGCGTTTTTAACCCTCTCCCCACCCCCTACCGCGGTTCAGTCTCCGTCCCTCATTTCCAAGATGGTTTATTGACACAACACTTGACCAAATGACAAATCTGATTTAATAAGGCGCCATAAATATTAATAAGCACGAAGCTTTGACTACTTCGTTCTTACCTTCCTAAAAGGAAACGATCATTTCCTCTGCCTGTTTTCAAATTGACCCATTTGGGAGTTCTGGAAAGAGCTCAGACATGAATATCTTACCTCATTTCTGGCTCCGTGGAGACGCGGGCAATAATTGCAGGCTTTTACATCTCCACCACCCTTCCTAACTACATAATTGTGTGCAGGAAAACATGATCCGCGCTCCGTTTGGTGAGATCTTCAGGAACAGTCTTGTGAAAAGCTTTTGTCGCTTGTTAAATGTAGAGAGCTTTCTTTATAGTTAATGCTGCGGCTCAGAAAGAACAAGTAAATAGTACAAGAGAAAGCAATGGAGTCCTGGTTTTGAGAGAGAAAATAGAAAAAGTCTTAAGAAGCAAGGAGCTCAGCTCGGAATAGAGGAAAAGTTAAAATGGAAAACTCTTTTGTATCTGAACACAACAGTCTTAGAAAAGTAAGAATGTAGGAAAAGATGGGGAAGTAAGCATTTTGTCATATCTGAGAGGCTGTTTTTTTTCTCTCCATTTTTTGAAACAGGGTTTCTCTGTGTAGCCATGGCTGTCCTGGAACTTGCTCTGTAGACCGAGCTGGCCTTAAAATTGGAGATCTGCCTGCCTCCTCTCCTCCCTGGTATTGGTGTGCACCACCACTGCCTAGCTGATGATCTTTCTTTTTTTCTTTTTCTGATCTTTCGAAATAGAGTTTCTCTGTGTAGCTTTGGAGCCTGTCCTGGATCTTGCTCTGTACACCAGGCTGACCTCGAACTCACAGAGATCTGCCTGGCTCTGCCTCCCGAGTGCTGGGATTAAAAGCGTGCGCCAAGCCGGGCGTTGGTGGCGCACGCCTTTAATCCCAGCACTCGGGAGGCAGAGGCAGGCGGATCTCTGTGAGTTCGAGGCCAGCCTGGGCTACCAAGTGAGCCCCAGGAAAGGCGCAAAGCTACACAGAGAAACCCTGTCTCGAAAAACAAAAAAAAAAAAACAAAAAAAAAAACAAAAAAAAAAAGCGTGCGCCACCACTGCCCGGCTTGTGATGATCTTTAATATGTGTAAATTTATACATATTTATGTTCATATTTAATACCAAATAGATCAAGAATTTAATTTTTTTTTTTTTGAGAATCAAAATATTTGTGGTAGTGGGCTGGCAGGAGGGACCATCAGGTGAAGGTGCTTATCATTAAGGCTGACCTCCTGGGTTTGATTCCTGGACCCCATGTGGTGGAAAGAGAGAACAGATACCTGCAAATTGACCTCTGACCTCCATACACAAGTCTCATGTGCTCATAGGGAAACAGAATGTTATACCATTTTATTATTATTTTTTTAACTAAAATCATTTTTGATGAACGGAAAGAATGTGTTTACATATAGTGCTGATTCACTTACAAAACTTAAATTAATTGGGCTGGGGGTATAGCTCAGCCTCTAGGTTGCTTGCCTAGCATGTATGGAGCCCTGGGTTTAATCCCCAGCCTGGATAAAACTGGTCGTGATAGTGCATGCCTGTATCTCAGGACTTGGGATGGGGCGGCAGGAGGATCAGCTGAAGGTCATCCTTGCCTACATAGTGAGTTTGAAGCTAACCTGGGGTACATGAGACTTTGTCTCATAAAATAAAACTTTTTTGGGACAGGGTTTATCTGTGCATAGCCCTGGTTATCCTGGAATTTGCTCTATAGACTAGGCTGGATTTGAACTCACAGAGAACCACCTTTCTCTGCCTCCTGAGTGTTGGGATTAAAGGCGTGCGCCACCACCGCCTGGCCAAAACATTTTTTTTTTAAATTAAATGAAAAATTTGCTTTGCTAGTGGTAAGTTTTTGCCAAGCATTTTGAAAAATTAAACGTATTTAATGATAGAGCAGGAGCATAACTTTCATCTCGACTTGCGAAGAAATTGGAATGGCCCTCCAGCTAATTTTAACTTGTGAGGGTACATCTTTGTTTTGTAGTGCCTCTGCCTGCATCCAAGGTACACAGTACAGACTCTTCCTGCTTCTAAATAGGGTTTCTTGTGTTTACTTAGCAGTTGGGTTATTCAAGTAACTCACACTCTCTTCAGGCCAAGTTGAAACCAGAGAACATGAAAACAAGTCCTGCTGGGCTCCTGACACTGCTGCTAATGGCCGGGCCACCTCACAGTGTGTGACCTGCAGAGTGGCCGCTGTATCAGGGCTTCAGTTATAGGATTGCCCACACTTCCCTCCCTTAGGAGGTACGTGCTCCCTAGTACATGCTCCCTCCGGAAAAGCCGGCCCTGGCTTTGCAATTGACTGTAGTAAGCCCTTGTGAGCTTTCTGAAGCTCTTGTAGGTCCCTTTATACCAGGGAAAAAGGAGAACGCTCCCTCCCCACACCAGGAAAGCTAGGTGTCCCTGGTCCTGGGTGGTGTGGTGACAGCTTTGTGCCTGACTTTCCTAAAGAGAAATGCTCTACATGCAGAGATAAACAGAAAGGTTCAAACAGGAGTCCTCAGTGGCCATCACAGGAAAAAAATACCTAGAGATGCTAAACATCTGTGAATTCCAGTGATGATTGCCTTTGGAGAGAAGCAGATCTCAGACAGATAAGCATGGGCATCTTTTTAAAGCATTTTTATTTATTTTGTGTGTGTGCATGGGGTAGGGGTGGGGTGTGTCCTTGCCGCAGTGGATATCAGGGGGACAACCTGTAGGGAGTCAGTTCTTCTATCCTGTGGGTCCCAGGAATCAAAGTCAGCCTCTCAGCCTCCGTGGCAAGCGTTTCTAACCACTGAGCCATCTTGCCGGCCATGGCCTGGTCACCTTGCAAGTTAACATGGGTTTGAGGAGGTGGCTCAGTGGGTAAAAGCCCTTGCCAGCAGCTGGAAGACCTGAGTTCAGTCCCTGGGACCCACCTGGTGGAAAAGTGAACTGACGGCCGCTAGCTGCCCTCAGAGCTCCGCGTGCATGCCAGTGCGCACACAACCACATACACCAGCGCACACGCAGCAGAAATGTGATAAAATGTTCCAAGAAGAGTTAACCTGTGAGGGGTCGTCAGCCTCTGTGGTTCCCATGGAAACCTGTGGGGTTTTTTGTTTTAGAAATATGATGATCGACTAGGCGGTGGTGGCACACGCCTTTAATCCCAGCACTCGGGAGGTGGAGGCAGGCGGATCTCTGTGAGTTCGAGGCCAGCCCGGTCTACAGAGTGAGTTCCAGGAAAGGCGCAAAGCTACACAGAGAAACCCTGTCTCGAAAAACCAAAAAAAAAAAAAAAAAGAAAGAAAAGAAATATGATAATCAGCTGCTGAAAGATTCATTCAACATTTGGAAGATATTTGTGTTCTTTCTCATTTAAATATTTATTTTTTATTATTTAATTTTTTTTTTTACTTTTAATTTTGTTTTTATGTGTGTGGGTATTTTGCCTGCACGTATGTTTGAACACCACTTGCATGCCTGGTGCCTGTCTGTAGAGGCCAAAAAGGCATTGGATCCCTTGGAATTGGAGTTACAGACAGTTGTGAGCTGCCATGTGGGTGCTGGGAATTGAACCCAAATCCTCTGGCAGAGCAGCCAGTGCTCTTAATCACTGAGCCATCTCTCCAGCTCCATTTTTTTTTTTTAAGTTTTGTTTGTTTGCTTTTGGTTTTTGAGATGGTTTCTCTGTGTAACCCTGGCTGTCCCAGCACTGGTATTATAGATCAGGCTGGCCTCGAACTCACATAGGTCTGCCTGCCTCTGCCTCCAGGGTGCTGGGACTAGAGGCCTGCACCACTCTGCCTAGCTAAAATTATTTTTAATTATGTGTGTATACATGTGTCTTTGTGGGATATGTGCTTATGAGTGCAGGTGCCTGCAGAGACGAGGCCCTGGTCCCGCGGAGCTGGAGTTCTAAGCGGTTATGAGCCACTTAACGTGGGTGCTGGGGATTGAACTTGCATCCTCTGCAGGAGCAGTACACACTCTTAACTGCTGAGCTGTTTCTCCAGCCCCTGTTCTTGTTTAAGAAGGAAGAACAGGGTCGTCTAAAACAGCCGTTACCCCTAGGTAGTTAAACAAATACAATTAAGAAAGAAAGATTGGTCTTACATTGGAATTTCTTTCTTACACTGGCTGGTTTAAAGTCTAATTATAACTGATGACCCCGGCTCATTACTTGTACTGTTCTTTCTGTATGCGTTGAAATGGCCATAATTGAATGTTCTAAATGTCATGTGTATATAAGGAGTAAAGCATCATATAGGCATATATAATATAAATAAACAGTATAAAATAAACTTACCTACATTTTAAATATTCATATTAACTCAAACAAAACTATATGCTGTGTTTAAAGAATTCCTTATAAGAAGCTAGAGAGTGGTTAAGAAAATACACTGCTCTTCAGAAGACCCAAGTTCTGTGTCCAGAACCTGAATTAGGGCTCCTCACAACTCTAGCGAGATGTAATCTGATGACCCTTCTGGCATCTGTGGGTACCACATTCAAATGCACTTACACATCATTAAAAATAAAACAATCCTTTAATCCCAGCACTTGGGAGGCAAAGGCAAGTGGATCTCTGTGAGTTCCAGGCCAGCATGGTCTACATAGTGAGTTCTAGGACAGGCTCCAAAGCTACACAAGAAGAAACCCTGTCTTGGGATGGATGGATGGATGGATGGATGGATGGATGGATGGATGGATGGATGGATGGATGGATGGATAGAATGATAGATAGATAGATAGATAGATAGATAGATAGATAGATAGATAGATAGATAGATAGATAGAACAAATTAAAAAAGCAAACAAACAAAAACCTCCACATAAAATACCATTCCAGAGGTCTTTATGAGGTGTCTATATATGCATAGTACAATGTTAGGTGAAAATATTAAGCTATGAAAGTGCATGAGGTGAATATGTATTTGGGGTTCGGATGTAGCTCAGTAGTAGGGTGCTTGCCTAGCATGCACAAGGACCTTGGTTCAATCCCAGCACCATACCAAACCAAAAAAACAAAAAAAAAAAAAAAACAGTGTTTTTGAAAAAGCAAACAAACAGAAAAATCTGTGTTCATACATTTGTACACATGTACACATAATTAAAATGTCAACAGTGGAATTATCGATGTATCCATATTTAAATCTGTTTTCCAATTAGTAAAAAGATGTATTTTTAAAGAATTACTTCTTTTATTTATGTTTGTGTGCCTGCCACGTGTCTGTGGGTGACTGTGGAGTCTAGAAGAGGGCGTTAGACCCCTTGGAGCTGGAGTTACAGGTGGTTGTAAGCTGCATGAGGTGGATGCTGGGAATTGAACTCAGGTCTTCTGCAAGAGCAGCAAACATTCTTAATGGCTGAGCCATCATCTCTCCAGACCCCTAGGGGGGAAAAAGAACATTGTTTTAAAAATTTATCCTCAGAAAAATACTTTTTAAACGCAGGTCCATGTTTGTATGGCTGTAAAAGTTTACTTAATTTGTATGTTTTAGGGGCAATCACCATGGCTCTCCTGGAAAACCTGGTGGCGGGGAACGTGTACATCGTCAAGATATCTGCATCCAACGAGGTGGGAGAAGGGCCCTTTTCCAATTCCGTGGAGCTGGTTGTCCTGCCCAAGGACACTTCGGAGTCAAATCAGAGACCCAAGCGTTTGGATTCTTCTGATGCCAAAGGTCTGGGTGCTGCCACAGTCACGGGTTTTCACCCCCTAATACTTCAGCTCTCACAGTTGCCACACCCCGGACTCCAGGCTTGGTTTGCTGAATTGTTGCCGGTGGGGTTCCGGGTTTTCTGGGCTGCCTGGCTCTCTTCTGTGGTCCTAGAAGGCAGAGGGAAAATCACCTCAGAATGAACTTTCAGCTCCCAGTTGTGGCCCCAGCTGTGCTGGGCTGGATGAGCCGCATGCTGGTGGGTGTGAGCGTCCTAAGGAAACCACAGCAGAGGTGGTTGTGGAGGCAAGGCTGGGAGGAACCTGGCTTTCGTTAAGGAAAACAGCTCTCCCAGACAGTTTTTACCCAGAAAAACAGTTGGGGCGGGGGGTGGGGGGGGTGGGGGGGGGAATGTGACTCGGCAGCCACCCCCACACAGGACTCTCAATGTCCACCTGTCTAAAGGGAGCCAGTGCCCCCTGGGGTCCAGGACTGGACACCTCACTCTGCTTTTCTGTGGAGAAATAAGAGAGCAGCTTTAAATAGAGAAGCTACCTACTGGATACACATTAGGAACTCTGGAGCTACAGGGCAGTCACTCGGTGGTTGGTGCGGGAGAAGGTCAGAAGAGCAGACAGTCAGAATTAAGAACAGAAAGGGGCCAGGTGTGGTGGCGCCCACCTTTAGTCCCAGAGCTCCAGAGGCGGAGGCAGGCGGATCTATGTGAGTTCAAGGCCCAGCGTGGTCCACAAATCTAGTTCCTAAACAGCCAGGACTATTACATAGAGAAACCCTGTCCCCCTCCCCCCCCCCCAAAAAAAAACCCAAATAAATAAAATTCGAGATTGGCGTTCATTGTTTGATATAATAGTATGCTGTCTAAATATGGTCTTGATCTTCAATACTAGAAGGTAAATTGACTTCTGTAATCACTGGCAAAAATCAATTCATGACTTTTCTGCTTAGATGTAATGTCAACAGCTTCCCTATGAGATAAAGGCAAATTACAGAAAAGCGGCTGTCTGAACTGTGATGTGTGGGATGTGGTTGTTTCTGATTGTGTAAACGTGCTCCCCTCTCTAGTTTATTCAGGCTATTACCATCTGGACCAGAAGTCAATGACCGGTATCGCCGTAGGCGTTGGCATAGCCTTGACGTGCATCCTCATCTGTGTTCTCATCTTGATATACCGAGGCAAAGCCAGGTGCGTGTGTTTCTCTTGCTAGAGATGCTGGTGTAGGGCGTGGAGTGAATGCCTCACAGGTAAGGTGCCAAGTGTGAGAACCAAAGATCCCAGGACTCACAGAGATGCCAGACGGAGGTGGTACCTGCCTATCACCCCAGCCTTGGAGAGGCAAAGGCAGGAAAAACCCTACAGCCAGTCTAGGGGAAATGGCGAGCTCCAGGTTCAGTGAGAGATTCAGCCTCAAATGTAAGGTGGGAGGTGATTGACGCCTGGGTCCACCGCAGCTCTCCACATGCACACACATGTAAAATGTACGTCTGTATGTATGCAAAGAGAGAGATGCTGTAATGCTTAGAACAGTTCACTGACAGCAGCTGCAGGGAAATGAATTGAAATCAAGTGCCTTGTAGAATCAACTGGCTTGTTTTCCTCCTTAAAAGGAGTGTTATGTTATGGGGTTTTCACAGCCCGGAATGTGCTGAATTCATACCAAGATCATTTTCCTGCCATTTGGGGGGGAAAAAAAAACAACAAAAAAACTGCTGTGCCAATAAAAATCCCTAAATGAGGATTTGGTTTCTACATTGCTATATCATTTTGAGAAAATGAGAAGTATATTTGAGAGACTGGCTTTTGCTTTTGTGTCTATTTTAATGGCACACTTGATCCAGCGCGTCCCTTCCCCAGAGGATTCCTTGTGATCTCATGTCGAAGTAGTGACACCAGACATGCATTAGTCACCAGGAGAGGTATAGGACAAGTGGCCGGAACCACAGGTTAATGAAGTAAATATAGATGTGTTACCCTCAGCTGTCAGGCAAATGACAAACACCACATAAGTGAATAAAGCTAAAGATCTGGTATTTATATGCCAAAGATATCTGAGACATAGGCATCACAGAAGTCCATGTTTGGAAAGCTGTGGGCCGAGGAGCTAGCTCAGTTCGTGAGTGCTCAGCTGTGTCCTCAAGCCCCGGGTTCCTTCCCCAGCACTACAGAAAGCCGGGTGTGGTGACACACCTCTCAGGGTAGCACAGAAGGACCAAGTTCAAGGTCAAGGGGCCTTCAGGATGGTTCTGGGTGGCTCAGTGGATACAGGTGCTTGCTCACAGGCCTGACTACCAGAGTTCAGTCCTGAAAACCCACGTGGTAGGAGCGAACTGAGTCTTGCAAGTTGATCCCTTACCTCCACATGTACTTATGCATGTGTACACACACACACACACACACACACACACACACACACTCAGTAAATAAATCAATGTAAAAATTTTGAAAGCAAAAAAGTAAATTCAAAGTCATTCTCTTCTATAAGCTTGAGGCCAGTCTGGGATACACAAGTTACTGCGTCAAAAAAAAAAGTTCTGATTAAATGGCAAATTTGGTACATTTGCCCATATCTTCTATCAGGTGAGCAGGCTTTCTTTTCTTACCAATATTTCAGGAAGTCGTCTGCCTCCAAGACGGCACCGAACGGAACCCAGCCGTTATCCCGAGCCAGTGCTTCTGTGGCCGTGGGGAGTGACATGGGGAAGAACCTGGAGAGGGCGACAGAGAATGAAGAGTCCTTGGTACCCATGATGCCCAGCAGCTTCATCGATGCGAAGGTTCGTTCCATGATGCTGCTCTCCTTGTGTGACATTAACTAGCCAGGAAAGTGTGTTGAATGTGTTGTATACATACCCCTGTCAATTAAAATTATATGATCCATCCACCCACGGTTTGGGGGAGAAGTTGAGGACACGTGAAAGAACAAAGGATAGAAGGTACAGGAAGAGGTGGGGACAGACAGACATTAGACAGGATTATGGGGAGCTGGGATACACCATCATTAGCTGTTGTTTAGTATAATTTGGGCTTCCCTGCACTGATGGCATCAACACTCTTATTAAATTATTTTACATTGAGTCTCATGGTTGCCTGAATTGACCCTGAGAGGACACCACATACAAAGGAGATTTTTTTAAGATTCACTTTTATAGAAATCTTTTATATGTACGAGTGTTTTGCCTGCATATAATATCTCCGCATCATGTGTGTGCCCGGTGTCCAAGAAGGGCAGAAGAGAGCATGAGATCCTCTGGAACTGGAGTTACAGATGTTGTGAGCTGACACGTGGGTCCTGGGAACTTGTCCCTGGTTCTCTGAAAGAACAGCCTGTGCTCTTAAGCATTGAGCCATCTCTGTTGCCTCCAAAGAACATTTTTTTTTAAATAAGAAAAATATGGGCTGGAGATATGACTCAGAAGTTAAAAGCATTTTCTGTTCTTCTAGAGGACCCAGGTTCCATTCCCAGCACCCACGTGGTGACTCACGACCACCTGTAATTCCACTTCCTAGGGATCTGACCCCCTCTTCTGACCTCCTCAGGCACATGGTGTATATAGTACACACAGGCAAAACACTTGTACACATAAAATATAAACAACAAACAAATAAATAAATATCCACGTAGATACCTAAAGAGCCTTCTCTTAATGGTCTGAGGAAGCAGAATATTACAAGGAAGCGTCTCCAGAGGGTGCTACTTCGTGTCTTTGTCAAGGCTTGTGGCTTCTTTGTGTAGCCCTGACTGTCCTAGAACTCAATCTGTAGACCAGACTGTCTCAAACTCACAGAGAGATCCACCTGCCTCTGTCTCCTGAGTCCTGAGATGAAAGGCGTGCGCCACCACCGCCCGGAGACCTTTGTCTTCTTTAGACATTAAAAACCTTTGTGTACTTCTTGCGATGAACTCAGATCTCTAATTCTGGGGTGTTTTCCCTTTGTATCTCCTCAGGGAGGGACTGATCTGATCATCAATAGCTATGGCCCTATAATTAAAAACAACACCAAGAAAAAGTGGCTTTTTTTCCAAGACACCAAGAAGATGAAAGTTGAACAGGTAATCCACCCATGGTAGAATCCTTTTCTGTCCGTGACATAAGAAATGATGATTGGAAAGAATAGGAACGTGGGAGAATGTAAGTGAATAGTCTTGGGCCGGCCAGGTTCCGTTCCGGCAGTGGAGAGCTGTGTTAAATGACTGCCAGAGGGTCAGTTGAGGTTGTCCTGATTCTAGCCTGTGACGAGCAGCAGTGAACGACAGCCAGGAAGACCCGGGGACAGTACTCAGAGATGTGGTTTTCAGTGGGCCGTGAGGACCGTAAAATAAGAGGGGGGCGTGAGCTCATATCAAAATAACCATAAGTTCTGGGTATTTGGTTTTAAAGATTTTTAACTTTTAATTATGTGTGTGTGCCTGAGTGGATATATGTACATGAGTCCCACCCTTGGAGGCCAGGAGAGGGTGTTGGATCACCTGGAACTGGAGTTAGAGATGACTGTGAGTCACCTGATGTGGGTGGTAGGGGCTAACCTCAGGTTCTTTGCCAGGGCAGTATGTGGTCTAAACCCCTTAGCCGTCCTCCAGGCCCACCAAGGAAGGCTTTGGCATTCCGGTTGGTGGAGCAGCTCAGAAACGCTCCCAGCTGCCCGTGGGAACCACTGACCCCAACAGTCCATTCACAGTGGAGTCCTCTGGTCCATGCCCGTGGCCTGGTGTTTCATGGCTCCCTTGTCTGTTTCTGCCTAGACTCAAAGAAGATTTGCTCAGCCCGTCTGCTTTTACCAGCCAGGTACCACCGTGCTCATCAGCGATGAGGACTCCCCCAGCCCCCCAGGCCAGACCGCCAGCTTCCCAAGACCCTTTGGGGCTACCCTCGACACTGAGCATTCAGCAAACAGTGAAGGCAGCCACGAGACAGGGGATTCTGGACGGTTCTCCCACGAGTCCAATGATGAGATACACCTGTCCTCGGTCATCAGCGGCACACCCCCCACCTCGAATCCCCTCGCCGCCGCCGCCGCCGGTGGTGATGCTGATGGAGATGGTGTGCTCAAGAGGCACGGAGACCCTGCGGGGCCCTCGCCAGATGAGCAGACGTCCTCCTCAGCCCCAGAGGCACCGTCTGCGGGGCTGCGCTGTGCGGCCGAGGGGTTTCCCATCTAGACAGCCATGCTCAGGGATTCACAAGCATCTGTTCGAAGGACAATGAACGGGGAGCCAAAGCCTGTGAAAATCTTGATGTCTTAACTGTTTATTGGTTTTTGTTTTTTTTTTTAATCTTTAAAAAAAAATTTTTTTTTTTAATTATTTTTAAGCGCACGAATTTTGAATGTTTCAACTGTCAACAATGTGAAAAAGGGCAGTCAGGATGCTTGACTGTGTTCTAAGATACATCACTGGAGCGGAGGGGAGACTGCCCGAGCCCTCTGCCGAATAGCTACCTCAGTTTGCTGTGGGCGGACTCTGAAGAGCTCTGAGCCTCCTTCAGTGCTGGTTTCTCTGGGCGGCTTAGCCAGCAGGACTTCCTGGTGACGCCGCCGTGTGTCCATTGTGTGTGTGATGTGTGTGCCTGAGGAGCCCGATGGGTAGATGAGGAAGATGGTTGATCTGAAGCTCTGTTTTTTTTTTTTTTTTTTCCCCCAACTGTGACATCTGCGTGATTTGGATAATGTTAAGACCTCTGGCTGTGAGGAGAAAATACGGGACTATATTTATTTGAATGGATGAAACAAATAGGTCTCTTTGGAGAAAGAGAACCATTCCATAGCATATAGGGGAACACAGCCTTGCCAGGCTCTTGGGATTGGCGCACCAGGGCAGGAGTACTGTGCCCCAGCCCAAACCGGCCTGCCTTCAGCCTACAAAAGCCACCTCCGCGTGGCCCCACAGTCCGCCAAGGGCTGCGCTGTCTCTTTGGTGGAACATCTTCAGAGTTTCCGAGCTAGCTGCGAAACACAATGTAGAAAAGTGGATTTTTTTTTTTTTTTTAAATGGTTCAGATTTTAAAATCCCAGTTTGGCTTCAAATGGTGAAGACGTGTCATGAAGTCTCAAGAACGAAGATCCACGAAGCGGTAGACTATAAGATGAACTTGCGGGTTTCATAACAGCAGTGCCTTCCAGTATATATTGTGAAAATTTTTGCCTTATACCTTTTTAATATTCATGAAGATGTTTAGGAAAAAGGGTACCAAAAATTTGCCTTAACAAAGCTTGGGTCTTACCGATAGATAGCTCTTTTGCTACCTGGCACCTTGTTGGTGATGTTCTCTTTTCGAAGCGCGCAGGATTGCCCTGGGGACGGTGTACCCCACCACCCCAGCGGCTGAGCTTACTGTGGCTTCCTGTCCCACTAACTCCAGGAGTGAGTTCATCCTCTGCCTGGTTTGAAATCAGCAAGTTGTCGACTCAGCCCCTTAGAGCAGGGCCTTCTCAGTCCCGAGGCAACAGCCTGGGGGCCGAGTGGCATGGGAGAGACAGAAAATGAGAGCCGAGGAAGAGGCCCGTCCTCAGCCTTTCAAAACCGTGGGTTTGGCCCTCCCCCCAGTTTTTTTGGAAATGGCTTTTGAGTTGCCCTCTGTGGGTTTTTCCCTTGAAACCTCCCCTCTGTAGATGGGACAGGTCCTGCCCAATGGGGTCCTAAAGTCAAGGGAGCGGCTGGATAATCATCCTGGGGTCTTCTGTCTGGATGACCCTGCCACGCTTTTTCCATTGTGATTCTAAGTTTTGTGCCAAATTGGACGCGCTTAGAACCTGACCCACAGGATGTGCCAACTGCCGCTTCTGAGCACAGTTCTGTCCCTCTCCTTGTGTGGTGGGCTTTTTGGCAACTTGGGGGGAAAGAAAGAAAGAAAAGAAAAGAAAAGAAAAAACAGAGCTTTAGGTGAACAATGGGAGGCAAGAAAACCGGCTTCCCCTGCCTGCGTGCTCCTGTTTATACTACCTCCTCTTAAAAGTTATTCGAGTGTTATTGTTCTTTCCTGTACTCAGGGAATTTTTCTGTTGTTGTTTTTTTGTTTTGTTTTGTTTTGTTGTTGTTTGTTTTGTTTCTCTTGAGCTCATGACGCATGGGCGGGTGCATTGACAGGGTATGGTGTTGTTTGGTTCAGTAGAAGTCTGTGGGCCAACTTCTATCAGTATCTGAAACGGAGAGGTCCAAGGGGATCGGCTGTTCTCAATCTTCAAAAGCAAACAGAACAGAAAGGTGAGACTTCAGGCTTAGGGCCACACACACGTGAACTGTGTGTTCCCTGCCTGGGTCGTCCAAAAGGGTGTGAGGGGACACTGTCCCTAAGAAAGTGCTGTTTGTTGATGAATAGGCCCTTAGTTACAGTAGACCTTTAGCTTATAAGTATTTGCTAGTTCATTATTTTAACCTCCCATTCTATTCTTATGCAGTCATAATTCATAATTCTCTTACCAAAGAATTTCTAGTAGAAAATGAAATGTCTATTATAATTACCCTAAATTGAGTTCACTAATAACAGCTATGAATAGACTCAATTACAAGTAATTTCTAACCCTAAACTGTAGGGTTAATATTGATAGTTACAGTTAATTAATTAGACTAGTGACATTAACTACCTTGCTGTCACCAGAATGTTTAAAATACATTATAATTTCCTCACCAGCAGATGTTACAAAGTATTTCAACTGTAGGGCTTTTTTTTTTCTTCAGCAAGTAAAAAAATCTTTAACTCTATAGTATTAATGTATTTCAAATTTTTGAAATTACTTGTTGGAGAGGAAAAAAAACAAATCTTATCACTAAAAATAAATATTTTGATCTCATGGAATAAGATATTTAATGTTCAACAGAGGCTCTCAGCTTGGCGAAAGCAAGCTTCTTTGAAGTCTGAAGTATGAAATTCTAACTAAAGTGTGAAGGTTATCATTTCTTTCTCATGGTATTATTTCTTCATCATATTTCAACTCCAAATAAGCTGATATGCAAATTGGTAACTGTTTCATTTTCCAAAGACATACTTGTTAGAAGTACTGATAACCTGGCTGTCATTTTTAATGTCAAATATTACAATATACTGCTCATCATTATTTTCATACCAAAGACCATTAAAATATATAATTTAGCCTGTAAGTAAAGATGAGCAGATTTAAAATAAATTTATTTAGAAGAAGCAGATAGGATATCTAGCCTTAGTGGCAAAAAGAAAAGACCGAAAGGCTAAGTTTACATAGTTAAAGGCAATACAGTTAGAGTGGTATTTATCAGTGTTTTTATTCGAGTACTTTATATCAGCAAATTAAAAAGAAATTAAAAGCCAAAGATATTTAAGGTTACCTCCGAATATAGGGAAATTTAGCTGTACATTGAACTGTTGTTTGTTGTTTTTATGTTAATGAAACGTCTCTCCAGAACCTCACCTCTGTGTCCACAGGGCATCCCAAGGATTTTCAGTGAAATCTGCTGGTTCAACCACAGGGATATTTTTGCTAAATGATGTGATACTTCCATAAGGCGCCGTGAGTGTGATGAGTCAACAGATTCAATAGCATCAGGCTCCTCCGTTACTGGGTACTATGGGAACCCCTAAATCTGCCTGTATAGTGTGCATTCCTGTGTAAAGTCATTCTCTGGTTATTCAGGAAGCTGAGGAAGGCAATGAAACAAGCCACTGTTTGGGTGGGCAGTGCTCTGAGTTAAAATGTGGTCCCTAAATTGTAAGGTTTTCATTACATCAGAGAAGCTGGGCTTTCCATCTCAAATGGAAACCTGGGTTTGAGAAGAAGGGCTTTTTTTACAGAGCCTGGAGATTTTAAAAAAAGACAGATTTATCCATTAAATGATTTTTTTGGAAAGTAGCAAGGGAATTAGACGCTGCTGACATGCTACAGGCTTTCTTACCATTACCTCAAACATAAGCACACCAGCAATGCGGCAGTGACTGGGGTGAGATCACGTCTGTGCTTTCTGGAGGGCTTCTGCAAAAAAATTAAAAAGGCTCCGACGATGACTCAGGAGCACTGTTCAAGTCCTCAGTAAGACACCGTTGGAAGCAGTTCTTCATGTCATCAAAAGCTGACATGGAACACTCCTTTAATCAACAGTCAGGAAGGATAGGCAGATCGCGGTGAGTTCCAGGCCTGCCTGCTCTACATAGCAAAATAAGGAGGGGTTGTTATTTTAGGAAATGTTACCATACATGGGTGGGTCAGGGACTGTTGTGATTCATGATTCGCTTCTGTACATTTGCACATCATCAGATGTCCATTTTGCATGCCAGATGTGGAAAAAAAAAGTTGGAACTGTATTGTAAAGAGCTGTCACTATTTTGGGGGCCAACCATGTGTTTTGCAGATTTTTCTGCCTGAAAATGGACTGCGTGTGTCTCTGATAACATTGCTTTGGTAGAAGTCAAAAATCACTCCCGTGATCTGTGCGCACAGAGCAGTGGGTTCTGGAGACTGCCGTGCCCAGCCGCTCCTCCGATTGTGAGTTTTAGTGATGTGTCGATGTCGAAGGCAGCCAACCGTAGGGTCTGTGCTGGGTTGTTTATGCTCAGGATATAGGTTCACAGGCTAATGTAATGTGTGTGTTGCAGGCTTTCCTAGCAGGCAGGTACCATGTTGATTTTCTTGCAATTACCTCTAACAAACTATCCCTAATCTGGTGTCTGTAAACAGCAACATGTAACTATTTTAGAATTCTGTAGGTCCAAACTCTTTTTTTTTTTTTTTTTTCTTTTTGAGGAAATTTTTTTTGCCTGGAAATTCTGCCATCCTGGAACTTGCTGTGTAAACCCAGCTGACTTTGAACTGGTGTCAATCCCCCTGCCGCACACTCCTGAGATGAAAGGTGTGGGCCACCACCCCAGCTCTAGGATAAAGTGAAGTTGCTGATGAGGCTGCATCCCTCTGAGGTCCAGGGAAGAAGCTGTTCCCTTACCTTCTTCAGCTTCTAATGGCTGTGAACCCCCTTTTCTTCAGAACCAGCAACATAGCCCCTCTTCTCCCCTTTTTCCGACCCCCAAAAAGAAAGGTTCTTCAGTTCTAAGTATTCATTTGGTTAGACTGTTTTGGCCTTCACCATCCAAGATGATGTCCTTGACAACCATGTCTGCTAAGTTTCTCTCGTCATGTATTGTAAGATTCTCACAGGTTCTGGAGATTTCTCTGTAGACTTCTGTGGAATTCATCTCAGTAGCATGGTACTAGGTCTTCTAGAGATAGCAAATCTCATGTTCCCTTGCCGCTGGGAGACCTTTAAAATTCCAAAGACTGGAAAAAAATAGACCCTGTAGTTTGTTGAAAGCACGTTAAAATCTGTCTCCAAAACCCTTCAAAAACAATTCAACTTGAAGCATTTTTGGAAGTGAGCTTCATGCACTTACTAACTCCTGTCTTTTTTTCCGGGGGTGGAGGGTTGTTGAGACAGGGTTTCTTAGTGTAGCCCTGACCATCCTGGAACTCAGTCTGTAGACCAGGCTGGCCTTAACGCAGAGATCCACCTGCCGTTGCCTCCCAAGTGCTGGGATTTAAGGCGTGCGCCACCACTGCCTGGCTCCTAACTCCAGGCTTCTCTATGTTTTCAAAGGGAAAGTATCTTAAATGTTTGCCTCCAACTGTGTTGGACCTCATCAGAAAGTTTTGAAAACCATTTTTCTCTCCTCGTTGATCATGCTGCTGGAGAAGGGTTGAGGGAAGGGTCTCCACACATGAGGGATCCTGGATAGATGAACAAGACCGAGCAGACTCATCCTTAGTTTTCTTTCCAGAGCACATTGGCATATACAGCCTTGCCGCCTGGTTTCTGCCTTCACTTAAGCAGTGATGGATATGCAGCCTTCTGATTGGACAACTCGGAAGCTTCCCGTCGACCTTGCCTCTCTTCATCAGCCTGGGTATCTCCTAGAATACTCCAACCTTTTTGCCTGCTTCATCTTCTAATTCTTTTCCTCGATGGTTTAGACCCCAAAGCTCTAGTTTGTTCTGATTTCTGGATCAAGACTGGCCTTGTTTCAATTTTGAAGAACGACTTCTAATTCCACCCTAACGTTCAGCATTTCTTCAGCAGAGGGAAAGCAGTTTCCGATCATAGGATGATAGCCAGGGTGAGATGTGGAATATGGGGAAGTTAACTGTCCTTGAACTCAGCCTCTGAGTGTGAGATTAAAGGGGTTACATCCCCCTGCCCCCAGCCTCATCTTTCATTTTTAACAAAGGAACTCTTTTCTTGCGTCGGCCAGCTTCGCTCCTTCGATTATCTGCAAGGTTATACAGATTCCCTTATGTTTCTATTTCAGCCATATTTTATAATTGAGAAACACATCTTGACTTAAACCTTTAGAAAGAGTGTTAATTACTTTTCCTATTGAACTCCCTTCAAAAACCAAAAGCCACTCTTGGTTGCCCGGTGTTACAGAGTTTCTTATTTGCCACATTCTACATCCTCCATTCCATTCCCAAACTAAAACCCTTTCCTGGTGGGAAGCCTGAACACAGACATTGCCTTAGCCACTTGGTAGAGTTTAGGACAGGTATTAAGAAAATCTGTCTGTCTGTTACTGTCGTTGGACAAAAGTTTATGTCTGTATGTGTAGGAATTTTTTTTTCTATTTCAAAGATGTGAATTTAATGAAGTGTGGGAGCCAGTTAAGTTATTTTATGTCGTGGGTGTTCTGGGTCCTGCCACTCTCTGCTTCCTTATAAGGGCAGCATTTGCTGGCTTCCTCGTGGACTGTGGAGCTGAGTACATTCGATTTCTACTTGACTCAGGGGACCAGCTCTGCAGACTCCATCGTATGAAGAAAGTGAATGTCTGCCTTGATTTTTGAATGTACTTCTTAAGATGTCTTCTTAAAACATATTTTTTTGTTTAATGATGTGGGTTTGTTTTCTTTTCCTAGCATGATAGCAAATATTTCTTAGTATCCCTACCCCACCCCGGGTAGTTTATATTCTACCCCACAGGTCATGCCAAAAAATGAATAAAAGTTTAAATGCCAAAATGTTTATGAAAACTGCTGTCTACATACTGATTGATTGCACAGTTTAAATAAAAATTTTCCTTGGTTAAAAAAAAACAACAGAGGCACGTGTTTTCCTTCTTTGGGGACTAGAGACTAGATATCTGTGGTTTATAGAATGGTTGTATGGAATGATTTTTTAGGTGTACTCCTGCTTAAGGCCTTCCTCTAAGAATTGTAGCCACGTGGCATTTACTGAATAACAGCAAGAACACACACCTTTCCCATTCTTGATGATTGATGCACATTGAAGAAGTGAAGATTATGTGACCCAAGGCTGTGGGCACCTTCAGACACACAAAGCTTTGACTCCAGATGAAGAAGATGCTACTGTGAGAGTTTGGAATGGCAAAAAAGCCTGAGCATCTTCTCAGGAAGGTCATCTAGAGATGGAGCTGCAGGGATGCTCAGTGGTTCAAAGTATGCCAGCCAGGTGACCTGAGTTTCATACTGGAACCCGTGTAAAGATGAAAGGGGAGAGGTGACTGTACAAAATTCTTCTCTCACCTCCACGGGTGTGACGGCACTATACTCACACGTCTTACACACACAATAATAATTTTTTATTGTTTTTTAAGACAGGGCTTTTCTTTGTAGCCCTGGCTGTCCTGGAACTCTCTCTATAGACTAGGCTGACCTTGAACTCAGAGATACACCGGCCTTTGCCTCCCAAGTGGAATTAAAGGCATGCACCACCAACTGCCCAGCAAATTTTTGATTTTTTAAATCTAAGTATATAGAAATTTAACAAGCTTGAATTAATTAACACAAAGCCCTGAAGTAAAAAGAAAATATAACCTTTATTACTTTAATTTTTTTTTTTTTTTTTTTTTTTTTTTTTTTTTTTTTTTTTTTTGGTTTTTCGAGACAGGGTTTCTCTGTGTAGCTTTGCGCCTTTCCTGGGACTCACTTGGTAGCCCAGGCTGGCCTCGAACTCACAGAGATCCGCCTGGCTCTGCCTCCCGAGTGCTGGGATTAAAGGCGTGCGCCACCACCGCCCGGCTATTACTTTAATTTTTAAGGATACATATTTTTATGTGTATGAGTATTTTGCCTGCACGTGTGTATGTGCCTACTGTCCACTGAAGAGAGAGCCTCATCTGTAACTTGAGATACAGACAGTAGTGAGCTACCATGTGGGTGCTGGGAACTGAACCTGGGTCCTCTGCACAAGCAGCAAGTGCTCTTAACCACTGAGCAGTCTCTCCAGCTCCGATTTATTTTTAAGTGTGTGTGTGTGTGTGTGTGTGTGTGTGTGTGTGTGTGTGTGTGCACGCGCGCGCGTGTGTTTGTACGTGTACGTACGCACATGCATGTGCTCTTATGTGCAGGTGCCCACGTAGGTCAGAGGCGTTGGATCATCGCCTAGAGTTAAAGTTAAAAGTCGTGGGCTGCCCAATGTAGGTGCTGGGAACAAAAGTTGGGTCCTCTGTAAGGAACAAAAGTTGGGTCACCCTTAACCACAGAGTCATCTCTTCAGTCCAAACACACACTTTTCAATATACAGGATCGCCCTTGCTAGAAGTCTGAGCAAGTATCAGAGTGAAAATCCTACAGGCCATGTTCTCTAACCCCATGGTAATGAGATGAAACATTCATTCTGAAAAGAAAGATGCTAGATGTCTTGAAGTTTTTAAACACTTCTAAATAATCTATGAGTTTAAACATCGAGATGAGAATAACATAGAACTCAATGAAACTAAAACACCAGGGGATATAGCAGCAGAGCAGTGACCGGGCATGTGGAAAAATGAACCGAAAGAACAAGAACTGGTGGGTACAGTAAACTAGCACATAACTCAGATACTTAGGAAGAAATACAGGGGCTGGAGAGATGGCTTAGTGGATGTTCCTAGGAAAGTCCTAATCTTCAAATCCCAATTGGTGGAAAATGTAACTGAACTTGACACAGATGTTTGTGATTTTCAGGCTTCAAAGCTCTCGCACATTCTGGTTCTGGGTCACAGTTCAGCTCCCAAGTCTGTTCTGTGGCCCTACTCAGGCCCTGCAGCGGCTTGATCATAGAAAATTTTTCTTTTCTGCATTGACTTGTGTGAATTGTGTTGGCTCCAGGAAGACCCCTTAACAACATGACATGGATAAATCATGAAAGCAGGCTTTTAAAGGCTTAAAATAGACACATTTCCTGTCTTTTAAAAGAGATTTCATAAGCTGGACAGTGATGGCGCATGCCTTTAATCCCAGTAATCGGGAGGTAGAGGCAGGTGGATCTCTGTGAGTGCGAGGCCAGCGTGGTCTGCAGAGCTAGTTACAGGACAGTCAGGGATACACAGAGAAACCCTTTCTCAAACAAACAAACTAACAAACAAACAACAAAGATTTCATAAAATGCCAGTCATTCCATATTTAGAGTATTGTTTTTACATCAAGACTTGCCCCGTTTCTTACCTAGTTCTGCCTTGCCGTGCTTCATTCACAAATATTCATACATCTTGCTTACTCATTCTTAAAACATTTTCTCAAGCTGCAATCTGACTATGCTGGCAGTATTTATGCCCTGGAAAAAAAAAAATTCTTCCTTTTCCTATTGCTGTAAAACCCAGAGCAAGCCGGGCGGTGGTGGCGCACGCCTTTAATCCCAGCACTCGGGAGGCAGAGCCAGGAGGATCTCTGTGAGTTCCAGGGAAACCCTGTCTCAAAAAAAAACAAAAACAAACAAACAAACAAAAAACAACCCAGAGCAAAGCAAGGCAAGAACCCTGTTTGACTGCCATATTGATGTCGTCACTTATAGGGTGTCTTTTCTTTTCTTTTTTCTTTTTGCATTTATGTTATATTTCTTTTTGGTTTTTCTAGACAAGGTTTCTCTGTGTAATTTTGGTGCCTGTCCTGGAACTTGCTGGCCTCAAACTCACAAGAGATCCACCTGCCTCTGCCTCCCGAGTGCTGAGATGAAAGGCGTGCGCCACCACCGCCCGGCCATTTATATTACATTACATGTAATATATCTTGAGTATGTTCTTTCCCCTCTCCCCAAGTCCCTCCCAGGACTTCCCAATCTCCCCAGCCACCCAACTTCAACGTGCCCTGTGACGGGGTGGTACCGGGGCTGACATCTCCTCTTGGTCCCCTTCACAGTCTGATTGCAATTTTCCATTTCCTCTTCATTTCCATAGCTTTTCTCTCTCTCCGTCTAACCTTGAAAATGTGTGTTGGCCTGAATTCTATTCCTGGCTGTCCTCCTGGGTTCTGGGTGACTCTTCATTTGGGTCTGTAGCCTGGGTCCGTCCAAAGCGCTGAGATCGTGGCTCTGAACAGCGGCATCTGCTTCCTTTTTGCACATCTCTGAGTGAGAGGTGCGATGAAGATCAGCTCTGGAACTCAGAGCCGAGTCTCATGGATTTGACCACAGCGAGGTGGAGGGACATTTTTGGGAGGAAGTCTATCGTATTGGGAACATGAGAGTCATAGGGTTGGGTGGGAAAAGCCTGTATTAGGGACTTGTCTATGCTGTAACAAAATGCCTAACCAAAGCAAAAGTACAGTCTGAAAGTACAGTCCATCATGGTGCACCTGTCACAAAGCTGGAGCATGAGGCACCCAGTCACATCACATCCTGAGTCAGGAAGCAGAAAGACAAGCTAGTGTTCAGCTCCCTTTCTCTTTATTCAGTCCCAGACCCCAGGAAATAGGATGCTGCTGCCCTTGGTTGAGGAGGGTCTTCCATCTTAGTTAATGTAATCTAATTCTTCACAGATGTGCCCTGACCAGTGTCTCCTAGCCGATCCTAGATCCTGCCAAACTGACAGTTTTCTCCATGTCTGCATGGCTGTGTCAATATGATGCTATGTCAGCCTTCCTTTGACATTTAAAGGTTTGTATCCATAATGTTGGATTGGCGTGCTGAGGCATTGTGACAGCTTTTCCTTGGGGTCTGGCATTTCCCAGATGAACGAAAGCGGAAGGATATGCCAGACATGCAAGTGTGAAGAGTATGTGTATAACTGTGTAAAAGCACCATTCCTTCCTGTCTTCCTACCCCCACGAGCCTCAAGGATGAGGACACATGTATGCTTTGAGTGACAGTCCCAGTTTGCTCTGCCTTTTGTGTGTCCATATAGTAACCCACTCCTACCGTGATTCTAGGATTGACCAAATACATTTCTTTAACCAATGAGACACAAGCCCAGACTTGGAAACTGCTCACATAGTGTGGTTTGCCTTCCCTTGGTACTCTTGCAAATCTTGTAAGCATTATCATCTGAAAGAGTTCGGACAGACGAGCCGGCTGGAGGCTACCCACAGCCGGGTTATGATGCTTGCTTATTGCTCCTGCTCAAAGCCATCTCCTTACCAGCAGGAGGCTTTGGCCACCAACTGACCACAAATTCCTGGTTCCCTCTGTGGTACTACAAAAAGCCATTCTATCAGAGTCCATCACAGATGGCCTGTCCACAGAATTATAAACAACTAAACGGTAATTTAAACCACTGAGTTTGGGGTCATTATACAAGCACTGGTGCACACTAACTTATACATGCCATCAATGCGGATGTGACCCCCAAGCAGTGGTACGCGAATGACCTGAGGTATTATGAATTCAGTAAGTGGATCTCCCTGTCACCCAACCTCAGACCCTGGCCATCCAAAACCGGGCTCACCTTCACCCCACGTCACCACCACAGGCTTCTCTCCCCACACCCAGTCTCACAAGGACAAGGCTGGAAGCAAACTCACGACTGGAGCCTCATGCAATGTAGTTGTCGACTGGCACGATCCCCTGAACTCCTTTGCCCCATCTCCGTGTACGAGGCGCTCACTCACTTCTTGGATAACATTTCATAACTGGTATTGTTTAGAAAGCGTCTCCTTCACAATTCAGGTTCCCTTGTGGTAGCAATCGGAGGCCTTGAAGAGCTCATCAGACCATAAAGATTCCTCCTGCACAACTCGAATTAGGTGTCCTAGTGCTATGGCTGGGATAAAAGGCCCCGATAGAAGCAATTTAAGAAAGGAAGGGGCCGGGCGGTGGTGGCGCACGCCTTTAATCCCAGCACTCGGGAGGCAGAGCCAGGTGGATCTCTGTGAGTTTGAGGCCAGCCTGGTCTCCAAAGTGAGTTCCAGAACAGGCACCAAAACTACACAGAAAAGGTTTTTGTCACAAAAAGCAAAAACAAAAGAAAGAAAGAAAGAAAGAGAGAGAGGGAGGGAGGGAGGGAGGGAGGGAGGGAGGGAGGGAGGAAGGAAGGAAGGAAGGAAGGAAGGAAGGAAGGAAGGAAGGAAGGAAGGAAGGAAGGAAGGAAGAAAGGCACAGTCCACCATGATGGGGAGTTCAAAGCATCAGGAGCTTGAAGCAGCAGGTTACATCATATCCACAATCAGGAAACAGAGTCGTGGATGCCTCTTAGAACTTAGCTCTTTCTCCATTTTATTTTAGTTTAGATTTTGAGACAGGGTTTTGCTGAACTCACTATGTAGACCAGGCTAGCCTTGAATTCAGAGATCTGCCTACCTCTGGCTACTGAATGGTGGGCTACCATGCCATTTTTTAAAAAATATTTATTTATTTTTATATGTATGAGTGTATGTATGTATATATGTATGAGTGTATGTATGTATGTATATATGTGAACCATCTCTGGTGTGAGGTTACCAGGTGCCTGGTACCTGGGGAGGCCAGAAGAGAACATTGAATCCGTGGTCCTGGAATAATGGATGATTGTGAGCCAATATGTGGGTACTGGGAACAAGGTCTTGATGTTTTTCAAGACAGGGTTTCTCTGGGTATCCCTGGCTGTCCTAAAATTAGCTCTGTCGACCAGGTTGGCCTTGAACTCACAGAGATCCACCTGCCTCTGCCTCCTGAGGTGTGCACCACTCACTGCTCAGCTAGCAAGCTCTTAACTGATGATCCACTTCTCCAGCCCCTCGGCCTTGTGTTTTGACAAGGTTTCTCAGTGAGCCTTGTTATTGCGTTGGGTAGACTGGCCAGCCAATAACCTCCAGGGATCTATCCTCCAACTTCCCAGTCCCGATTATGGATATGTATCAATGCCCAGTTTTTATATGAGTGCTGGGGAACCTAACGCAGTTTCTCAAGCTTGTCTGACAGGCAATCTTCAGTATTCTTGGTTGTTTGCTTGTTTGTTTTTTGGAAACAAGGTCTCAAAATGTAGCTTTGGCTGGCTTCTAGCACAGACATCCAACTGCCTCTGCCTTCAGAGTGCTAGGATTATCGGCATGTGCCACCACAGGCTAGGGCCAGGCTATTCTGTTTCTAAAGCAGATTCCACTAATGTAGGGTTTTACCTTGGTCATTGCCCGCACACTTGGAAGAGTTCTGTAAGTCTTGTGTACAGAAAGATGAGCCTCCCGTTTGGTTAGCTACAGGTCCTCCTGTGCTTAAGAAGTACTTGTCTAAGATGAGATGTAGAAACAAACCGTGCTCTACCTGATGGAAGAGTAGTCTGCAGCTAGTTTCTCTTAGTACAGTAACTAGAAAACCTAACAACAAACCGGGAAAACTCATAAAAGTTCATCAAAGAATGTCAGAGCTAGAAGACACCTTAGAGAAGAAGTCCCGCTCACTTGGTGAATCAGAAACCGAACCTCAAAAGCGTGTGCCTCAGTTGTAGAATGTGGACTTCTAGTCGAATCTGATTCGCAGTCTCCTTGGGTTGGCGTGGGGGAATCCCCTACAACTAGTCTATGTGAGTTCCCCTTTCCCGATGCTCTTCGGGTGTTAATTCCATACGCTTTGTGCTGAAGAGCCCAGTTATTACATCTCCAAGGCAGGGGGCGTTGCAGAAACGCGAGTTCGAACCATGGGCACGGAGAATGTGGGGCGTCCATACACCCACCCAGAACTGTGCCGCTTTCTCAAACAAAGTTTTCCTGACATCTGACTGCGAGGCTAAGATGCCTGCTGGGGCTGGGATGAAGTTGCAAGCTGCTGTTTCCTCGGGGAGTCTGGGGCCGGGCTGGGTGTGCAGAGAGGCGTGGAGCCGGGGGTCTTTGGGCCTGAAGGGCAGAGAGCAGCCCCGGGCGCAGAGGATCTGGACGCAGAATTGGGGGGCTTGGGGCCTTGGAGGGCGGCGGGGAGCGCAGAGCAGGACGTTGCGCCCTTGCGCCCTTCATAGGGTGCGCGGAGCCAGGGAGTCTTGGGCCTTGGAGGGCAGCGGAGAACGTGGAGCCCGAGCTGCGGGGCGCGGACGGGAGTCGCAGAGCCGGGGGTAATGGGCCTTGGAGGGCGCGGGGACCCCGGCGCATAGGGGCTCGGGGTGAGCGCAGGGCCTGGCGCGCACAGTCCCGGAGCGCAGCGCAGCCTGCCAGCGAGGGAGGCCGCGGCCCCGGAGCTCCGTGCGGGTGCGAGTGAGGGTGCGGGGCTCCGCGCGCCCTGGGTCCCCGCCCCCGAAGCCCGGCCCCGTGCTGGGTTGTGGAGCACAGGCGGGGCGGGGAGGCCGCGGGGCCGCGCCACGTCCCCCGAGCGGCCGCTGCAGGCCGGGGGCTTTTGTGTCCGCGGAGGCCGCGTCTCCCCCGCGCGCGGGCGGAACGCAGCGCAGCGCGGCCCAGGGCGCGCGTATTCTGCGGGCCGGGCGCGGGCGCCGCCCCCAGGCCGCGGCCCTGAGCCCGGCTGAGCCCCGCGAGTGTGCGGAGCCCCGAGGCCTCGGCCGCCTCCCAAACTTTTCAAAGTCGGCCCGCGGCCCGGCAGGCCTGGGCTCCGAGCTCGGCCGGGAGGACCCCGGGGACCAGGAGGAGGACCCGGAGGACCAGAAGGAGGACCCGGAGGAGGAGGGGCCACCGCATCAAAGACGCCGGCTTCCCGCGGCCCGGGGGCGAGCCATGCGCGGCGGTCGGTAATGTCAGCGGAACAGGACAAGGAGCCCATCGCGCTGAAGAGAGTTCGAGGTAACCGAGCCGGGTCGGGAGGAATAGGGGAGCGCGGGCCCACCGGGAAGCCACCGGGGCGGCCCGGGCCTAAGTGCGCGGCCCCAGGCGCGCGGGGTCCCCACTTTGTGTGCAGACGTGCAGCGTTCAGCATCCCTTCCTACCCCGCTCCTCTCCTGCTGCCCACCACACAGCACAATAGACACCTCGGGGTGAAAAAGAGACACCCGCGAACAATACCCACCCCCCCAAGAAAACTAAGTTGCACTGCTAGAGAGTTGAGGCGCTTGGAGGAAGCACCTCCCTCCAAAAGGCAACACATATTCACTATATTTTCCTTTAGTTTAGGGAGAGAAACTAGATACATTCAGAAGGCGTTTTCTTTATTAACCAATAAGATTAAGAATCAAATCATCCAAAAATCAGCTTTCTGCATCATTGGTTTTCTTCCTTGGGAACTAGTGAGGAATTCTAATGCCTCTTACTGCCTCGGAAAAATCAGAGAGAAGGATGCACTGAACAAAAGGCACTGCACGGAAGTTTAAAGCACATACACACCACCAAATGCCATCTGGGAATGTGTGGATGTCCGCCAGCTCTTATTTCCAGCTCTGGATGGGTTTCTAAGTCTGAGAGTCTCAAAGTTTGTTCATTGTGCAATTATTTATTGACCATGTACTATGTGCTAGGTACTGTTCTTGGCACAGGTTGAAAGAGCGAGTAAAGAATGTAGATGTTCTTCACGCAGGAGTGCACACACTCGGCAAACAGCACACACGGTAAAGTACCGTGCAGAATATGAAACCCCAGGATGGGGGTAGAAGAGACTACTTGGGGAGGGGAGGCAGGGAGTATGTAGAAGGTGACCAAAGGTTCGCCTGGAAGATGGGCTGACAGGAAGATAGCACAAGCCCTGTCGTTCCTGGGGGAAGGGCACTCCAAGGCACCAAAGGTGCAGCGGACTGAAGTCTGGCTAGCCTGTGTATCCAAGCAATGTCAAGGAAGCTGTGGTAACTGTGGCAGGGTGAGCCAGGGCAGCCAGAACTTCCAGGTGTGGTGGGCCAAGGGTAGGGGAGTGTGTCTTGAGAGTCATGAAGACCTTGACTTTTGTCAGCTGTGGTCGGTAGGCTGTTATTTCCAACACTCTGGAGGGAGAGGCATGTGAGTTTGAGGCTAGCCTGGTCTACATAGTGAGTTCCAGGCCAGTTAGGGATACATACTGAGACCCTGTCCAAAAAAAGAAAGAAAGAAATGAGATGAAAGAAAGGAAGACTTCAGCGTTGACTCTGAGACAGGACTGGACAGTTTTGCGAACAAAACAGTGAATGAGTTTCTCATAGGGTTTATCTCGGTGTAAGCCTGAGGGGAAGGGCTGAAGCAGGGAAGCTACTGCAATAAGCCATTCACCCAAACAAAGGTAACGTGCACATAAATCAATAACTAGTAAGATAAATTTCCACTTGACTTCACGGACTAAAGGCATCCTTTGGTGTCTCGGGTTACTGTGACTCCAGAGGGAACACAACCTAACTGCCTCGTGACACCAATGTGTGGGATCCGAAAGATGGTCTCTCAAATATTTGGGTAGAGTTCCCCTTTCTGGAGCTTGGGGCATGGCTCAGTGGGCAAAGCACATGCCCAACAAGTGCAGAGACCTGAATCCAGGTCCCCAGCACCTAGGTAAAGCCCAGGAGGGTGTGGCAGCTCCCCTGTCATTCTGGCAGGTGGAAGGGGAGACAGGCGATCCCCAGAGCAAGCTAGACCAGCTGACTCGGTGAGCTTTGGTTTCAGGTGAGAGAGCCTGCCGAAATACATATGTTGAAAAGCAATCAAGAATCCCCCCCTGGCCGGGCATGGTGGCACAGGTCTTTAATCCCAGCACTCCGGAGGCAGAGGCAGGCAGGCAGATCTCTGTGAGTTCGAGGCCAGCCTGGTCTACAAAGCGAGTTCTAGGATAGCCAGGACTGTTAGACAGAGAAACGCTATCTTGAAATACAGGAAATAAAAAAATCAGCCCCTGTCCTCCATGTGCACAGAAGCATGCAGAAAAAGAGAAATGGATTTTTTTAGACACTTAAGGAAAAGTTTTAACTTAGAGCAGAGCATTGCTTTTAAAGGCTTGATGTCCAGACAGCCTTCCATTTGGTGGACTTTGTTGTTGTTGTTGTGGGGTTTTGTTTGTTTGTTTTTTGGTTTTGGGTTTTTTTTGTTTTGTTTTGTTTTGTTTTTGTTTTTGTTTTTTTGTTTTTTGAGACAGAGTCTTACTATGTAGCCCTGGCTATCCTGGAACTGACTATGTAGATCAGACTGGCTTGGGACTCACAGAGATTTTCCTGCCTTTGCAGGGAGCTCTGGGATTAAAGGTGTGTACCACGGTACCCCGACTGGTGAAATACCATAGCCCTGTTTTGTTTGTGATTAGGAGTTGCCAAAGCCTTTAAGGCTGAGACCTTTCTGAGATGCACTTTCCCCCTGAGATTTTTGCAGTACAATTTTGCCTATTATTATAAATTGCTTTGGGGCTAAAGGAAAGGAAAGAGCCCTCAGGTTTATGCCTTTGCTCTTAGCTGTCTGTCCTAGCCAGATGTAATGCTAAGTGACATTCGTCAGCATCTGACCGTGAGGGTAAGAACACAGGTAATCCTGCATATTGTTACAGTAGCAGCATTCAGTCCCGCAAGCAAGCAGCAGGGAGTTGGCTCAGTTTTCAGCTCCAGAATATTCTAAGAGTTAAATCCCAAACTACAGGAATGACTTTTAAAAACACACAGTCAATATTTTCACTTCGTGGAGAATGTTTTTATAATAACTTATTTCCAAATACATTAATTTAACAGACATTTTGGGATTGGTTCATAATCCATTAATGCTTTGTATTCGTTTGCTGTTGTTTTTGTTTGTTTGTTTGTTTAAAAAAAACAGGTTCATGTTATGTGGTTCAAGCTGGTTCAAACTCCAGGCAGTCCTCCTGCCTCAGCCTCCTGAATGTGAGGACTGCAGGCATGCATGAGCACAGCCAGCTACTATCTGAGCTTGTCTGAAGCACAATTCTATTGAAATTAGCTGCCCTGGGACGTCTGTAGTTATATAGTTGTAATTATATAGTTGTCTGAGACTTCGAAAGTGTGGCTTTTGTAGGGCATAGACGCTTGAGCAGGGCTTCTCAGAATGTCCCGCCCACTTGTCCTTTACTGTTAGACCTTTGTAATGATCATGTGTTTATTTCATGTGTATTACAAAGATTTCATTGAATTTCTGGCTTAAGTAAGATTTGCATACATATATGTATGTATCTGCCATACATAGACACATACTTCAATTAAAATGAACTTTTTTAAAAGAGATTTATTTCAAATTATGTGTATATATAGGAATGTGTGTGTGTGCACATGAGTACCAGTGATCTTGAAAGCAGAAGGGCATGGATGCCCTGGAGCTGGAGTTACAGTTATGAGCAACCTGATAATGGGTGATAACCGAGTCTCGTCCTCTGCCAGAGCAGTATGTGCTCTAAACCACTGAGCTCTCTCTCCAGAACCTTAAGTGAATTGTTGAGAAAGCAATAGAATGCTGGGTCTGGTGGTGCACACCTTTAATCCCATCACTCAGGAGACAGAGGCAGGTGGATCTCTGTGAGTTTGAGGCCAGCCTGGTCTACAGAGTGAGTGCCAGGACAGCCAGGGCTGTGCAGAAAGACCCTTGTTTCTAAAGAAGCCTTCACTTTTTTTTTTCTAAACAATGATTGATTTCAGCTGTAAATGAGGAGAGAGAGAGAGAGAGAGAGAGAGAGAGAGAGAGAGAGAGAGAGAGAGAGAGAAAGGAATATAAAATATAGGAATATAGGATAGGGGCTAGAGAGGTGGCTCAGTGGTTTCAAGTGCTCACTGCTCTCACAGAAGACCCACGTTGAGTTCTCAGCACTCACGTTGGATGGCTTACAAGGGCCTGAAATTCTAGCTCCAGGGGATCCAATGCCTCTTGCTTCCCAAGGGCACCTGCACTCACATTCAAACACACTTACACATACACACATACTTAAAAATAAATCTTAAAAAAACCCAAGATGGCTGAGCAGGTGGAGGCAATTGCTTTGTAAGCCTAATGACCTGAGTTGGGTTCATGGAACCCATGAATAGGTAGAAGGAAGAAAACTGATTTAAAAATGTATCCTTTGACTGACACATGTATGCTGTGGCATGTCTACACCTACATACACAGTGAATGAATGAATTAATGAATGAATGAATGAGAAACTAATATAGGTAGAACTTATATTTGATAAAAGTGAAATGTTATTGACTGAGGACTTCACTACACCATGCTCTGTAGAGCCACAGCACCATAATAAGCCTAGTGTGGTGGTGTGCGTCTTTATCCCAGCACTCAGGAGGCAGAAGCAGACAGATCTCTGTGAGTTCAAGGCCAGCCTGGGCTACAGAGTGAGTTAAAGGAAAGGAAAGAGCCCTCAGGTTTATGCCTTTGATCTTAGCTGTCTGTCCTAGCCAGATGTAATGCTAAGTGACATTTGTCAGCATCTGACGGTGAGGGTAAGAACACAGGTAATCCTGCATATTGTTACAGTAGCAGCATTCAGTCCCGCAAGCAGTGGGGAGTTGGCTCAGTTTTCAGTTCCAGAATATTCTAAGAGTTAAATCCCAAACTACAAGAATGACTTTTAAAAACACACAGTCAATATTTGCCAGTGCTATTAATTGAGAGACCCTGTCTCCAAAACAAAACAGAATAAAAACAACAACAACCAACACCATGGTGGGGGACAAGTTCAAGCTCATCCATGGCTACGCAGTGAGTTAGATGTCAGCCTGTAGTACTTGAGACACTGTCTCTACAAAAACAAGAACATGGAAACCAATTCTCATGGAGGATTCATCTTGGGGGGAACCCTAAGAGAATAGAAGAGAAACAGACATTCAGAACTGAAGAAGGAACAGTGAGCATTCATGCAGTTCGGCAGTAATGTAAGAGACAAGGGTGATGTTAAGGAGACAATAACAAAGAAGTGCCATCAATGTACTAACTGTCGACGTTACTGATAGACAGTATCTGGAGGAATGTGCGGAGGGTTAGGATTGAGGTTGGAGAAGTAGGGGTAGAAAGGCTAATGGAAGAACAGGTCAAGGTTTCCAGGTTTAACATTGGACCGTGTACGGCTCAGTACACCATCGGGAATCTGAGCTTGGCTCTAAGTCTACTGACTGTACCCCGCCCCCCAGGGTATTCCAGTGTGTGCAGTGAATGTGCCTGACGTGGCTTGTAACTGAAGCCAATCATTTAAGCCAGAAATAGAAATTTGGAAGTCGTAGGTAAACAGGTGAATGCTAATTAATGTCTTGGGAACACACAAGCTTACCCGAGAGAACAGTGAGAAGAGCCTTGAGGTCACGAACTTGAAAAACACTAACATTTGGGAGACAGATGGGGGAAGACTCAGAAAGGCAGAGGGAGGGAGATAGATAGATGGGGGAGAGGGAGGGAGGGAGGGAGGGAGAGAGGGAGAGAGAGAGAGAGAGAGAGAGAGAGAGAGAGAGAGAGAGAGAGAGAAAGAGGAGGAGGAGGAGGAGGAGGAACTCTAAGAGAATATGTCACATGCGTAGAAAGAAGAGTGGATATATGAGGGATACATAGATGAATTTTGGTGTTTTCAAAAGATTTATTTATTATTATGTGCAGGTGTGCACACCTGCACAAATTTATATGCAGTACATGTGTGTAGAGGCAAGAAGGCGACATTGGATCCCTGGAACTGGGGTTATAGGCAGGTGTGAGCCACCATGTGGGTGCTGGGACCTGAAACCAAGTCCTGTGGAAAAGCAGCCAATGCCCTTTCTTTGTTTTGTTTTGTTCTTTGAGACAGGGTTTCTCTGTGAAATCCTGGCTGTCCTGGAACTCACTCTGTAGACTAGGCTGGCCTCGAACTCACAGAGATCCATCTGCCTCTGCCTCCCAGAGTACTGGGATAAAGGTGACCCAGCTAGTAGAGTCTTACTATATAACCTTGGCCAGCCTGGAATCCACTATGTAGATCAGGCTGGCCTGGAACTCATGGAGATCTACCTCCCTTCTGCCTCTAGTGCTGGGATTCAATGTCTGTGCCATTTTGCTCAGCTGGGGCATTCATTTTTTAAAGATTTCTTTCTCTCTGTGTCCATGTCGTCCCCCCTGACCCACCCCCCATGCCGCTGCCCATGTCCTGTGTGTGCACACAGGACCCTCCATTGCCAGAAGGAGCGTTGTCTGCCTTGGAGGTAGAGCTCCAGGCCTTGCCAGCCCCCTGGCATGAGGATTGCTCACGAACTCCTGTGCTGACAGCAGTTAGTGCTCTCAACTGTGGAGCTCTCTCTGCAGCCCCCTGGGCTGTGTCTTTAACATGTTGGATGGAAGTTACCTGTTTTATTCTTGGTTGCCAAGGTGTCCGACAGAACCCTCATGGGATGAAAGGTTCGTTTCGGCCAAGGGTTTGGAAGGTCTCCTAGTGAGGAACGGACAGCAGTGGTCAGATGTGGGGGAGGCTCCGTCACCCGGTGCAGACAGAGAGAGAGCTGGACCAGGGTCAAGAATGAACCCGGGCATACGCCAAAAATCTCAGCACTCGGGAGGCAGAGGCAGGTGGATGTCCCAGTTCAAGGCCAGCCTGGTCCACAAAGCAAGTTCCAGGACAGCCAGGGCTACACGGAGAAACGAAGTCGTGTGTGTGTGTGTGTGTGTGTGTGTGTGTGTGTGTGACCTACTTGTGCCAGCAAACTCCCCTCCTTCAGCGTAGCACACAAGCTGGGTGTAGTGGCACAGACCTGGAATCTGAAGACTGAGGCAGGAGAATCTTGAGTCCCAGGCTAGCCTCAGCTACATAGGGAGATCCTGTCTCAAAACAAAACCAGAAAGGGCTTATTTCTGATTCAGACAGTAGCAGTGTCCATCTGCGAGCCATACAGGGTGATCTTTTTCCGGGTAGCTGAAATCTCTCCCTGTTCCCACACAGTACGGTCGCAGTCTCCTTCTTTGGGCCCTCTGCCTTCCTTGCCTTCCCAAACGGACTCCTTGCTGCAGATTCGCTTCCCTCTCTGGTTGTTGCAAAGCCCTGGCTTCCCTTTCTGCCCGTATTCATCCGTATCACAGCCACTTCTTAAAGTGCCACCTGCCATGACGGAGGACCAAGTGCTCTGCCAGCCGGTCTAAATGGATGCTCCTGTGTCCCTCAGTCACCCTGTCTGTCAGTTAGTTGTGATTTCAGTACGGTTTACATTTATGAAACTGATGCTGGGATGGAGAGATGGCTCAGTGGTTAAGAGCACCTACTGCTCTTTCAGAGGACCCAGGTTCAGTTCCCAGCACTGTGTAGCCTAGATTGGCCTCCAATTCATGATCTTCCTACCTCTGCTTCTCAAAAGTATTGAGGTTATAGGTGTGTGTCCCCCATGCTAGGGCTTTGGTATGTGTCATACAATACACACAAAAATGGGATGGCTTCTGGTGTTGTTTAGTCTGGAGGACAGCAAAGTGAGGAATACCGTGTGGACTCCTGCTGTGTGCCTGGCACGTTCCATGGCTTGGTGTCTCTTAATATACTCAGTGCAAAATGGGCAGATTACTGATGGGGGCTCTTAAAACTTTTATGGGTATGAATGTTTTGCCTGGATGTATGTAACTACATGGATGTGTCGTGCCCACAGAATCAGAAGATGGCATCAGATCTTGGATTACAAATCCAAGGGTGTGACCCAACATGTGGGTGCTAGTAATTGAACCTGAGTCCTCTGCAAGAACAAGTGCTCTAAACCATTTAGCCATCTCTCCAGCCCACATCCTCTTTTAAGACAGGGTCTCACTATGTAGTCCTGATTAGCCTGGAATTCACTATGAAGACCAGGCTGGTCTCGAACTCACAGAGATCTGCCATGGTTCACCTGTATATGCTCTTGTGCGCTCTCTCTCTCTCTCTCTCTCTCTCTCTCTCTCTCTCTCTCTCTCTCTCTCTCTCTCTCTCTCTTTCACACACATACACACACACACAATAACAACACATAGCACATAAATAAATAAATGTAATGAAAATTTAAAAAAATAGACCAAGTTGAAAGGGCTATGAAATCATATTCTCAACTTCCAAAGCAGATTTCTAAAAATGAAAAAAAAAATACTGGGAATAACTCAGTAAGGCCCTGAGTTCAATCCCCAGCTCCACTTAAATAAATAGAACTAAGTAAAATATAACTTTTCCAACTTAGTGTTTATTAAAGTGTCTTTTCTTAAGCCCTAGAGGATCTTCTAGGAACTCTCTTGTGCTGGAATGTGGCTCAGTTAACAAAGGTTGACCCTGCTGAGCACGCAGGGGTCCTGGATCCCAGCCCCAGTGTTGCGTTATTTCCGAGTGGTGATAGGTGCCTGTAGCCCGGCACTGGGGAGGTGGAGGCAAGAGGATCAGAGTTCAAAGTCATCCTCATCTACATGTGAGTTAGTGGCCAGCCTGGGCTACACAAAACCATGTTCCAGAAAGAAAGAACAAGAAAGTAAAAAACAAAAGGGAAAAGAAAAAGGTTCCCTTAAAGAAGAAAACACGACTCTTCAGGTTGCTTTCTTTTAGTTTTTTTTTTTTTTTTTTTTTTTTTTTGGTTTTTCGAGACAGGGTTTCTCTGTGTAGCTTTGCGCCTTTCCTGGAACTCACTTGGTAGCCCAGGCTGGCCTCGAACTCACAGAGATCCGCCTGCCTCTGCCTCCCGAGTGCTGGGATTAAAGGCGTGCGCCACCACCGCCCGGCGCTTTCTTTTAGTTTTGTGAAATGCTAGTAAATCTCAAATGGTAATGCTGTTCCTTCAAAAGTCCTGCCTTGTGGGCTGGAGAGATGCTGAGGAGTTGGAGCACTGGCCGCTCTTCTCAAGGACCTGGGTTGGATTCCAGGCACCCACATCAGGGCTTCCAGCCGCCTGTGACTCCATTTCCAAAGGATCTGATGCCTTTTTTGGCCTCTGTTTGCACTGCATACATGTGGTATACAGACATCTATGTGAGCAAAAGACTTACACAATTTAAAAAAAAATTTTAATAGTTTTATGTGCATTGGTGTTTTCCCTGCATTAATGTCTGAGTGAGGGTGTCGGGTCCCTTGGAACTGAGGTTACAGACAGTTGTGAGCTGCCTTGTGGGTGCTGGGAATTGGACCCAGGTCCTCTGGAAGAACAGCCAGTGCTCTTAACCACTGAGCCATCTCTCCAGCCCCCTAAATCATTAAAAGAATATTTTTAAGGTTAAAAAAATAGTGTCTCGATTGAAGTGTCAGTGTATACTCAGGAGGGAACAGATCCACTGACAGCAAGCCAGACATCCGAGGCACGTGAACTTCATGGCTGTGTCTGGCCGGTGGGACGTGAGATGTTTTGCAATTGGTATCTGATCTGGGGACAGAAACCACTCACTTAAACCAAGTCCTTAACAGAGGCAAATGGAAGTGCCACAGTATTATATTACATTTTCATGGAGGTGGTAACTATAGGTAGCAGCCACCGCTGTTTAAAAAACAACAAATGGCCGGGCGGTGGTGGCGCACGCATTTAATCCCAGCACTCGGGAGGCAGAGGCAGGCGGATCTCTGTGAGCTCGAGGCCAGCCTGGGCTACCAAGTGAGTTCCAGGAAAGGCACAAAGCTACACAGAGAAACCCTGCCTCAAAAAACCAAAAAAAAAAAAAAACAACAACAACAACAACAAATGCCTTGCCTGCCGGTGGACGACTAGATCACAATGTGTTTGACAAACTTGTGGAAACAGGAACTTAATATGAATAAGCATCTTGTCTTCCAATTCACAGGAAACAAACAAAAACGTGTTAGTTATGGCAAGGGAACAAAGGTTGTGAAATCCAGGCACCTCACACCTTCCAGGCAGGAAACATTCATTATACCTATAATTTAGTTTATTACATGTATTTATGTGTGTGTGTGTGTGTGTGTGTGTGTGTTTTGTGTGTGTGTGATGTATCTGAGGGGTATATGTGTGTGTATGTGTGGTGTGTGTGTGTGTGTGTGTGTGTGTGTGTGGTGTATATGTGTGTGTGGTGTGTGTGGTGTGTGTGTGTGTGTGTGTGTGTGTGTGTGTGTGTGTGTGTGTGTGTGTGTGATGTGTGTGATGTATATGTGTGTGGGGTGTGTGAATGAAGGCACCTGTGGGAAGGCCAGAGGACAACTTGCAGGAGGGAGCTGATTCTCTTGTTCCATAATGTAGGTCCTGGGAATCCTTGACCTGTTGTATCACCTTCCTGACCCATAATTTAATTTACAATATGATTTTATGTAAGGAATTGATTAAACCAGTGTTGATCTGAAACTCCAGGTGTGGTGGCGCATGGAAGGTTGAGGATTGTAAGTTCAAGGGCAGCCTGAGACACTGTCTAAAATTAAAAACAGACAGACAGACAAAGGTGCTAACCAAAAAGCCAGCTGTGGAGACCATAAAGACATAACTGCAGGAAACAACATCCACATTCAGGATTTAGTGAACAAAAAAAGAAAAGCTGGGGCCACTGGAACTTAGAGGGTTGGGGGAACCACCCTGTAGAGTTGAACCCTCAGAGTTAGAGCTCTACGGCTAGGCTCATGTGTTGAACTTTGTCCCTGGCTGGGAGTGCTGTGTTAGGGGGTGGGGCATAGAGGGGCTGCTCCTCTGAGAGCTGTATCTGAGCCTCTGTTTCTGAATCGCTCTCCGCATCTTGTTTACCGTGAGGTCTGACATTTCCTCCCCCTGCCCACCATGGTGACCGAGTGCCTGGGCAAGCAGCTGTGACTGAGCCTCTGAAACTGTGAGCTGAGTTATAGCAAGTGCTTTCTCACAACAAGAGAATAACACGGCAGGTTACATGTAATAGATTCTGGCTGTTGGTGGGATGGTTCAGTGGGTAAAGGCGCTTGCCACAGCCGGACAACCTGAGGTTGGTCCCCTGATTCCACAGTGGAGAGAACCAACTCTCTCACCTTGTCATTTGACCCTCACACATCCTGTGGCATGCCTTCAGACCCTCCAGACATAATGTATCCTGTACACACATGAAGTAGTAATAAGGACAAAACCAAAGTGATCAGTAAAATAGAGCTTGTCAGTAGTCTCAGTGACATTTCCTTCTCTTTAATCTTTCAGGGACCTCAACTTAGGCCAAACTGGGATTGGTGGCTTTGATGCTGAAAAGAATGTCAGGGTTAGTCAGCATGGAGAAGAGTTGGATTTCTCTTTCGTTGTTTCTCTGTTCTTGTTTTGTTTGTTTGTTTTTTGAGACAGGGTTTCTCTACGTAGACCAGGCTATTATGGAACTTGTTCTGTAGCCAAGGCTGGCCGCAAACGCACAGAGATCCGCCTGCCTCTGCCTTCAGGGGGACAGGGATCAAAGGTGTGCGCCACCACACCTGGCTAGAGTTGGAGATTTTTATTCACGCTACCTGAATGTAGACGTGAAGTGTGGGAGTTAGGAGAAAAACTGATGACAGCCCAAGGGTAGTGTGGGCACGTCAGGAGAGAGCGCAGTTCATCAGCTTTGCTCTAGTTTCATGAGCCATCTTAGCGGCTTGTCCGCAGCCCTTTTGGCCATCCCTCTCCCTTTTCTGTTCTAAGTGGAATTACAGGACGCTCCAGAGCTGCCTTGGATGAAATTATACTCTGCTGAGGGGAAACCCGGAGCCGAGAGAGTAGCAAAGGGCTTGAGAGCTGTAGGTTTACAGTTTAGAGCGATTACGGCCTGCAGCAGTTGATGCTGGGGAAGGGGCTCCTTCCCAGCTTCCTGTCCCCCTAATTTTCCGTCTTTGTATCCTGCCTTAATAATATTACTATGAGATAGGCCGACGGTGGTGGTGCACGCCTTTAATCACAGCACAGGGAGGCAGAGCCAGGCCGATCTCTATGAGTTCAAGGCCAGCCTGGTCTACAAAGCAAGTTCCAGGGCAGCCAAGGCTACACAGAGAAACCCTGTCTGGGGGAGGGTGCGGGGGGAGGAAGCAAAACAAATTACTATGTATTGGTGAAATTATTAAGTCCACTCCACATAGTTAAAAGGGAGGTTTATTTTGTGGCGTAACTTACAAGTGAATGGATAGTTTACAGAGTCTGGGAAAGGCGTGGCGCAGTCTGGCAGTGTTCTCTGGAGAACTCTGCTCGGTGTCAAGGGTCCAGGAACCAAGAGAGCCGGCACATCTGGATCTCGGGTCTTCAGTGTCCTCTCTTGTCCCCGCCTTGTAGGCATGACAGTTACCGAAGCCTCAATGGGGGTTGAAACTTCCAGACCAAAGCTGGAATGGCTGCCCACTACAGCTATGAGATATATGAAACAGTTTCACTTCCAAGTAGGAATATTATCAGGATTTTTTTTTTTTTAGGTGGTGATAGCGGACTGGATGGGTTAGGAGGACCAAATATACAACTAGGAAGCCCAGATAAGAAGAAACGCAAGGCCAGCACACAGGTAAATTAACTTTTTTTTTCTTTTAAAATTATTTTTATTTATTTATTCTTTAAGATCTGTTTTGTTTGTTTTTAATTGTGCGTCTATGTGCATGTGAGGGCAGGTTCCCAGGGAGGCCAGAAGAGGGCATCCTATCTCCCAGAGGTGGAGTGGCAGGCAGCTGTGAGCCGCCCGAAATGTGTGCTGGGAACTGAACCCAGGTCCTCTGGCAGAGCAGCCAGTGCTCTTCAACAGGAGCCACCTCTCCAGCCCCCATGTTTTTAGTAACAATTTTCACTTATTGGTGTGATCACGTGTCTAAGTGAATTGTTACATTTAGCCCTGTGCTTTGCTTCCTGCCTGCTTCAGAGCCTAACAGGGGTGTGAACTCAATGTGCTTATGTGTTAGGCTAGCCTGTAGTTCTATTTAAGGATTTTCCAACAATTAAACTTGAAGTAATTGCTCTGTTATTATAGCAATCAGTGTTGTGTGGTATCATGGTGGGAGTGCCCTTTGCTGTAACTTGTGATTGTAATAAAAAATTATACACATAGAATTTTATGGTTTTCGATTTATTTGTTTATTCATGTTTTTATTTATGTGTGTATGAGTGTTTGCCTGTCTGTAGGTCTGTGCACCATGTGCATGCAGTGCCCCTGGAGGCCAGAAGAGGGCACTGGATCACCTGGAACTGGAGTTACGGAGGGTTGTGAGTGCCATGTGGGTGCTGGGAACTGAACCCCAGTCCTCTGCCAGAGCAGCAAGTGTTGTTACCACGGAGCTGTCTCTCCAGCCCTGCCTTATGGTTTCATTTGCTATACACTGAAGCACTCTTCTGGTGATAATGACTTACTCTGATAAGAATCTAAGTTATAGTTTGTTTCCATTTGGTCAGTGTCTGTTAAATCTGAAGTGTAACCATTATTTTTCTATTAAGAGATGTAGAGATTAGATCTTTGAGAATGCTTTAGCTCTGGCTCTCTGGACATTAAAAAAAAAGCTTGGGATCTGTTTATCATTAGCTAGCTTTATGGCTATTTGGGGTATAAGAAGTGTTGTGATTAGAATACTTTAGTGTTTTAAGAGAGATTTTAGCTATAGGCAAGCATACACATGAAAGTTGTGGTAGGCTTTTTAAAAATGATGTGTTTATTTTTATTTTATGTGTGAGTGAATGGTGTGCATATATGTCTGTGTGTCTGGTGCCTTTGAGACAAGAAGAGGGTGTCAGATCCCCTGGATCTGGAGTTACAGACAGTTGTGAGCCACCATGTGAGTGTTAGGAACAGAACCCAGGTCCTCTGGAAGAAGAGCCAGGGCTCTTAACTAATGAACCATCTCTCCAGCCCAATGATAGGCTGGTTTTTTTTTTTTTAAGAGTTAAATGGAGTTTGAAATAGCAATGGATTTGAGCTATAAAAGTATGCCTTATTTCCATTCCTAAATGAGAGAAACATATATTTTAAAAATGATTTTAAATTTTGTATATATACATGTGACTATTGTGGGTATGTGCACCTGAGTTCAGGTGCCGGTTGAGGCCTGAAGAGGGCATCAGATCCCCTGAAGCTGGAGTTACAGATGCTTGTGAACCACATCCTGGGCACCAAATTTGGGTCCTCTAGAAGGACAATTGAAAATACTGAATTTTCTTAGTACTGTAAGAGAAATTTGAACAACACCAGATTCTGGGTGCTGAGCCCAACTGTTACCCTGGCCTCTTGCATCAAGACTCTTTTTCCTTTACATTCTCTTTGCAGGGACCTTCCTTTCCTCCGTTGTCTGAGTATGCACCACCACCAAATCCAAACTCCGACCATCTAGTGGCTGCCAATCCCTTCGATGACAATTACAACACTCTTTCCTACAAACCTCTGCCTTCGTCCAATCCCTATCTCAGCCCTGGTTATCCTGGCTTTGGAGGCTACAGCACATTCAGAATGCCACCCCACGTCCCCCCAAGAATGTCTTCCCCGTACTGTGGTCCTTACTCACTCAGGAATCAACCCCATCCATTTCCTCAGCATCCCTTGGGCATGGGCTTTAATCGGCCGCATGCTTTTAACTTTGGGCCGCACGAGAATCCGAGTTTTGGAAACCCACCGTACAATAACGTGCTGACGCAGGACATTAACATGCCCGGTCAGCCTTTCAGACAAAGTTCTGCTGAGAACTTCAGTCCGATTCCCCCGCAGAACGCTGGCCAGGTACCTAACCCTGACCTGCCACCTAATTTTGTCCCTGGAAACAATTCAAATTTTACCTCACCGTTAGAATCTAATCATTCTTTTATTCCGCCCCCAAACGCGTTTGGTCCAGCAAAAGCGCCACCTCCCAAACAAGACTTTCCTCAAGGGACAACCAAAAACACGAATCAGAATTCCTCTGCCCACCCGCCTCACTTAAACATGGAGGACACGGTCAACCCGAGTAACGTGGAATTGAAAAATGTCAACAGAAACAATGCCGTCCAAGAGAACAGCCGTTCGGGCAGTGCAGAGGCCGCCAACAGCCATGCCAACGGGACCCAGAACAAGCCGCGGCAGCCCCGGGGCGCAGCCGAGCTGTGCACGCCCGACAAAAGCCGCAAGTTCGCCCTGCACCCCGGCCGCCACGGCCACTCGTCCTCTGACCCCGTGTACCCGTGCGGGATCTGTACCAACGAAGTGAATGACGATCAGGACGCCATCCTGTGTGAGGCCTCCTGCCAGAAGTGGTTTCATCGCATCTGCACCGGCATGACGGAGACGGCCTATGGGCTCCTGACGGCCGAGGCCTCTGCGGTGTGGGGCTGTGACTCGTGCATGGCCGACAAGGATGTCCAGCTGATGCGCACCCGAGAGGCCTTTGGTCCGCCCGCCGTGGCCGGTGATGCCTAACCACGGCCGTCACCCAGCCTGGCTTCCTTTCCTCCTCCGTGCAGAACAGAGATTTGGTGACATAGGAGTTTCATGTTTGACATTTTTTTTTTGGAAATGGCACATACAAAAATATTACATTTTAGTTCTTACTAACATGGCGATTCATCTTGTCGAGTTTGTTGTCTTAAATGAGATGGATGTGTGTGTGTGGAGGGGTGCTGTAGAGACACTTATAAATAAATGTTCATTGTTATTTATCAGAAACATAAAAGCCTCTTGAAGCTTCAAAATAATATATGACAAAGGTAGGCAAGTTTTAACTTTTAAAAGTCAGTCATTTAAAAAAATGTCTATTTCACTGCTAAATTTTGACCATAAGACAGTACACATTTAGTTCAAGAGTAGATTGATTTAATATGTTACCTGAATACAACCTGTGTAGTGATAATTGGGGGTGGGGAATGTGTATGTATAATGGATTTTAATGTTTTTGTTTTTTTTTTAATTTTAATGTTAGAATTGACACCTGATCCGTCCTCTGCTAGGGTCTTTGAAATCTGTGAACTTCATTGTTCAAATCAGTCTTTCCGGGATATCTGTGTAGGTACAGGACAGACGTGGATCATAGCATAGAGTCGATTCCCAGTAGTACTTGCTAATTAACTGGTGGGTTGTGCCTCGTGACATTGCTAACATCCGCTTACTGACTTTAGTGAAGTTGGCGTAACGTGTTTCCAAGTGTGTCGTTCAGAATTAATGCTGGCATTGCGCGCTCAGTTTCTAACTTCCTTGGTTTTCTGTTAGTGTTCTCCGTATGATAGTGCGGTGTCTCTGGACTTGCGAACTCTCTCTTCCACGTGTTTTTAGCTGGGACAGACGGCACAGAGAGAAGGCACCAGTGTGGTCCGACAGTGCTCTGTGCTCTGCTGGCGGAGAGCCAAGCAGTGGAGGCTGGAGGAATGTTCTGGAGATCTGACCTTGCAAAATGAACCTAAGGGAAGTTGAAAATCCATTTTAAGTAAAGGCCTGTGAAGAGCTAAGGCCAGAACTTACTTGGGGCTGTACTTCAGGCTTTGTGGTGTCTGCTGTAACTCTGGACAGGTGAAAATGCACCCGAGAGGACCTTCCCTCTAGAGCGATGCTCTGAGATCTGAAACGACACACGCGTAGTTTAGGAGCAGATCATAACCTGGGACCAGAATAAGCGAATGGCCTGTATGACAGTAGATAGCAGCGTAGACAATGGCGGGGTATTGATAACCATCCTCAGGAATGCTGTGCCGTTCATTCATAACCAGTGTGACCACACAAAGTTCTGAATGTGGGCCTGGCGGCCTGGCTCTGCAGACAGGTGCCCTTGCTGTCCTTGCAGAGGACCTAGGTTCAGGAACCCACATTAGTCAGCTCACAACCGCATGTATCTCCAGTTCCAGGGGATCTGATGCCCTCTCCTGGCCTTTCTGGGCACTGCACACAGGGTGCACATCCATAACTCAGGCATGCACATGCACAGATACACATAGAATAAAAGCATCTTAAAAATACAATAAAAACATTTAAAAATGCAGAACTTGGAATACTGTGGTGATTGATCTCAAAGGAGATAATTACTGCAGTAATTACAACGACAGCCGCCACATGTTATCAAGAAACTTACAAGTGTGTGAAGACTTGTGACGTCGGGCCGGAGAGATGGCTCAGCAGTTAGGAGAACTGGCTGCCTTTCCGAAGGACCTAAGGTGGATTCCCAGCACCCATGTAGCAGCTCACAACCATCTATAGCACCAGTCAGTTCCAGAGCATTCCACACCCTTTTCTGATCTCTACACCAAGCACGCATGTGGTACAGACATACATGCAGGCGCAGCACCCATATATATAAAGAGTGAATAAATTAAAGAGATGTTTTGACTTTAAAAAATCCTGCGTTAATGGCTGGAGACCACATCTCGACACAGTAGGACTGCACCTCCCACGTCTCAAAGCATTGAAGCACAGCTAACTGACGTTGGCTGTGAACTTGGTCACGCATCCACGTCCCTAGACCACTAATTACTGGAAGGCTAGCTTTTCATCATTTGGGCCCATTTCCTAAGAAACAGAATTCCCCAATTAAGAAGTAGTGACTATAGTATTTGAATAATTTATGTAGATGACAAAACGATGAATTTTGTGAACATTAGACATTTAATATCCTGTTGGTAGAAAATGATGTTTCTGATGTAGATTGTCAGTGACTTAAACTTTTCTAAACATACAGTGCTTTGGGGTGGGGAAAATGAAAAATGCATTAAAAAAAAAACAATGCGCCGGGCGGTGGTGGCGCACGCCTTTAATCCCAGCACTCGGGAGGCAGAGGCGGGCGGATCTCTGTGAGTTCGAGGCCAGCCTGGACTACCAAGTGAGTCCCAGGAAAGGCGCAAAGCTACACAAAGAAACCCTGTCTCGAAAAACCAAAAAAAAAAAAAAAAAAAAAAAAACAAAAAAAAAAACAATGCTTTAATTTTGACATACAAGACAGTTTCGTCCAGGACAAGGCAATGCAAGGTTTTCTCCTCTGCCCTGGGGGATCTTATAATGTATACCTTCACAGTCTTGGGAAATGAAATAGCAATGAGTTTTGTAATTAACGTCTCTTCTTGTGCAAATTTGAACAGCTCCAGGAGGCTAAGTTCTGGGTGGAAGCTGCCTGCCATTTGCTGGTGTTCAGAACAGTGTGACCCCATGTTCTCAGACTGTTATTTTCGTTAGAGCTAAGTTTCTCAGTGTTTAAAGATCTGTTTTTTTTTTAAGTTATTTTGAGTGCTGACTTTTTAACAATTTATCTTGTTTTTTAATTATATTTCTGTACACACACACACACACACACACACACACATACGTGTGCACATACATGCAGTACCCATGGAGGCCAGAAGAAGGCATCAGATCCCCTTCTGGAGTTACAGGCAGTTGTGAGCAGCCTGTGGTCGGTACTGGAAACCAAACTGGTCCTCTGCAAGAGCAGTACACACGCTTAACCTCTGAGCCGCCTCTAGCCTCTTGAGGCCTGGCTTTTGAGAAATTGTATACTCCATGCTGGATGCTCATCCCTAGCATTAGGTCCTGACTACGACTGAATGGAACAAGATGGCTGGTGCTCTAAGACTTCACACTTCATTGTGGTAATATTGATTTGGTTATTGTTAAAAATGGCTTATGTAGGTCTACAGGCCCTTTAGTGCTGATGGTTTCAGTGGTTAGCTGTCTTTGAGAAGATGAAATGACCTCTCTAAATCAAGTCTAGGGACGTGTGATTTATAAGGTGATTATTTCACTTTATTTCTAAGTTGTTGCTTTTTAAAAAACACAGATGACTTGCAAGTGCTTTGCATTTACCAAACACCATAGTGAGAATCTGTAAATACAGGAAAAACCAGCTGGTGCACGCCTATAACTCCAACACTTGGGAGGCAGAGGCAGATGGATCTCTCTATGTTTGAGGCCAGCCTGGTCCAAAGAGTGAGTTCCAGGGCAGCCAGGACTACACAAAGAAACCCTGTCTGGAAAAACAAGAATGGAAAGAAAAACAACTAGAGGCAGAGACAGGAGGATCTCTGTGAGTTCCGGGACAGCCAGTGCTACATATTGAGATCCTATTTTAAAAGAGAAGAAAAAGAAAAGAAAAGCCCTACATTGTTTCAGCCATGAGTGGTGGACAAGCTGTAATCATAGCTGATGAATATCTTCACAGATTTGAATTAATTTTTACGCTAGTTCCATATTTGTACAAAATACTAAGTCAAAATTTATAAAATTTATATAGATGCTTTTGGTGATGAATTAGGCCCAGAGTGGTAGAGCACACCTTTAATCCCAGTACTGGGGAGGCAGAAGCAGGAGGATCTCTGAATTTGTGGCCAGCCTGGTCTTCAGAGCAAATTCCAGGATAGTCAGTCAAAATGCTGCACAGAGAAACATTGTCTCAAAAAGCAAAAAAAAAAAAAAAAAAAAAAAAGAAAAGAAAAGAAAAAGAAAAAGAAAATGATGAACTATGAACATGACCCAGAAATTTTGTCTCATTTTACCCACAGATGTCTCTTACACAGATTGACATGGCTTTCTTAGGAAAGTGATACAGAGTTCCCAATATACCTGAAGTGAAGAAGTACAGGTAGAATTGTGTTTTCTAGTATAATCCTTTTTCTTCACTGAAAGGCTTCCTCTCCTGCACACACCACTCAGTTCCACATCTTCAAGCTCATTGTTAACACTGTGGCTCGCTCAACAAGGCCAGGTTACGGATGAGGTTTTAAAGCATCAGTTCTGGGGCTGGAGGTATGACTCAGCGGTCAAGAGCACTTACTGCTCTAGAGGACCCCCCCTTCTGTTCCCAGCACCCACGTTAGCTCTCAAGCATCTGTAACTCCAGTCATGGGGGATCTGATACCCTCTTCTGGCCACCGCCAGGTAGTGCATGTGTGTGTGAGACTTTTGAGCCACCATATGGATTATGGGACTTGAACCCGGGTCCTCTGGAAGAGCAGCCAGTGCTCTTAAGCCATCTCTCCAGCCCTGTGTGTGAATTTTGAAACATGGAGCATACACACACACAAATAATAATGATAAACCTTTAAAAAAAAAGGCGTTAGCTCTTTTCTGACAGGTTTCCTTGCTTGTCCACTAGATTATTTCTGGTCCACATGCTTCAGATATCCCAGGGTACACAAAAACTGAAGCAACTTAGCTTATCAAAGAAAATAAACTTGGCTTCAAATAGAGTGCTTAGCATAAGATCTGTGGCCAGTGTATGCCTCTGGGGTGGCACAGTACTGCTCTTGTGGTCCTTGTTACCCCAGCTGGAAGGCGGCATACAGACAGGAAACGAGCCTTTCCTGCACGGGTGTCTAGTCTATGGAAGTAAGCAGAATACAGTGACAGTCCGGTTTTGAGTTTTGCCTTCTTTTGTTTTTCAGACATCCAACTGTGCCTAGTGATAGGAAAAACTCCTAATAATATTGGTTACCATGCAATCTGATGACATCATCCTAAAACAGTACCAAGCATCTTCATCTAATACTCTTTCAAACTTACTTGAGCAAATTAGCATGCCAGCATTTCTCCCACACTTGGGCTGTTAGAACTCTAAGCGGATGTGCAAGCAGCCGTTTTTTTTAAAGGGGGCTGCTAAAGTGTGTAGAACTTCTTTTTTGTAATGTAGAGAGGTTTTGTGTGCATGGACATTTGTGTTGTCTTAGGCTTTACTAATTCAAAAAATTGAAAATCAACCAGAATCACAGAGCTCATTTGTAAATAATAGTTGGGAAGTCAGTAGAAGATAGTTTGATTCCTAGGGAAGCTTGTGATCACGTCCGGGAGAGAGGGAGAAGCAGTGGCCTTCCGTCCTTCTCACGTGGTTAGGGAAGGCTAAGTTCACCGGAGTGGCTGGTTCTCAGTTGCCGTCTTAGCACCTGTTGTAGAGCAGGTTTGTCTTTTTACCTCCAGGAGGCTCCAATTTGCCCATCTTTCCTTGACCAGAAGTTGCTCTTTTAGCTGGAGATATGGCGCAGTTAGTAGTGTGCTTGTCTAGCATTCATGAAATCCAGGTTCCCTTCCCAGGACCACACAAAAACAGGACATGGTAGTACCCACCTGAAATCCCAGCACTGGGAGGTGGAGGCAAGAGGATCAGAGACTCAAGGTCATCCTCAGCACTAGCAACCAGCCTGGGGCACATAAGACTATCTCAAAAGAAACAGAAATGACTTGGTTGTGTGGTGTTGGGTGGCCCGATTTTAAGAGAAGATCATTTCTTCCTGAGCTAGATGGAGGGAGTGGAGAATGTGACATGGCATTGGCTTTTGTGAAGCATCTTCAGAACAGAAGGACCTCTGACATTTCCGACTGGCCGAATCCCAGGAAGCAGTGCTTTTTGCAAATCAGCTGCCCGTGTCTTTGGACTACTTCCTTCGGAAAGTCTGGACTTTCGCAGCTTTGCTGAGCTCAGAGGTTCCCTTCTCATCCTCAAATTTCAACAATCTCCTCTTCCTGTCTTCTCCACTTACTCGGGAGAACAGTACAAAATCATGTCTGCATTTACCGATTCTTGGTAAATTCTGGGATGGGAGTCGGGAGGCACTGGAGCACGGAGGCTGGGGAGAGCCCTCCATCTCCAGGTCAAATGGTCAAGGCGGACAGAAGGTGGCCACGTAGAAGCCAAAGCCTCGAGACGTGGGGCATTGGCCTGTGTGTAATTCAAAACTCAATACAAACTGTGGGTGGGAGACCTCACCCGTGTCCTCTTTCCCACCAACACGTTACTTGCAGTTTTCACAACACGTCTCTGAGTACCTGTACCTTTCTTGTTCCGTGGTAGGTGGTATTGCCTGTTAGTTAAAATGTTATCTTTTATAAAAGAGTCCTGCTTCTTATCATGATGTACGTGACTTGAACAATTGTTTCATATTAAAACTCTCTCTTCCCTGTGTACTGTTGACATGTGCCTCTTTTGGGGATATCAGTTCAGTACTTTTATACAAACTCAAGTGTGTTCCACATTGGTGACATGTGTTCTGGCAGTAGGTTGTCCTTTTGTTCTTAGTGTGTGTCTTAAGTCATACATACACCAGTGCTGTGGTCTGTGGCAAAATTACTGTAATTCAAATTGGAAAATAAAAGGTTTTCAGACTTTGTCCAACCTTTATTTCTATGGCAAAGAAAATTACTATGTAATTCTAATTATGCCAAATGCTGGTATGTTTTAAGCTACTGTATGAGGTAAGTGAAACATCAGTGTTTATGGTTTAGTTAGTAAAGGCTCTGCAGTCTTTGAGGTGTGGGAGGAGTGAAGTTTGGTGGTAGCAGCTCATGGCATTTATAATACAATAAATACATCTTAAAGTTTGGACCTGTTCAGCGTGGTAGTGTAAACTCATAACCCCAGTGCTTAGAACCTGAGGCTGGAGACTCTGGAGTTAGAGACCACTCCCAGCTAGGTAGCAAGACTGTGTCAAGAAGAAAGAGTCCATCTACCTGCAGGGAGGACGTCTGAGGAATTCTCTTAGCTGACATCCACTGATGACTCACAACTGTACTAAAATCAAATCAATGGCACCAATCTTTATTAATTAAAAACTTACTGAGGCAATTAAGACAATTATTAAGATAGCAAAACTCCTCACATTTGCTTAGACTTTGTGACCATGTTCAAGAACATGGATGTTACTTAGTTTGTAACTGTCTGATGATAGAATTTGATAATGAAAGGCATAATCATGATTTTAAAAATATTTAACCAGGAAAGCACGTTTTCACTTTTTATTTTCAAGGTGCTTATTTAAGAACACTAGTTTCGAAACATTCTTGGCTGGGACTGGAGTGATGGCTCAGTCCTTGAGAACGCTTGCTGCTCTTTGCAGGGAACTCAAGTTCCGTTCCCAGCACCCAAGTCAGGCAGCTCCCAAGCTCCTGTAATTCCAGTTCCAGGGATCCAAACCCCTTCCGCCCTCTGCAGACATCTGCACACACACAAAGAGACACAACATAAATAAATAAACATTTTAAAGTCTTTAACATTAAAATTAGTACCCAAAGAGGTTGTAGTAAGTAATATTTGGACATTGCAAATTTGCATATTTTAAATTATATGCTTAAAGTAAAAACAAATGCTGATGTGTGCTTAAGTTATATATCTTTCTAAAATTTCATGTTTAGACTTTATCAATCAGAACTGCTCTGATGGAGAAAGAATTTCCTATACCAGTGAATATTTTTCCAAGTGAGTGTGTACCCAGGTTGTGTTCATGCTTCTGAGGCTGCATCAGAGCTTGGTATGCTGGTCATGGTATATCCTGTATTTTTTATTGTACAGCAATAACTTATCCAGTCTCAAAGACACTACACGGTGCCAGGATTCCATTCTATCTCATGTGAGTGTCCATATTTTCATAGGTCTATTTTTTGTGTGTTAAAAAGTTTAGTACCACATCTTAGTTTATTTTGGTCTAACATTTGACAAATAGTCTTTTTCTATTTCTATTTAAATCAGAGTTTTAATGAAGTACTACTATGAATTAATAAAGTGTTCAGGGCCGGGCGTGATGGCACAAACCTTTTATCTCAACACTGGGAAACAGGAAGGCGGATCTCTGCAAATTTGAGGCCAGCCTGGTCTTCATAGTGAGTTCCAGGCCAGCCAGCCACACACAGTGAGACCCAGTCTCAAAATAACAATATAATAACAACAACAACAAACTAGCATAGTAACTAGTGGGTCATCCACATTATTATATTTGCATGGTTTACACACAGGTTACGCTTCTCAAAGAAACTGAAACCAGCTTGGTAACTGATGGCATTGGGTCAGATGTGGGTAGTTTTTAAAAGGCTTTACAGGGTTACATCGGTTACATTCTCAGCTCTGAATCTCTCTCCTCAGAGATACTAAACGTGTACAGTTCCTCCTGCCCGCCCCACACACAGTGCTGGAGTTTGACATTGAACATGCCTGCCACCCATTAGTGTCTTATTCTGAAGTCAGAAGACAAGCAGAGATTCTGTTTTCCCATCCGTCCCTGTCCTTGTCATCGTTGTTCCCAGGGAGATGCTTGAGTCATGTGTGTCCTCTGAGGACCGTCAGCTGTGGACTCCGTTTGCGGAAACGATGGATGCAGGCCTTCTTGAATGGTAACTTGTAAGCTTGTCTCCTCTGGTGTTACTCTACTTCAGATTCCTTTAAATAAAGCTAGTTTTTAAGGAGAAGCCCTGGTTATTGTAAGTGTTTGAACTTTCTCTCGCATTAGGAGGGGTAGGTGTGACTGCATTGGCTTTGGGTGAAATAGAGCCAACAGAAGGCTGAGCGGAGCTCTGGCCTGGAATGTGCCGGGAGTGTTTATGCTGATATCAGGAAGAAATCCTTCTGGTCCTGATGTGTATACACACACACACACACACACACACACACACACACACACACACACACCAGATGAGGAGTCAAAAGTTAAATCTGTGCAACTTTAACATTGTAAGTAATACAGAAGATACAACTAAATACTCACCTTGCAGGGGAGACATCATGATCAAGAAGGTGGTCTGGGGCAAGGGTAGGGTGGTGGAGTGGGGAGGGGCTAGAGAGATGGGTAACAGTTCTAGCTGCTCTTCCAAAGGTTGGAGTTCAAGTCCCAGCACCCACTGGGCAACTCACCACCTTCTCCAGTTCCAGGGGATCTGATGCCCTCTTCTGGCTTCTCTGGGTACTGCATGAACATGGTACACGGACATAACAGGCAAAAAACAAAACAAAATAACCAAAAAAACAAACAAACAAACAAACAAAAACCCCAAAACACCCAAACACATATAAAATGCATACTACTTAGTGGTCATCGTGGCATACATCTTTAATCCCAGCACGTGGGATGCAGAGCAAAAGGCATGCAGATCTCTGTGAGTTCAAGGCCAGCCTGGTCCAGGACTACAAACAGATGTCATATCTTTTGCTTTAAAATTTAAAAATTTGGCATTAGTGAGTAGGTTGTGGGGTCACATAAGTATAATCCCAGCACTGTGGAGGGTGAGAGGTTGAGACAGGAGGACTGAGTTGAAGGCCAGCCTGGGCTACATAACGGGAGAGGGTGGAGATCTCAGAAGATCAGTAGCCTGGGCTAGATCTAGCAAGTTCTAGATCAACCTGGGCTACATGGTGACACCTTGTCTCCAAAATTAATGAATGAATAGTATTTTTCCTTAAGAATCTTTCTTTTTATATATTTTGTTATATGTGTAGAGGCCAGAGAACAATGTACAGCGTTGGTTTCCTTTACCTGGACCCTTTTTTTTTTTTTTTTTTATCTTTTGAGACAGGATTTCTCTGTGTAGCTTTGGAGCCTGTCCTGGAACTCACTCTGTGGACCAGGCTGGCCTTGAACTCACAGAGACCCACCTGGCTCTGTCTCCCAAGTGCTGGGATTAAAGGCATGTGCCACCGCTGCCCGGCTTGACTTTCTTTTTTCAATCATCCATTTAGTGTATAGTGGCAATTTACTTGTTTTTATTGCTATATAATATCCTGTTGTGTATATATACTTGAGAAACATTTGGATGCTTTCCAGGTTTAAATTTTTAGATTTACTTTATGTGTGTGAGTTTTGCCTGGTGTGTCTATACATTGGCATGCATTGCCCTTAGAGGCCAGAAGAGGGCGTCAGATCTTCTGGAATTGGAGTTACAGACTGTCATGAGCTGCTTTGTAGGAACTGAGCCTGGGTCCTCTGCTGAGCAGCAAGTGCTCCTGACTTGCGAGCACCTCTACAGCGCTTTTCAAGGACATTTTTTCACATAAGGATCTTATCATCTGCCTCAGAGAAGACTAGAGCATAAAGGAGTCTTTCTTAAATTCCTTCAGCTTGAGCCAGGCTGGGGGGTGGGGTGGTGTAGGCCTTTAATTCCAGAACTTGGGAGGCAGAGGCAGGTGAATGTCTGAGTTCTCGAGGCCAGCCTAGTCTACAGAGAGAGTTCCAGGACAGCCAGGGCTACACAGAGAAACCCTGTCTAGAAAAACTAAAAATATATTAAAAAACAAAAACAAAAACAAAAACTTCCTTCAATTTAAAATATTCAACATGCTAAGGAATCCCTTTTGGTATGGCATGACATAGGATGGTCAGTAGGGATTACTTTCGATTTTTGAAAGTGCTGAACCTAATTGGAACCTTCTTTCTCTTAGACTGTCTCCAAATTCCAACACACTTTTATTCTTCTTGTGGTCAATGAACTGAACTGAATTTGTTCAACTAGAGATGCCTAGTGGGCCAAGGTTGAAAAGTTTTGAAAAAATATCTTGGATAAAAAAAATTTAACAATATTATGCTTTTTGATAAACATCAGTTCTGTTTTATATTATTTGAGACAGGGTCTTATGTAGCCCAGGCTGGCCTCAAACTCAGTATGTAGTAGAGGATGACCTTGAATTTCTGATCTTCCTGCTTCCACTTCTCAAGTTCTAGGATGACGGGCATAGGCAGCTACCCCCGGTGGAGGTGGTGCTGGGGAGGGAACCCTGTGCTTTGTGTACTCGGAGCAAGCACTCTGCCAACAGAGCTGCACCCTCAGCCCAAGGATTCCTTTTATTGTTGTTTGTTGAGACAGGATTTTCCTGCGTAGCCCTGGCTGTCCTGGAACTCACTCTGTAGACCAGGCTGGCCTGGAACTCACTCTGTAGACCATGCCGGCCTGGAACTCAGAGATCTGCCTGCTTCTGCTTCCCAAGTGCTGCAATTACAAGTGTGAGCTACCACACCTGACTTTTAGTTTTTATCGTGTGTGTGTGTGTGTGTGTGTGAACACGGTGCCTGCAGAGGCTGGAAGAGACAGAGGAACTTAAGACAACAACCTGGTAAAAACAAGAATAGAATAAACTGGGGGAATGGTGAAAACACGATGAAAATGGAACAAGCTGCAGGATTTGTAGGATTCTCAGCTCAGAGGGACAAGGGAATGTTAAGATGGCTCCCGTTGTTCCAAGGGTCAGAAGTTTGAGATCATGAACCGTTGATGAAATCTGTCAGGATCAGAAGTGGGGGAAACATAGTAACCCAATTCTATTGATACTAAACTTTCTGTGAGACGAATTACACTGGAATTTAAAAGTTTGTGTAAATGCCCTCCAAAAGTTTTACGTTTAAAATCCAGCTTCCTATGGGCGAGTAACTTTTCTGGCACTTAAATTATACTCCAGTAATGTAGAAACTGGGTCTAAGGAAGTAGTGTAGCACATTTGAAATGAATTAAGGATCTCAGTCATTGCCCTGCCAAAAATATATGTGACAATGGGATTAAGTGCCTGGAGCTCAGGTTCCTTTATCACGAGAGCTGAACTACACAACCTTCAAGTTTCTTGGCAGCTGAAGTTCAGTGTGTACTTAAGCTACTGGAAAAATGTATCACTTTAAATCCAATGAATCCTACTACGGAGCTATAGCTAAGTTATTTGTGACTCAAAAATTTGAATTCTAGGTCCCTTCCCAGGTTTGGAGGGTACAGGTATGCACACCAGAGCTCCCAGGATGTGTGATGGAAACGGCTTCTTAACTAGAAACATCATCACGTTGGTTTATGTTTTGAGACAGAGAGTTTGTGTTTATCAGGGTAATCGCTACCCGAAGTCTCCAGCCTCAGCCTCCCCAAGTGCTAAGATTACAAGCCACCACCCTGCTAATGTCCAGCAAATGTTGAGAGCAAACCAAACGTCCCGGGTGTCACAATGCACACATTCCAGCTCTGTGGATCCATATCCCTCCGCATTCTAAACCCCCAAGCTTTTTCCTTTCCAGAGCCGGGAATCCCAAAGCAAGCCCGGCCTCTCCCAGGGTGCCACATCACAGCTTCTCTTTTTCCTTTAACAAAAACTCACTCTGAAATTATTTTTTAGTTAATTCACCCGTGTTAGCGTGTGAGCTAAAGGCGCTCGTGAGCAGCCCAACACGGGTGCTTGGGAACCGAACTGGGACCCTCTGAAGAGCAGCGCATCCTCCTGACCCCCGAACCATCTCATCTCCGTCTTAAGGGCATGTGCGGCTCTACTTCTTCCTCATTCCCTCCGGCCGGGACCCAGATGCGGCAGCCCCAAGAGTGCCCGGAGCGCACGAGGCACGCCGGGGAGCCTGGTGCCCCGCGGGACCCCTGACCCGGAAGGACCTGGCAGCGCCCGAAGGGCCGGAAGTGATGGCAGCCCCGCGAGCCCTGCTTTCCTAGCAACCGAGCCGGCTTCTTAGCGACGGGAGGTGGCTCCCGCGTCCCGGGTCTCGCCATGCCGGTGCGGGTGAGCGAGTTCACCTGGCAGCAGACGCCGGCCGAGGTCTTCCTGTCGCTGCCTCTGCGCGGCGTGTGCGTGCGCGATGCCGACGTGTTCTGCGGGGAAAGTTACCTGAAGGTGGGCGGCGCGGGGCTGCGGTCGCCGCGGGAGCCGGGGCCGCCTGGACGGAGTTCTGCGCGGGGTCCATGGCGTTTACTTTTCCATGTTTTGTTAATTTTTTCCTTTTTTTTTTCCCCCCCGAGACAGGGTTTCTCTCTGTAGCTTTGGAGCCTGCCCTTGAACTCGCTCTGTAGACTAGGCTGGCCTCGAACTCACAGAGATCGTCGTCCTGTCTGTGGCTCCCGAGTGCTGGGATTAAAGGCATGCGCCACCACCGCCTGGCTATTTTATTAATTCTTTTTTTTTTTTTTTTTTTTTTTTTTTTGGTTTTTCGAGACAGGGTTTCTCTGTGTAGCTTTGCACCTTTCCTGGAGCTCACTTGGTAGCCCAGGCTGGCCTCGAACTCACAGAGATCCGCCTGGCTCTGCCTCCCGAGTGCTGGGATTAAAGGCGTGCGCCACCACCGCCCGGCTATTTTATTAATTCTTAATTTACGTTTTTTACTTTTAATTATTATTTTTTTTTTTTTGTGGTGCTAAGGATCAAACCCAGTCTCCTGTGTATGCTACACCACATTTCCAGCTATTATATGTATTGTGTGTGTGTGTGTGTGTGTGTGTGTATAAAATGTGTATGAATGTTTACACGTATGTGTGTGCACCAGGTGTGTGCAGTGCCTGTGAAGGCCAGAGGGGGCGTCCAGATCTCTCTTGGAATAGGAGTTACAGATAGTTATGAACCACGATGTGGGTGCTGGGAACCAAACCCCAGCCCTAAGAGCAGCATATGCTCTTGGCCACTGAGCCGTCCCTCCAGTCCAATGGCTTATGGGGGGAGGTGTGTCTTACTCTGTAGCCCTCACTGGCCTCGAGTTTTAGGCGACCCTCTTGTCTCAGACGTCTAAGTGCTGGGATGAGTGGGATGCATGCTTCACCTTCCCTGGCTAGCTAGACCTCAATTTAAAGTCCTCTTTTAAAAAACAAATCTGGGCCGGGCGGTGGTGGCGCACACCTTTAATCCCAGCACTCGGGAGGCAGAGGCAGGCGGATCTCTGTGAGTTCAAGGCCAGCCTGGTTTATGGAGTAAGTTCCAGCCAAGGCTACGCAGAGAAACCCTTTCTCAAAAAACAAAACAAAACAAAAAAACACAAAACAATGAAACAACCAATATTTGCAAATAAATAACAAATCTAGGGCTGATGAGATGGGTCAATGTGTCAATGCACTGCCACCAAGCCTGACAACCTGGGTTCAGTCCCCAAGAGGGAGAGAACCAACTTCTCACACTTCTCTGACTTCTTTGTGCATGCCATGGTACTCATACACCCACATCCATGCACAGAAAATGTCATGAAAGCAACAATAAAGACAAACCTCTTGGAGTGTGGTGTCATCTGCAGACACAGTCAGGTCAGAGATTGCTCTCATCCATTGCTTCCTCACATTCCCACATACACTTTGCTACTTATGCTACCTGGAATAAATTCAGTGGGGTTTTCAGAAAACTGCACCCCCAAAAACATAGGGTCTGATGTAGTCCAGGCTGGCCTCAAAAACTCATTTTGTAGCTGAGGATGACCCAAAAAGTTTGAGCTTCCTGCTTCTACCCCCCGAGTACCCAGATTCAACACCATGCTGGGAACTATATTCCTACTATAACTTTTTAATAAATAATTGTACATTTTTAAAAGTTTTTTTTTTGTTGTTTTTTTAAGATTTTATTTACTATGTATACAGTGTTCTGTGTGTATGCCTGCAGGCCAGAAGAGGGCACCAGATCTCATTACAGATGGTTGTAAGCCATCCCATGTGGGTGCTGAGAATTGAACTCAGGACCTCTGGAAGAACAGCCAGTGTTCTTAACCTCTGAGCCATCTCTCCAACCCATAATTGTAAATTTTTTATTTATTTTATTTTATGTGTATGGCTGTTTTGCCTGTGTGTGTGTGTGTGTGTGTGTGTGTGTGTGTGTGTGTGCGTGCCATATGCTTGTCTGATGCTCAGAAGAGGATGTCAGATCTCCTGGAACTGAAGTTACAGATGGATGTTAGTCTGTATGTGGGTGCTGGGAACAGAACCCAGGTCCTCTCAAGAACAAGTGCTTTTAACCACTGACCCATCTCTCCAGCCCAGACTTGTTTTTCAATGGCAGTGTCTTTAATTTGTGTAACTAACTTAATGCCTGCTTTCTCTCTTCCGAACAGGTTAACTTTCCTCCATTTTTATTTGAGGTGTTTCTCTACGCTCCCATAGACGATGGGAGTAGCAGAGCCAAGATTGGGAATGACATGATTCTCTTTACACTGTGTAAAAAGGAACCAGTTATGTGGGAGACCCTTTCTATGCCAAGTGGTAAGTTTTGTAGTGAAAGTTGTTCACTTGAGCTAGGTGTCCTTCATGAGAGCTCACTCTGTCCCCGAAATCCAAGCGCTGGGGAAGCCGGACTACATGAAACCTTGACTCAAAAAAAAAAAAAAGCTTTTACTCTGGGCATTATGGTGACTCCGGGTGGTGCATGCTTGCCCTCTCGGCTCTTCTTTGTTGTTTATTGTTTTCTCTTTTAGAGACAGGGTTTCACTGGGTAGCCTTGACTGTTCTGGAACTCACTCTGTAGACGAGTCTGGCCTCATCTCTATGAGGCCACATGCCCCTGCCTCCCTAGTGCTGGGATTAAAGGTGTGCGCCAGCACTACCCCGCTGCACTCTCAGCTCTTTTAGAGGTCGACATAAGAAGATCACAATTGTAAAACCACCCTGGGCCATATCAAAGATTCTGTCTCAACAACATTTTTTTCATGAAACTGGATCTAAAGGAATCTTATCCTGGGTCAGTATGATGAGTGCTTTTCACCTCAGTAAAACAAATTAATCATAACCCTGATTTATTACTTTTCCCTGTGATGCAGTTGACAAAGAGATGATGCAGAGAATAAGAGAAAAATCTATTCTGCAGGCACAGGAGAAAGCAAAAGAGGCCACAGAAGCAAAATCTGCTGCCAAGCGGGAGGATCAGAGATACGCACTAGGTGTGATGATGAAGGTAAGCTGCAGACCTCCAGGGCACTCGCTGACGGAGGGGACAGTGAGCTGGGAAAAGAGGAGACGTTCAGCCAGGTGTGGGGGTGTAGGCCATCCAGCTACTCAGGATGGTTAACCAGGAGGATCAGAAGTTCAAGCCGACAACAGCTGTGGTGGCACACACCTTTAATCCCAGCACTCAGGAGGCAGAGGCAGGCTGAGTTCCAGGACAACCAGGACTACAGAGAGAAACCCAGTCTTGAAAAACAAAACAAAAAAGACAGACAGAAAAAAAGAACAGGTGTATAGTTCAATGGCAGAGGGCTTGGCTAGCATGCTTGCAGCCCTGGGTTGAACCCCGGGTCCCCCCAACACCCCCCCCCCACACACACACACACTTTTGCTATCTCAGTCCTTTCTTGGTGTTTGGTCGTAGGGCTTATTTGGATACGTGGGCCACTGATTCTTTTGTTCCTTCCCCTTTTTAAACTGTGGATTAAGACCCTATATGGAATTACTCACTTAAATGTGGAGGATGGAAAAAACTTGGCAACAGCAGGGCCTGTGAAATAGCTCAGAAGATAAAGGCACGTGCCACTAAGCCCGGCCACAGGAGTTTGAGTCCTGGAACCCACGGATGGCAAGAAGTTATGAGTAGGGAGATTAAGAAGCTGACCGAGGTGGCACATCTCTTTAATCCCAGCACTCAGGAGGCAGAGCCAGGAGGATCTCTGTGGGATCAAGGCCAGTTCAAGGCCTGAAACATAGAGTGAGTTTCAGGACAGCCAGGGTCACATAGACCTCTTCTCCCCAACTTCTGATTCTAGACAAATGCTAATCTTCTGTCTCTTTTAAGCAATTCTGTCCAGTTTCCAAATATTTTGCTCTCTTTAATTTGCATTTTGGCATCTGGAAATGATTAAGGATTGTATAAATAAGTACTGTTCTATGAAGAACATCATGGAGGGTGCTGGGACTGGGAGTGTGTGGTGGGAGGGCCGAGGAGACAGCTGGGGACTGCAAGGGTGAGGATAGCCCACTCCTTACACGTTTCTTCTCTGCACTGCGTTTGCTGAGCAAAACTAAGGCATGCTTGTAGTCAAACTTTCCACCAGCTCACAAATAACAACACAGAGACTTATTAATTACAGCAGCTTGGCCTTAGCTTAGGCTTTTTCCAACTAGCTCTTATAACTTAAATTAACCTGTCTCTGTTAATCTACATTCTGCCACATGGCTCAGTTACCTCTGTTCTGTTATATCCAACTTCTTCAGAGTCTCTGGTGAAATCTGCGTGCCTAGATTCCTGTTCCTCTTCCTCTCTCTTCCCGGAAATCCCACCTATCCACTCCTGCCTAGCAATTGGCCATTCAGCTCTTTATTAAACCAATCAGAAGGTGCCTTAGGTAGAGACACATCTTTATAGTGTACACAAATATTCCTTAACACATGCTTGTTATTAAATGGAGCACATTGTTATCTTTCAGATTGTGGCGCCTTCTCTGACATCACCGTGTCCTTTTGTGAGGCATATAAACGCAGTTTCCTTTCTGTCATGCGCAGATTGCCTGGTCCCTCCCGTTGCGAGCTCTCGGAGCTGTCAGCATGCAGTGATTACTGCCTTTGGTGTCTAGTGTGTAAGCCTTAGGCAGATGCACTGGGCTGTTTTTCGTTACTATGACGACATTCCTAGGGAGTAGCTCAGTGGTAGAGCACCCGCTTAGCATGCTGGAGGCAGGAATTCAGTCCTCAGCGATGATGAAACAAGGAAACTATGTTATGTGAAGCTGGGCAGCTTTCTAAAGAAAAGGTGTTACTCAGCTTACAGCTTTGGAGGCTGGGAGTCCTGGACGAGGCAGCCCAGGTCAAAGGTGCAGTGTGTAAGACAGGTCACATAGCAAGGCAGAAAGCCAGAGAGAGATCGGGGCTCCTCAGGCTTGACCCCGACTTTCTCAAAACCCAACTCAGGACTCAGCGAGTAAAGGTATTTTCTGCCGAGCCTAAGGGCCTGAGTTCAATCCCCAGGACACACAAAGTGGAAGTAGGAAATCGACTCTGCAAGTTGTCCTCTTATTTTCACACATGCACCTTAGCATGCTGTACCCATGCCCCCATTCAAGAATGCTCTTCTCTCTCTTTCTCTCTCTCTCTCTCTCTCTCTCTCTCTCTCTCTCTCTCTCTCTCTCTCTCACACACACACACACACACACACACACACACACACACACACACACACACAAGTAATTGAAATGAAAAGCCAGCGTGGTGGCACAGGCCTTTAATCTCAGCACTCAGGAGTCAGAGGCAGGTAGAACTCTGAATTCAGGACCAGCCTGGTCTACATGTTAGAGCTATGTAGTAAAAAAAAAAAGAAAAGAAAAGAAAAGAAAGAGAGACAACCAGGTATGGTAGCATAATCCCAGCCCTCTGGAGGCTGAGGCAAGAGAATCTTGATTTTGAGGCCAATCTTGGCTTCTTAAAACTACTTTAAAAAAAAAAAAAAAAAAAAAAAAAAGGGGAAGGGCTCAAAGCATCCACTGGAGCCATCTCAGCCAGGATAACTCACCTGGTCCCTTGTCTTTTATTTCAGTGCTGGGGAATCAAAGTTAGGTTGTCCCGAGTGCTAGCAGATGCTCAGCTACTGAGCTACGTCCCCAGCTTCTTGGCCACTGACCTGTGAACTGCCCCACCATTTCACACGTCACCCCCCAGGACATCCTCCTGTGTGCACACTCTTGGGAGGTGAAGCGTAGGGGACCATGGGGACTGCCCATGTGGTGTCCTTCAGTTTACCAGGCGAGAGTGCCAGTCACACAGTGTAGCACGAATCTTAGAAGGTCTTATTAATAAAAACAAACCCCGTTTAGAATTACATCTACAACACAGGTGTGCAGAGGCCACAGCGGGGGGCCACTGTTTCAGTGCAAATTAAAACCTGTTGTGGTGGCACGTGGCTCCTGTCCCATGGTGCAGGCCCTCACACGAACACAGCACACACTCGCACGCTCATCACACGCGCACAGCTGTTGCTTTCTCCATGTTTGAAAGGACCTGCTAATTACGATTGTTACAGATTGAAGAAGAAGAGAGGAAAAAAATAGAAGAGATGAAAGAAAATGAACGGAAAAAGGCAACTAGGGAATTGGAAGCGTGGAAGGAATGCCAAAGACAAGCTGAGGAGCAAACCAGAATCCCAAGGAAAGAGAAATGCCAGCGGGGAAAGCAAGCTCAGGAGAGGGGAGCACTGAAGCCCCCGAGTTTGCCCAGCAAGGCCCCGCCCCCTCGCCTTCCCCAAAGAGGTATCGTGCCTCCTCTTTCTTCTTCTTCTCCTTCTTCTCCTTCTCCTTCTCCTTCTTCTTCTCCTTCTTCTCCTTCTTCTCCTTCTCCTCCTCCTCCTCCTCCTCCTCCTCCTCCTCCTCCTCCTCTTCCTCCTCCTTCTTCTTTTAAATCTTTTTGCAGGTGTAGGCCATGTTCTGGTATATTGAGAATTAGCAATACAATATGAAGATGTAGGATGAAAGATCTTTTCTGAGGGCTTTTGCTGTTCAGACCTGGGCATCCTGGACTGTGTGATACTCTGCCCTCAACCACAGATGTTTGGATTACAGGCACTCTCCACATGGTAGTCATTTTGTACATTCCGTAAATACCTAGTGTAGAGAGACGCAGAAAACAAGGCAACACCGTAGACCCCGGGAACCTGTCGGGTGGAAGGACGGGTCAGTGGAAAGGGTCCACACAGCGAGTGTAATGGTGGAATCAGAGGTCAAGAAGGACAGACCACTCATTTACCCTCGCTTTCCTTTGTTTGGAGGCAGGAGCTCCTGTAGCCCAGGCTAGCCTCAAACTTGCTACATAGCTGAGGGTGACCTTGAACTTCTGATCCTCCTGCCTCCACTTCTCTATTGCTGAAATTTTAGGCACACGCCACTTATTTTTCCCCTCACTGCTGGGGACCAAGTCCAGGGCCTTGTGCAAGCTTGTAGACCCTGAACTAAATTCAATACACACACACACACACACACACACACACACACACACACACACACACACACATTTTTTTAAATTGAGACAGCATTTTATGTAGTCTAAGTTGTCCTGAATGCCCTGCATGGCTGAAAATGTCCCTATCTTTTCTTTTTTCTGTTTGGGTTTTTTGTTTGTTTTTTAAGATAGGGTTTCTCTGTTTAACAGCCTTTTTATTGTTTTAATGATTTATGTGTTTTTATTTTATGTGCATTGGTATTTTGCCTGCATGTATGTCTGTGTGAGGATATTGGACCCCCTGGAACTGGAGTTACAGATGGCTGTGAGCCACCATGTGGGTGCTGGGAAGCGAACCCGGGTCCTCTGGAAGAGCAGCCAGTGCTCTTAACCACTGAGCCATCTCTCCAGCCCCACCTCTCCTTACTTATATGTACTCGTTTTTCTCTCACGTATATTGGTTGGAGTCTTTTCTTCTTGAAATCATTGTCCCACCTGTTTCAGTGTTTGCCTAAGTCTGTGTGTCCTCCATAGGTGTTTCAGTGTTTCTAGGTAACAGCTGTCTTCCCTGTGTCTGTGGACGATGTCCCAGCACATGGCTTAGTTCCTCCTCTCACGGGGACTTGGCTGTCACCACATCTGCGGAGCACCTTATGAGAACGGCGGCCTTTGTTAGCCTGTGGCCACTTTCTCACTTTCTCACCATTCAGGAGGTGTGTGGAGACACCGCTGTGGGGTGTAGGAACGGGAGGAGGCGGGCCAGAGATGACTCTGCCTAGTGTGCCTGCCTCCCCGAGAGTGGATACGAACTAGACAGAGGCTCGGCCGTGAACCCCAGAAGAGTAGTGGGTCATTAGTTACAGAACAGACTAACTGCCATGTTAATGCTGAGGATTCTACTCCTTGTTGCAGAAAACACCTTTGGTGTATTTTTACTTTTGTGATTATTATGTGGGGATGACGTGTGGGGATGGGGTGTGCCACAGTGCTCATGTGGAGGTCAGAGGACAACTCGGTAGAGTTTTGTTGTTTTTTTTTTTTTTTTTTTGATGGCTTCACTAACCCTGGGTAGCCTGGAACTCTATGTAGAACAGTCTGGCCTTGAGCTCACAGGGATGAGCCTGCTTCTGCCCGAGTGCTGGTCTGAAAGGCCGCCCAGCTCCCTCTCCTTCTCTGCGGTCCAGTGGCCATGCTTGTCCAGCAGGAGCTTTACCCGCTGGCCTGGCTCACTGGCCCTGTCTTTGCCGGGTTTTGTCGTTTACCTATGAATTTGTATTATTTGTTTTTACTTGTTATGTTATTTGTTTATTTGTTATTAATTTTAGAATTAGCTTTGGGGTATAGTTATCCTAAAAGTCAATTTGTTAGTTAGAAAAGGGAAATAAATTACTTATTCATTGCCATTGCTTTTGAAGGGAGGAATTGGGAGAACATATTTTCTGAGAAGGTAAAGGAAGACGGCATTCCCGCACCGCGCTCTGCTGGCAGTATTCATATCAGCTTTACCCCTCGGGCGTTCCCAACTGCTCTTCGGGAGTCCCAGCTGGCCGAGGAGGAGGAGGTAGGCATGCACACGCACACGCGCGTGCGCGCACGCACGCACGCACGCACGCACACACACACACGCACACGCACACACATGCACACGCACGCATGCCCAGCTGACTCAGTCAGGCAGCACGGCTTCAGTTAGCATCGCACGGGTGAGGCACCACCATTATTTCATCTACTGAGGTTAGCCCTGGGCCAGTGTGGTGGCACGCCGAGACAGGGGGCTCTCTGTGAGTTCACTGTAGCTTGGTCCACATAGTGAGTTCCAGGACAGCCAGGGATAGGTAGAGAGACCCTCAAAAAAAAAAAAAAAAAAAGAAGAAGAAGAAGAAAGAAGAAATTAGGTTTTGGATTTTTTTGTTTTGTGTTATATGTTTTGTTTTAGTGGTTTGTTTGTTTGTTTGTTTGTTTGTGACAGTGTCTCACTATAGAGCCCAAGCTGGCCTGACACTCACTGTTAACCCCAGTTGGTCTTGAACTTGTGAATCTCTCACTTGAGCCTGTATTAACTACCATGTTGTATGGTTTTAAGTGGTGCTGGTGACTGAACCCATGGTATGTGCCACCAGGGTCACAGTGTAAGACTGTCTAAGCCGGTGTGTTTAATCCTGTGTTCAGAGGCAGGTGGATCTCTGTGAATCTGAGGCCGACCTGTTCTACAGAGAAAGCTCTAGGCTAGCCAGAGCTACATAGAGAGAATTTGTTTAAAAAATAAGTAGCTGGGCAGTAGTAGTACATGCCTTTAATCCCAGCACTTGAGAAGCAGAGGCAGGTGGATCTCTGTGAGTTTGAGGCCAGCCCAGTCTACAGAATGAGTTCCAGGACAGCCAGGATCATTACACAGAGAAACCCTGTCTCAAAAAAAAAAAAAAAAAAAACCAAAAATAAATAAATGAAGGAAGGAAGGAAGGAAGGCTGGAGAGATGGCTCAGTGGTTAGGAGCACTGTCTGCTCTTCTAGAGGACCCGGGTTCAATGTTCAGCACTCACGTGACAGCTCACAACTGTCTGTAACTCCAGCACCAGGAGAATTGATATCGTCCCACAGACACACTTACAGACAAAACACCAAGCATGTAAAGTAAAAGTAAATAAATAGATCACTAAAAGCAATAAACAAATTAAAAAAAAATGAACAAATGAACAAAGACTATCTATCTACAAAACAACCAATAACGGCACAATAATAATCACATGAATTCCCAATTTGGGCTAGATACTTTTGAAAAAGACTTCTCATGTTTTAAAATTGTGTGTATGTGTGCGTACCTGTGTGTGGGTGTGGGCACAAGTGCGGGTGCTTGAGGAGGCGAGAGGCCTTAGGTCACCTGCAGCTGGAGTTCCAGGTGGTTGTAAGCCACCTGATGTGGGTTCTGGAGTCTGAACTTGGGTCCTCAGCAATATGGTTATTCCTTCCTTAGCCACTGAGTATCTCTCGAGCGCTGGACTAGAAACATTTATCTATTTAATCTTAGCAAAGGAGTCTTAAAAAAAAAAGTCTAAGAGTCTATAAATACTGAAAGTTTAAAATCACCATTGGATAGAGGGTTTGTCAGATCAGGCCATTGTAAACAAAACACCTAAAATTAGGTGGCTCAAGGAACGGACATTCATGTCTTAGTTGTTGGACCAGGGTCTTGCCCAGCGGTTCTTGGTGAGGCCCTCATCCTGTCTCCTTATGGCAGTGATGGAGGCAGGCTGTGATCTCTTTCTGTTTTGAGGAGACTGAGGTCTTCACGGTGTTGTCTAAACTCCATGGCCTCCTTCCTTCCCGACTCGGACACTGTCACATCAATTGTTGGGCCTTCAACGTGTGTATTCGCCTTTTGAAAACTCTTCCGCCCAGTGATCCAAATGACATTTTTTGCCTGCTGGGAAATCTAAAATCGTTAATAAAAACAAGACCTTTTAGAAGGGGCAAGCTGACTCTACTGTGCTGTCCTCTGGTCTCCGTGTGTATGCTGTGACTATGTAAAGCAGGCTGGCCTTGAACTCGGAAATGCTCCTTGCTGTCTCCATGGCTGGCTTCTTTTCCTCTTGCTGTGATTAAACACTCTGGCAAAAGCGACTTAAGGGAGGAAGGGCTGAGGTCAGCTCACAGTGAAAGAAAGGTCCATGCAGTCCGCCACGGTGGGGAAGCCAGCAGAAGCCTGAAGCGGCTGCTCAGTGAACGAGTTCGTATGCTGTTCCACATACACAGTCGAGGGTCCCCTGTCCAGGAATGGCTTCACCCACGGCGAAAATAAGTCTCTTCACGTTAGATAATGTAATCAGGATAACCCCACAGGCGTGCCAGAGGCCCTTCTCCCGGGTGAGTGCCAGATACTGTCAGGTTGACTGCACCAGCCAGCGTAGACGATGTCCGTCACCAAACTGCATTCTCGTTGTAGTGGCTGCATAAACAGGCCGAGGCTCGGAGAGCCATGAGCACTGACCTTCCTGAGTTCTGTGACCTGAAAGAAGAAGAGAAGAATCCAGACTGGCTGAAAGAAAAGGGGAAGTGAGTTGTCAGAGTGTTCTGCATGCTACACTAGGCTCACACATTCCAGGCGCAGATTGACCTTGCGTGTGTGTGTGTGTGTGTGTGTGTGTGTGTGTGTGTGTGTGTGTGTGTGCATGCGCGCGTGCGCGCGCGCCAAGGCTGTATGCTACACAAGTGTCTTTTCAGTCATAGTGCCAGACCAGCAGTAGAGAACTTGCCCCCCATATGTGACACTTGAGGTCCTGGCTCCAACCTGCAGATCCCCCTCCCAACCCCAAACCACCAGATCATCACAGGAGATCCGTGGAGAATTGTCATTTCATTATGTCGAGCCAGGGTCTCTTGTAGCCCAGTCTAGCCTTGAACTCGCAGCAGTCCTCCTGCCCGAGCCTCCAAAGTGCTGGGATTATAGGTGTCAGCCCCCACTCCTGCTGTGAGAATTGCCTTGTAATCCACGTGCCTATGTGCCTTCAGAACAGGGCCAGGAAGCCTGCCTTCGCTACTGCATTGGAATAAATCTGGTTGATGGAGACAGGCAGTTTCCTCACACTGCTTTTCCTAGGGAAAGGATGGTAGGCTTGGCATTAAAGGTGGCCTCTCAGATGCCAGTGTAATTGCCTTCCATTGATGGTGTTTTACAGTTTATCCTAGTCTGTTGCAGTACTTGGTGGTTAGCATGTATTACAAAAGGCAGAGGAGAGAAAAATCAGTCTTCCTTTTTCTAGGACTGTTTTTCCCTAGGAAGATCGATTGAGTACCCTGCCACAGAACAGCAGTTTGGGGCAGTAACTAGAGTTGCTGCCTGCCTTTTTGTTGTTTTTTTTTTTTTTTTTTTGTTATTGTTATTTGTTGTTGTTGTTATTTTTGTTTGTTTGTTTCATTTTTTTTTTTTTTTTTTTTTTTTTTTTGGTTTTTCGAGACAGGGTTTCTCTGTGTAGCTTTGCGCCTTTCCTGGAACTCACTTGGTAGCCCAGGCTGGCCTCGAACTCACAGAGATCCGCCTGGCTCTGCCTCCCGAGTGCTGGGATTAAAGGCGTGCACCACCACCGCCCGGCTGTTTCATTTTTTTTAATAAGGTCTCACTATGTAGCCCTGGCTGTCCTGGAACACCTTATGTAGACTAGGCTGGTCTTGAACTCACAATGATCCTCCTGCCTAAGCATCCTGAGTGCTGGAATTACTGACATATCCCGTCATCCCTGTGGGGAATTGGCTTTACTAGGTTTTTGTTAGTACACAGGAAAAACGTGCTCTTCCTGAGCTGGCCCTCCCGGCCCTCCAGCCTTCACACTCGCTGTCGTCATCATCGTCGTCATAGTCATCCTTGTGCGCTGGAGCCATTGACTCCCCAGGGGTGGGGCTTGAGCTCGACCCCACTCTACCAGTGCTTTCCTGGTATCTAGTGGCAGATGGAGCTCAGCACTCCTCAGCCTCCATCGTTGCTTGATCCAGTTGCTGCCGGGACACGCCTCTTTCTACCCATCTGTACCACCGTGGGCTGCTTGGTCTGAGAAAGATGGCACTAGGCTTTTGTTTTTGAAGGCTGTAAGGCGTGCTCACGGCAAACTAAGATGGCTACACTGTTACTAGGTAATAGACTCTTTGAGGATCAGTATGCATTCCATTGTTGGCTAAAATGTCACGTGTCTCACTCACTGTATGCCCCATGGGCTCCTTTTTCTCTGGAGGACCCTGTGAGAAAACGATAGTCCTAATGTTGCCCTTGCTGGCTGGCATATGACTTGTTATATAGACCAAGCTGGCCATACTCCTGCTTCTACCTTGCAAATTCTGGGACTACGGTCTTTAGCACCATGTCCATGTTATTTTTTTATTTTTTATTTTTGGTTTTTTGAGACAGGGTTTCTCTTTGTAGCTTTGCACCTTTCCTGGAACACACTCTGTAGTCCAGGCTGGCCTTGAACTCACAGAGATCAGCCTGGCTCTGCCTCCCAAGTGCTGAGATTAAAGGCATGTGCCACCACCACCTGGCTGTCCATGTTATTTTTTTTTATCAGATGCAGCATGCTAATTTCTCCCTTCTTCATTCTGAATGCTAAACTGAAGTGAAGGGGCATGTGGCCCTTCACTAATGTGGACAGATGCTGGCTGGCTGGTCTATGCACTCTATCCATCTAGTAGATTTTTGTGGTATTGGGGATTGCTTCAAGGGCCTCGCTCATCTAGACAAGTGCTGAAACACTATGTCCTACCCCCAGCCATTTTCTCGTTTTGATTTATTTCACTTATTGTTTGTTTTGACGTGGGGCTCCCATGCAGTCTGGGGAACTTGCTATGTAGCCCCAGCAGAGCCTTAAATTCCAGCTCCTCCTCCTCCTCTCTCCTCCCAAGTGATGGGATTACAGCTCTTCCTTTTTTATTTTGAGGCAGGGTCTCACTAAGTTGCTCAGACTGGCCTTCAACTTGTTGTGTAGGCCAGGTAAAGCTTGATCTTGCAGTCCTGTGATCCCAGGCTGTGGAGCAGCTGGGATGACAGGTCTGCACCTCAGGCTGCTTGATACTGGCTCCTTGTTGACGGTAAGCTGACATGTGTCAAGCTCAGAGCAGCTTTGCTGTGTCATGAAGTGCTGTTCCCTCTGTTTCTCGTTCCTGTGCTGTTCTCACCGTCCTGGCTTTAGTGTAACTAGTTCCTCCCGTGGTTAAAGATGAACAGCAACATCTGCTCTGTGTGCTTTCCTTATTCATATCCAGCAGGGGGAGAAGTTTTACCAACTTTCTCTCTCCAACTTGAGACCAAAATCACCAGCTTCATTGAGGCCTCTGTAAGCCCCTTTCCCATCCCTAAATAAATCACTGCACTAAACCACTGATGACTGCCTTTGGTGGGGGAACACGTCCTATTCAAGGCACATGCTTGATGTATGTAGAGAGGGAGCTTGTGCAGCAGGCAGTCTCCACCAGACAGGGAATAAATAAGGGGGTGGTAAGACATCTGGCTGGCTGGCTGGCTGCCAAGTATGGTAGATGTTATTTCTTCATGTCTGCTCTGATGTTAAGTTGGCCTTTTCTTTTTGTCTCATTAGCAAATTGTTCGCAACAGGAAACTATCTGGCAGCGGTTGATGCATATAATTTAGCCATACGATTGAACAGGAAGATTCCATTATTGTATCTGAATCGGGCTGCTTGCCACCTCAAACTAAGGAACTTACACAAGGCCATCGAGGACTCATCTAAGGTATGTGTACTCCTCTGACGGGTGTGTTGTATGTATATTTATATATTTCCTGCTTAATTTAAAAAATAATGCTTTAAAATTATCCTGGAGAGCCAGGTGTGGTGGCTCCTCAAGAGACTGAAGGAAGATCCCTGAGTTCAAGGCCAACGTGGATTAGACAGCAAGTTCCAGGTCGTTGAGTTCTGTATCTAGTACTCCTTTTCCTTTTTATTTGTTCTACGTGGAGTATAATCTGCAATAGCCGTGTTTTCTGTTTCCAAAGAGTGAGCTTGTTAAGTATGTAGTAAGCAAAATTGAAGAACAATCAGCAAGTAGCAGATAGGGAGCGAGGCGGCAGATGGTAAAACATCATTACGTTAGGTGCTGACAACATCCAGCAGCGAGGACTGGGGAAGTCCTGCTGGGGGCCCTGATAGAGAGGTTTCCAGGCAGAGCATAGAGTTCGCTTCATGAATGAGCCTCCGGCTCCTCCTTCCCACTGCAAGCATTTTTATACTGTATGATAAACAATAGTAACCTCTGCTGTTCTCAGGGGTGTCATGTTTTTAATAACACCCTTGGCTCTTAGCTGCTGTTTTCCTTTTTTCCTGTTGTAGGAAGCCAGGGGGCAACCTGACCTAGGACATGGAGTTTTGGAAGATCTTGAAATATACATGCTTGAGTCAGCTCTCAATAAGCACAAATAGTACTGACAATTTACCAATATAACTTATATTTCAGGTCTAAATTGCCTAAGCTAAAGTTGAACAGGCCTTGAATTTGCCATTCTGTGCCTTAGCCTCCCTAGTAGCTGGAATTATAGGCACGTGCCACCAGGCCCATGTAGAGAAGGAGGGCCTTGCTCTCCTGATCCTCACAAGTGCTGGGATTGCAGGCCTGTGACCTCACCCAGCTCAGTAATGTTCCAGGCACAGGAATTAGAGGTGCAAACCATTATGTCTTACTGATATCTCCTTTGAAGTTAGAATTTAGAATTTTCACTGTTTTTGCTCAGACTTAATTTTATGTCTGTTCTTTGTTTTATCCAATATGTGTGTATTGGAGAAATTATTTTGGCCACTCCACGTAGTTAAAAGGATATTTATTTAATGGCGTAACTCACAAATTAAGTGAAAGGTAGGTCGCAGGGTCTGGGGAAGGTGTATCGCAGTCCAGCGGTGTTCTCCAGAGCTCTGCACAGTCCACCTTCACCGTTCAGCATCCTGGCACAGAGAGCACACAGAGAGAGCACTGGCCCATCCAGCTCTCGGGTCTCCAGGCGCCTCCCCTCGCCCCGCCTCGTAGGTGTGACAGTTGCCAGAGTCTCAATGGGGGTTGGAACTTCCAGATCCAAGCTGGAATGGCTACCCATTACATGTGTGAATGTATGTGTGTGCAGGCATGTGTAGTGTGTGGATATGTGTGGATGTGTGTGTGCAGGCATGTGTAGTGTGTGGATATGTGTGGATGTGTGTGTGCAGGCATGTGTAGTGTATGGATATGTGTGGATGTGTGTGTGCAGGCATGTGTAGTGGCAAGAGGCCAGTCTTGATATTCTTCTTCAGGTGCTGTTCACATTATTTTATTTTTTAAGCATTTATTTTTAATTATGTGTATGTTTATGTGTAAGGTATGTGTGTCTGTGGGTATTTGCACATGAATGCAGTTGTCCTTGGAATCTAGAAGAGGACACTGGATCCCCTGAATATGAAGTTATAGAGTAGTGAGCTGCCTAATATGGGTGCTGGGAACTAACTCAGTTCCTCTGGAAGAGCAGCAAGTGCTCTTAGCCCACACTTGCATTTGTGTGTGTGAGGTTTGTTTAACTTAATTAAAATACTGTATCATTTCCCCACTCCTCCCTTCAGTGCCCATGGCCACCCATGGCCACCCCCCACCATGTTCATGGTCTCTTTTTCTTTGATTATTACGCCTCACCCCCCCTTTTTTTTTTTGAAGCAGAGTCTCACTGGGATCAGGCCTTGCTGATTCAGCTAGGCTGGCTAGCCTGTCAAGCAGCCCCAGGGATCCTCTGTGTCTGCTTCCCCAGGACTGGCATTAGTGTGTCCCACCGTGCCTGGAGTTTTATGTGGCTGTCAGGCGGGGTTTGAACACAGGTCTCCATGCTCACAGAGCAAGCCCTTTACCCGCTAAGCAGCTCCCCAGCCCTAATTGTACTTATTGTTTGAAAGGCGCTAGAATTGTTGACACCACCTGTTTCCGACAATGCCAGCGCAAGAATGAAGGCCCATGTCCGACGAGGTACAGCATTCTGTCAACTGGAATTGTATGTTGAAGGTGAGAGACTGGTGGGGGCGTGGGGTAGCTGTGGGCACAGTAATAGCCTCACATGCACAAGGCCTGTGTTAGACCCTTGGTACCATAGACACTGTGTGTGGTGGGGCACACACACCTGCAGTGCCAGCATTTGGGAGGTGGAGGCAGGAGATCAGAAGTTCAAAGTTGTCTTCCATTACCATCAAGTTCAAAGTCTGCTGAGCTACATACAGGAGACCATATTTCAAAAAACAGAGTTGTCTAGATAACACAGGTACTTAGGAAATACTTGCTTTATTGATTACCATTGATGTGTCAATACAGGCTTGCAAGATTATGAAGCTGCACTTAAGATCAACCCAGCCAACGCATTTGTACAAAAGGATGCGGAGAAGATTCGGACTATAATTCAGGGGACAGCACTGAAGTCTCATGACTAAAGACAGCTGGGCACAGGAGTCACTGTAGTGCTCCATCAGCGTGAAGAGCGAAGGGCTAGAGATCCTTTGGAAAGGCAGTGCTAAGAACCATCTCCAGGGCGGGAGTGGCCTGTCTCACCACCTTTGACCCCAGCACTGGGAGGCAGAGCCGGAGGGCTCTGTGAGTTTACGGCCAGCCTGGTCTACACGGGGACCCTGTTTCGCAGCACAGAACTGAACAGAGAGGGCGGGCTGCTCTGATTCTCGGTCTTGGCAGAGGGCTTGGCCTTCGATGTCGCTGTCCTCCACTCTCCTTGCTCTTGTAATTAAGCTGCTGCTGCTGCTGCTGCTGCTGCTGGGGTTTCCAGGATACTACTGAGGACTCAACAGAATAGAATTTCCACTTAAAGATTGTACTTACAAAGGTTTTATTATATTAAATGTAGTATTTCATTATGACTGGCTTTGGTGTACTATATAGACAGTTTTTAGTCATTTACAGATACACAGGACCATTTTTTCTATATGCTGTTTGTTATTTGAGGTTAGACCAGTTAGAGTGTGGTGTTGTGTTGCATACCATCCCTGGGTCTGATGGGCAAAAGGATGTAGAATTCCAGGCCAGCCTGGGCTATACACAGTGAGACTGTCTCAAGAAAAAGTGAAGAAACCAACAACAGCAAAAACAAAACAAAGTACCTAGTTACTTTGAAAACCTTTTTATCTATTTTTATTTACTTTATGTCTGTAGGTGCTTTGCCTGCAAGAACGTGTACCACTGGTGTATGCAGCACCTGCAGAGGCCAGAGGCATCAGATCCCCTGGAACTGGAGTCACAGACAGTTGTGAACTATCATGTGAACGCTGGGTATTGAACTCAGATCCTCTGGAAGAGCAGTCAGTGCTCTTAACCACTGAGCCATCTCTCGAGTTCCAAAACCTTATTTTGAGTTTATTTATAGACTGTTTTTGAGAACAAAACTGAGCAGGGTCTTGTGTATGCCCTTAGTCCCAGCCCTCCCCAGTAAGAGACAGAACGAAGATGCCTACTTCCAAGGCAGTCTCAAAACAAAACAAAACAAAACCAAAAAACAGCAGACCAACCAAGGGGCAGGAGAGGTAGCTTAGTGGTTAAGAAGAACACGTGCAGCTTCTCCAAAAGCCTCAAGTTCAATTCCCACATTGGGTGTCTCACAACCACTTGGAACTCCAGTTCAGAGGATCTGATGCCTTCCTCCTGTTGGCCTCCCTGAGCACAAACTCACATGGTACACACACACACACACACACACACACACACACACACACACACTAAATAAATAATAAATATTTTAAAAAATTAATCCCAACAAAAGTTAAATCAAATGTAGTTTGCAGATTTTGATGTTTTGAGACAGAGTCTTGCTTTGTAGCTCAGGCTGGTCTAGAACTCATGGTGGTCCTCCTGTTTCAGCATTACCAATACTGGGATTACAACCAAGAATTGGGTGGGGTATGATTCACACCTCTAAGCTTGAGAGGCTGAGGCAGAAGGATCCTCACAAGTTTGAGGCCAAGCCTGGGCTGTGTTAGAGACTGTCTTGGAAACAAACAAGCAAAAAAACACAAAACAATCAAAACAAAACTGGGAAAAATGAAAATAAAAAAGTGTGTGACACTGGGCGGTGGTGGTGCACACCTTTAATCCCAGCAACTCAGAAGGCAGAGGCAGGTGGATCTGTGTGAGTTCGAGGCCAGCCTGGTTTACAGAGCAAGTGCCAGGACTGTTACATAGAAAAAAAACTTGTCTTGGAAAACCAAAAAAAAAAAAAAAAAAGTGTGTGCCACTATACACTTTACCTGGCTAGTTTACCGATGGCTTTTTTCTTTTCCTTGAGACAGGGTCTCACTTTGCAGTCCAGATTGGATTGGAACTCACTATATAAATCTAGGCTGGTCTCAAACTCATGGCGATCGCCCTGCCTCAGCTTCCTTAGTGCTGAGTCCCCCTGCCCAGCTTAGTTCACAGGTCTTGATTATTTGTGACTCTAGAATCTTGCAACACTTCACTCCAAAAGTAGAATCTGCTGGGCAGGGGCCGCTGAGAGAGAACTGGGAAAGAAAGAAACAAGATCAGGTGGTCCAACAGGAGGGTTTTCCTTGAAAGGTGAGAACAGACAAAACAGAAATGACTGATTCTGGACCCCAGGTCGCTTCAGCTCCCTTGCTTTGTGGGGGCTAAAATGAAGGCTTCCCGATCACACCAATGGGAGGGGCAGGTTTGGAACCACGGTCTTTCCCTCCTGTCAGATGAGTTTCTGAGTGGCCACCGAGTGGAGCTTTGGTACAGAAGTTTCTGCTTTGATTTTCAGTCTGGCCTGTTGGGGTCTACGACAGGAACACAGCCCACAGCAGGGGTCTCCTGTAATTCTGTCTTCTTTCTCAGTCTGAAGACAGGGCCTTCACAGGGCCTCCTGCAGGCTGACCAAGCACTCTAGGAGCAGGCTAGGTCCCTAACCCCCATCATTTTTTTTTTTTCTGTAATACTGTATTATACAAATACCAATCATATTTCACAACACTGTCAAGGAGAAGTTTTCTAGTCAAATTGTAGTCTTCTATCATCAAATAAGCCAGAGAATTAAAAAAAAAAAAAAAAGACAACCAAGAGCGGCTGTTAGCCTAGCCTGGCTGATCTGCCAGTTAGCAGCATGATGCATCCTGACACTTACGAGTAAGGTACAGCTGTGTGCTGAGAGGTCCCTGCAGAGTCCTGGCCCATCTCCAGGAGCCAGTCACACAGCTGAGCTCAGAAGACCCTAAACAGTACTGACCGCTGGTAAAATCACAGGAGGGCTTCCTCGCTTGAAGACCCTCCCGCCCTCAGAGCTCTTCAGTAAATCTATGTTCCCTCTGCTGTGGAAGAGCACACCTACAGAAGCCTGTGCTTTTCACTCAGCCCTCCATGCCCACATGAGACCAAGTATCACACCGGCTGTGGCTGGGCACACTTGGAATCTGAGCATGGCCCTGAGTGCAGACCCTACCTCAACTGAGAGGGGGTGGGGCAGAGATGGAGAGGCTAGGGGTGGGGCAGAGATGGAGAGGCTGGGGGGGTGGGGACAGAGATGGAGAGGCTGGGGGGGTGGGGACAGAGATGGAGAGGCTGGGGGGGTGGGGACAGAGATGGAGAGGCTGGGGGGGCAGAGATGGAGAGTCTGGGTGGGGACAGAGATGGAGAGGCTAGAGGGGGGGACAGAGATGGAGAGGCTAGAGGGGGGGACAGAGATGGAGAGGCTGGGGGGGTGGGGACAGAGATGGAGAGGCTGGGGGGGGTGGGACAGAGATGGAGAGGCTGGGGGGGTGGGGACAGAGATGGAGAGGCTGGGGGGGTGGGGACAGAGATGGAGAGGCTGGGGGGGCAGAGATGGAGAGTCTGGGTGGGGACAGAGATGAAGAGGCTGGGGGGGACAGAGATGGAGAGGCTGGGGGGGACAGAGATGGAGAGTCTGGGGGGCGGACAGAGATGGAGAGGCTAGATAGTAAGATGGAATCACTGACTCACAATACAATTCAGTCTCCAAACCTACACTAACTAATCTGACCTTCCCATAAATAAAGCAGATCAAGGACTGAAAATCATCATGAATCTGGACCCCAACCGACCTGCTACTCAGACCTTACCATAGGCCAGGAAGCAGCCACATTGCCCAAGTGGCTAGTTTCAATCTATGCACTCAGGGATTGCCTTGCCTTAATCGTATTAGCTTTCTTGGTTTTGGAGAGGGCGGTGGTTACCAGTGCCAGGAATCAGACATAGGGCCTCATACATGCTAGGCAGGCGTCCTGCTGCTGAGTCCCATCCTCAGCCTCTGATGTATCCTTACATCAAATGAGTAATTTGAGATCATTTGATGTTGTTATCTTACCAGCTATTTTGTTCCATCTTTATTGTCTTACAGGGGAAATGACTGTGGATGAGTGGAGGTTTGTGTGAAGAAAAGGGACAAATCTCTATCCCAGGAAACAGAGTGAATGGCCTATTGGTATATCATCTATAAAATTTTGTAAGTCTTCTTAAATGTTTGTTTCTGCTCTCCTCTAAAGAAATTTAACACTATTGGTCTTCTTGTAGTCCCAGTTCAATTAAAATTTAAAGCTGACTTTGGAGTTGGAGAATGGCTCTCTCCTTCTTTAAACTCAAGCATGTTGTTAAAAGGAAAATGCAAACTCCCTGTATCATGCCAGAAGAAAAGAGCCATCTTCTGCTGTGGGACAGGAGAAAAACCAAATTAATTAAGGGACTATTCTATTACTAATCTCAACTCTTTGATTCTATTCTGATTCTTTAAACTTTTCTTAAAGTATGAATTTTATATCAAAATTTACAAGATTAATATATACATATACATTTTAAACTTTGTTAAGATATGAATGGTCAGATAGAGTACTAACTAATTCTGGAAAAAGGCTTCAATTAGCTGCCTATATATGTCTTTGTGTTCGAGTCTCTTATCAGTTTTCTGCAGGAAATCATGGCCAGGCCTAACATCAACTGAAGTCTCCAGAAAGAAGATGGGGCCCCACAATAACAACAATTCCACATGGACAATAATAATATCACTAAGCTGACAAACATCATCTACAGATCAGCTTTAGACTACGAAGTGCTCAGAGCAATTTTGAGAGGGCTAGCTGAGATGATCCAGTTTCAAAGACTACTTGAGATAAACCCTGAACTTTGGCATTATGCTCAGACTGGACAACGAAGGATATAGTTACCTTTCCTAGAATTTGACAATTAACCTAAAATTTTTCTTTGCAGAATAAAGATACCTTTGCCCATACCCAGCAGGAAGCAATTTTAAGAATATGACGTCCACATTCTCAAAGAGGTGGTGTGGGGCAGGTGGTTTTTTTGGTCTTTTTATGGGTTTGGGTCTGGGATAATTTTCATTGTTTAGGAGGGTTGGTTACAAGTTGTTGTTAAGGGTTAGGAAAAGGGCTAAGCAAAGGAGATTAGATTTAAGGTTCTTGCTTTAAAAAAAAAGAAGAAAAGGAAAAAGACAATTACTAGTTTTAAATACTTTATATTGGATTGGATTTTTTATATAGTATACAAATTATATATATTGAAATTGATATTGTTAGAAAATGCTATGTGTGTATTTCTAATTTTGTTCAAGATATTGTATTTATACAGTTCATTTAACAATGTAATGCAATTTGCTGATTCTTGAATGTTATTATTACCAACTATGAGGATATAAAGAAATGAAAGTTAGTAGTTAGACATTACAATAGAACTTGTAGTCATATTAGGTATGTTTTCAAGATTGAGCAGATATATTTTAGATAGACAGGTCATCTTCAAACCCTTCAGACATCTACAGAATATGGCATTTAAGATGTTTTAATAACTTAGAACATTTTTCTTTTTTGTTATGACTATGAGACATGTTGGCTCCTGGCAGTACCAATCTACTTCAGAGAAATTATGGGCATTGAAGAAACTGCATATGGAGTTAACCTTCACTGTGGCAAAAGTTAGCCACTGGACAACAAAGTATCCTCGAATCAACTGCTGACAAACAGGACAGACAGGACACGAAACAAAGGACTACTGATTCTTGCCCAAACAAGTGTGGTTATGGCTTTAACAACAGGCATCCTCTGAGGCCAGGACAATATGGCACCATCCCTGAAGTAGCCTTCGCAATCCGGAAAAGGTACAGTGTCCTTTTCTTTGAAGGTAGCTGAACAGGCAATGGGCCGATGGCTTCTGATGTGCAATGGAACAGCAGCTGAAACAGTTATTCTTGAAGAGTAACTAAGCTCACACCTCTCGATAGTAGACTGGCATTTAATAGAAGGATGTGGAGAAGAACGGGATGCTGAGATGAAGCCACACATACACACATAGCCAAGAAGAATGGACAGCTGAATTCAAAAAACATCAACAATTTCCAGAATTTAAAATCCTGAATCATGCCGGACGGTGGTGGTGCACACCTTTAATCCCAGCACTCCAGAGGCAGAGACAGGCAGATCTCTGTGAGTTCGAGGCCAGCCTGGTCTCCAAAGCGAGTTCCAGGAAAGATGCAAAGCTACACAGAGAAACCCTGTCTCAAAAAACCAAAAAAAAAAAAAATTCTGAATCATGGCATGACACTAGTGGAATTCAGGTGTTTCTGGTACATGGGCTGCTCTCACCCAATGTGAGGTCTAACTGTTGACCTTGTGTACATCCTACTTCAAAAGGAGTCTGTCAAATACGCTAAGCCTATAGGCTGAAGATGATGCCCCAACACTGTGGAGAAACCTCAGATGACTGTCCAGGCAGCTGGCTGTTTCTGTCAACTCACAAATTTTTTGGAAGTTGCTTGCATGTACTTCCTGTTTTATTTTTGTTAGGTAATATTTCCTTCTTGGGTCTCTGAGGGAGTTGAAGATTAGTTAGTTACAGTTGAAGATTAGTTAGGATAGAAAGTGAATTGGACCTGGGCTACCAAGTGAGTTCCAGGAAAGGCGCAAATCTACACAGAGAAACCCTGTCTCGAAAAAACCAAAAAAAAAAAAAAAAAAAAAAAAAAAAAAAAAAAAAAAAAGAAAGTGAATTGGGTACATTTTGGACTTACCAAAATAGGATAGATAATGGAATTATTTTCTCTGAATTTGTGAAATACAAATGGATTAGACATTGTTTAGGTATTTATTGCTTGTATATATGGTATATAGTTATTGTACTTTTGTATATAGTTTTTCTTATATTAGTTACAACTTTTTTCCTTTTATTAAAATAGAAAAGGGGAAATATGCTGAGAAATAATGCTGAGAAACATTAGGTGACTGTCCAGGCTGCCAGCTGTCTCGGTCTACTCTTGCAAGATTCCCAAAAGTTGCTTACATCCATCTACCATTTCTCAGGTACCATTATATTCCTTCTCAGGTCTTTGATGGGATTGAAGACTAGCAGTTATAGTTACAACTTAGTATATATATAATCTTAGATAGAACATATTAAGTATTAGATTCAGGTTCTTTAAGATAGGACACCTTTTGGAATGATCTTTGTAACATGACATTTACCTATGTTCTATACTTCTCTGGATTTTAGTATGTGCTTCTTGCTTGATATTGTTTGCATTGGTTGTAGTTCCATCTTATCTAGGTCATTATCCCTCATTATTCCTGGACAATATTTGATAATCATTCCTTTGTATATAGTCTTATATTAGGTTAGAATCTTCTTATTTAGACAAAAAGGGGGAGATGTAGTGGGTAGCCATTCCAGCTTAGATCTGGAAGTTTCAACCCCCATTGAGGCTTCAGCAACTGTCACACCTACAAGGCGGGGCCAAGGGAGGACCCTGGAGACCCGAGATCGAGATGGGCCAGCTCTCTCTGTTCCTGGACCCTAGATGGTGGAGGTTGACTGAGCAGAGCTCCAGAGAACACCGCTGGACTGTGATATACCTTCCCCAGACCCTGCAACCGACCTATCCCTTCATTTGTAAGTTACCCACTAAATAAATCTTCCTTTTAACTACGTGGAGTGGCCTTAATAAGTTTGCCAATATATGGTGATATTTTATTTGTACTGAAATGTGATTTTATTCATATATTAATAAATAAAGTTTCCTGGGTGTCAGAGCTAATAACAAGCCATAGCAGAAGCTGGGCGGTGGTGGTGCACGCCTTTAATCCCAGCTCTTAGGAGGCAGAGCTAGGCGAATCTCTGTGTGTTCAAGGATACAGCCAGCATAGAGACACATGCCTTTAATTTCAATACCAACCATAGAAGACCTGGAGGTCTGTACAGACAGGCATTGACGAGGAGGTCATGTGGTTGGGTTTACTACCAATGAGAAGGCAGAACAGAAAGTCTATATAAAGACAGATACACAAGATGTAGGTCTCTTGGCTGAAGAGGACAGCAGCAGCAGTGAAGGGTAAGGTTTTTAGCTCTTAGCTCTGACCTCTTGGGCTTTCATCTCTGCATTGGCTCTGTGTTTCTGATTTAACAAGATGGTTACTTCCACATTTGTGTGTTTTGTTTCATTTTGTATGTGTGTGTGTGTGTGTGTGTGTGTGTGTGTGTGTGTATGTCTTTTCATATATGCATGTGTGTGTGTATATATATGTGGAAGCCAGAAGTGGATATTGAGTGTTGGCTTCAATAGTTCTCTACCTTCTTTTTGAAACAGGATCTCTCATTAACCTGGAGTTCATTGATTTGGCTAGATAGAGTAGCTGGGGATCTACCAGTCCACTGCCTACACCCCAGTGATGGGGTGATAGGCTTGTACTGCCATATTGGCTTTTGCATGGATTCTGGTGATCAAAACTCAGGTCTTCCCGTGTGTGTGTGTGTGTGTGTGTGTGTGTGTGTGTGTGTGTGTGTGTGTGTGTGTGAATATACATGCAAGTGCACTCGAGAGCATCCCAGGTCAAAAGACAGCTTGTAGGAGCCCGTTCTCCCCTTTTGCTGTGTAGGTTCCGGTACAAGCACCTTTACTTGATAAACCATCTCGCTGGCCCATCTGTACTCATTTTTGTGGGGCTACCTTGGTAGAAGCTATGTATTTGTCTTAGTTTGGGGTTTACTATTGCTGTGAAGAGACACCATGACCATGGCAACTCTTATAAAGGAAACATTTAATTGAGGGTGGCTTGCTTACAGTTTCAGAGGTTAGTCCATTATCATCATGGCAGGGAGCATGGCAGCATGCAGGCAGATATGGTGCTGGAGCTGAGAGTGCTACATCTTGTAGGCAACAGGAAGTCAACTATCACACTGAGTGAAGCTTGAAAAGAGTCCTCAAAGCCCACCCCCACAGTGACACACTTTCTCCAACAAGGCCATACCTCCTAATAGTGCCAATCCCCTTGGGGAGCATTTTCTTTCAAAACTATCATAATATCCCAGGCTGGTCTTGAATTCATGGCAATCCTCCTGCCTCAGCCTTCCAAGGATTGGAATTACAGTTGTGGGCCACCATGCCCAGCTAAATGGTGATATATAATATTTCTTATGTTTGGCTTCTTCTTCTTCTTCTTCTTCTTCTTCTTCTTCTTCTTCTTCTTCTTCTTCTTCTTCTTCTTCTTCTTCTTCTTCTTCTTTTCTTCTTCTTCTTCTTCTTCTTTTTTTTTTTTTTTTTTTTTTTTTCGAGATATGGTTTCTCTGTGTAGTTTTGGTGCCTGTCCTGGATTTCGCTCTGTAGACCAGTCTGGCCTTGAACTCACAGAGATCCACCTGCCTCTGCTTCCCAAGTGCTAGGATTAAAGGCATGTGCCACCAACGCCTGGTTATGTTTGGCTTTTTTGAGGTAGGGCCTCACTCTGTAGTACTGGCTGGTTAGGAACTCACTTTGTAACCTCGCTGGCCACAAATTTGCAGTCTTCTAGCCTCAAACTCCTGAATGCTGAGTTTATGTGAGCCACTAGGCCAGGCTCCTATGTTCCTTTGTCTTGGTATACTTAGTACCAAGTGTCATGATGACAGTCCCTTGCAGCTAGTGGGGTACATGTACTTTGGGCATGCTAGCCAAGCACTCCTTGCTATTTATTAAGCGGTGCTGTTTACTGTGCCAGAGAAGCCATGAGGCACAACAAAACCCATTATAAGGGTTTGTTAAGGGAAGGAAATAGAAAGGGTGTGCATAGGCCTGTGGAATGACTGTGCAGGAAGAGAGAAGGAATAGGTGGAACCCGCTTTTATAAGTACCCCCCCACCTCCACATGCGCATATGGGCTCATGTAGCTATGCCATGCATGCGCATAGATTACGTGATGATGACACAGCTCATGGATTATGTAGGACGTAAGGTCCTAGGATGACTAAGCATCTTGCCGGGCTACTGGAAGTCCAACACTCCTACCAACTAGGCCAATCGCCTAGACTGAGATAGTTTATTCTTGAGCCTAATAGGAGTGATCATAGCCCAAAAGCAATGATTCAAGTGCCCCCTAATAACATGCTCCAATGTGAAAATAATTTGAAGTTTTTAGTTACAAAACAAAAAAAAGCCACAAATCCAGGCACTTTTCAGTTCATTGGTGGGAATTGGCAGGTCACATTAAATCAAGGAAAACTAAGGGCCTTAGCTGCTGTCTGAAACATTCTTAGCTGCTGGGTTGTTAGAAGCCAATGGTCTGTCAAGTAAATGCATTCCAAAGGTTCTACCTCATAATCATAGGATGCCAGGTCAGATACAGAGCTGGGATGAGTGGCTAGTTAGGGGACTAGGGAGAGCCCCAAAGATTGTTTCTAGATCTGTAACATTCCATCTCAACCAACATTTAAAATTATTTTAATGGGGGTGGGGTGGGGGAGGCTGACCTTTCCTGGGAACTTTAGCTCACATAGTTGTTTGAGGCAAGGTCTCACCGAGTTGACCATGCTGACCTTGAACTTCCTATTCTTTTGCCTCCGCCTCCTGAGTGGTCGCTATAGGCCTGTGCCACCAGTCCTGACTGTGTTTGGGTCTTGGTAGTGTAGGGATAGGTGGCCTTATAAAGTGGGATACCCTCAACTGGTTTTTGTTGTTGCTTTGGAAAGAGTTTACTATGTAGCCCAGGTTGGCCCTGAAATTCTGGTCTTCATGCATAAGTTTGGAGAGTACTTAGGGTACCAGGGTTCCCTAGCATGCCTGGCTTTGAACACTTTTAAGATTTATTTTTTATGTTTATTTTTAAATTGTGTGTGTGCGTTGGTAGTATTGGTGAGTGCAGATGCCTTCAGAGGCCAGAGGCGTGGCATCCCTGGGGTGCTGGGGTTACAGGAGCTGTCCCTCCAAGTCTGTGGTCTTAACTGCTGAGCCGTCTTTCCCACCCCAAACAGTGTTTGTAAGGCAGGGTGTGGTGGTTTACCATAGAGAGCTCTAGGCTAGCTGGGCTGCGCAGCAAGACCCCTTTTCTAAAATAAATGGATGAAGTAACTGTCATTAAGTTATCGGTTATATTTTTTTTATTTCTTAAAAGTATTTTTAGAACATGTATTAATATCTTTTTGTTAAAAGTTATTAAAATCTTTTCATGTTCAAAAATGAGGTATTCTAGACTTAAAAACTAACATTCTCGAGGACAATTTATCTTCAGGTGTCAGGAGGGTGTGCTCTCATAGAGTGTGTTGGAAATTAGGAAAATCGATGGTTCTGGTTCTGTCAGGGGCAGTATTTAGGCTGTTGTTTTGATAAAACCCGGTTGCTCTGATGTGACTGGAGAACACTTGCTCCTTTGGAGTGTACTTGCAGGGCAAGAAATGGGGCCTGGGTGAGAACGCACCATACTGGCTGGAATTGGTTTTGTACATGATCATCTGTGGTTTGGACAGTGAGGTGGTTGTGTAGAGTGTCTTAGGATCCAACATACAGGAAAACACAGGGTTGCCAGGGTTCACACATGGAGTCGGTGGTTCACATTTCATTTCTTCATCTGAAGTCAAAGTACTTTTCTTATCCTAAAGGGCACATAAAACCATCCTCTGTTACCCAGGAGCAGACTTTGGCCTATTCCCCTCACCCTTCACCTTTTCATAGCCTCTTTTCTTAGCATTCCTTCCTTCCTTCCTTCCTTCCTTCCTTCCTTCCTTCCTTCCTTCCTTCCTTCCTTCCTTCCTTCCTTCCTTCCTTTCCTCCTCCTCCTCCTCCTCCTCCTCCTCCTCCTCCTCCTCCTCCTCCTCCTCCTCCTTCTCTCTCTCTCTCTCTCTCTCTCTCTCTCTCTCTCTCTCTCTCTCTCTCCTGAGACAGGGTTTTAATATGTAGCCTTGGCTATCCTTGAGCTCACTATGTAGACTAGGCTGTTCTGGAACTCACACAGGTCTGTCTGCCTCTCTAGTGCTGGGATTAAAGTCTAGGGTTACCATACCTGGCTTTGTCTCTCTCTTTTAGAGAAAGGTTCTCAGGTGGCCCAGACTAGTTTAGAACTCTATGTGTAACTGCAGATGACCGTGAACTTTTGACCATCTTGCCTTCAACCTTCCATGCATTAGCATCATTTCATCTGACTACATTTGACTACATCTTACTACATTTTACTTAATCTTTTAAATCCTTTGGCCACTGAAACTTAAAAAGCCACCGAATTACAGACTTTGCTGTGAAGTCATCTATCGAGGCCTCTGTCCCGAGCAGCCCTGGCCCATCCAACATGTACGCTGCTGTCCTTCTTACACGGCTCTCCCCTTCTCTTAGTATCTGTGCTGCAACCTACAAAACCTCAATTGGTTTCCTAATAACTCCAGCCTTGCTTTATACTTAATGCCCGAATCTGTTTTCATCAGTCAATAATCTTTCTCCCCCAAGAGCCTTCTGGAAAGCACTCATGCTGCTTAATATGATAGAGGGGTGCTGTCTACCAGTGTTGCTGACACTCCATCATTTCCTTTGTGGTTCTTTGAAACACAATCTCATTCTGTAGCCCAGACTGGCTTTGAACTCAAGGAACTACGTCTGCCTCAGCTTCCTGAGTGCCGGCGTGGCAGGCTTGTGCCACCATGCTTGGCTGTGAAATTCCTGTAGTAGCTCCATCACATTTTTACCTACATAGTTAAAAATGAGGCCGTAGCATAGTGTGGTTTACTACTGTGAACTGATGTTCTCTAAAGTGGTACTGGGGTTACAGAGTTAGCCACCATTCCTGGCTGGTTTTCTTACTTTACTGATAATAATAAGGCAGAGTTGGCTCTGGTGTAGCACATGTACACCCTTTAATCACAGCACATGGTGGGCAGAGGCAGGCAGAACTCTGAGTTCAAGGCCAGCCTGGTCTACAGAGCAAGCTCCAGACAGCCAATGTAGGATGGCTACATAGAGAAACCCTGCTTAGGATAACAAAACAAAAACAAAAAATTGCAAATTTAGGGGCTGAGGATGTGGCTTAGTTGGTAGCATACTTGCCTAACAAACATATAAAGAGGCCCTGGGGTCTATCCGCAGTACCACATGAACTGGGCATGAAAGGTCCTCCTACCTGTAATCCTACAGAGGATCAGAAGGGTCATCCAAAGTTACAAAAGGACATAGAGGCCACCCTCAGATACAGGAGGCTCTGTCTCAGAAAAAAAAATAATCTAGAAATTGGAATACTAGAAGAGTGTGGTGTAAGGCAGAAACTTCCATCTAGATGTGGCCCACTTAAAAATGGCTAAAAAACATCAACAAAACCCAAACCACAGATTTTGGGCTCACTTGAAGGAAAATTGAATATAAACATTAAAATGCTGGATAAATGGATTTTTTTTGAGACAGGTCCCAATAATTACTTGGCCCCAAACTCCTGGCAATCCTCCTGCCTTAGCCTCTATAGTGCTGGGATTCTAGGTCTGGGCTCTCATTGGTTATTACTATCCACTTAAGTTATTGAGGGCTCCAGTTTTCATCAACTCACCCTTGCTACTACTGACACTAGAACTCAATCCCCTTCAGCTCCAGATTGAATAATTTTTTTAAAAGTCACTTCAAATAATGCAAATCACTGGATGATTTATCTACTATCAAATCAGGGGATGATGCTATCAACTTACATCTTTTAGATCTCCATTGTAATTGAAGATACTTATAGCCAATCAAAGTAACCACCACTTTACCCTACTCACTGTAAAAGCAGCTTTGTTATTTGAATTTTAGCCTCTTCAAGGGGTTCTAAGAGCAGGGTGTGGTGGCTTAGGCCTGTAATCCCAGTACTTGGGAAGTAGGGGCAAGAGGTTATGGAGTTCAGTGTCAGCTGCACAGAGAATGTGAGGTCAGCTTGAGTTACACCGAGAAACTCTGTCTTAAAAACAAAACAAAACAAAACAAAAAAACCCACCCAAAACTACTCTCACCCAAACAAAGACAAAGGGTTGGGGATAATACCTCCTTGTCGGAGTGCTTTCCTAATTTGTGTGAGGCTTGAGGTTCAGTCGCTGGTTGCAGCAACACAAATATCAGGTCTAATTGTGAAACCAGTTTTTGCCCAACATCAGCTACTTGAATGGCTTCCTTTATTATTTACTCCTTAGCTAGGTAAGGGATGAAGGAAAGTTAGCTTTCCTCTGGTGTGAGTGCACTGCGTTCCCCCTCCCCGATCCTTGTAGACAGGGCATACAATAAACGATATTAAAATGAAGCTAGGTTCCCCTAGCTGGGGAATGTAGTTCTGTAGTTAAGCGGTTGCCTATCATTCACAAGGCCCTGGATGAGATCCCTACGAGTGCAAACAGACAAAACAAAAACAAAAACAAAAAACCTTCCTGGTCAAAACCACCACCAGTTTGTAGCGAGGTGCCGCCTTTACACCTTCAGAGCAATAATTACTTAGTGGATCGTGCATTTACACTTGTAAATGTAAAAGCCTGGTGACTAACTAGGTGAGTGAGTGGGTGCAGATGGTGCCTCAAACACTATCAAAGAATTTGACTTTCAAAAGCAGTCTAGCCTTCCGCCCAAACCCACCAAGCCGCAGTCGGTCTGACACTCCATCTTCTAAATCTCTTCTGCAAAAGCAGCTCTTTCCTGATGGCGAGAAGTCTGGCGAGGGCACACGGTCCGGTCTTCTCACGGAACCGACGGAAAGCCGCAGCCGGGACGAAGCCAGAACGATTCGCGTCGCGTAAACCGCCAGATCTGGGGAGTGAGAGAATGGGTGGAAATCTTCAACCTTCCAGTGTGGCAGCCGGTCTCCATGGCAACCGGCTGCAGGCGTGGGAGCCCGGATGTTGTGGGGATCCGCGGTTGCCCCGCCCAGCTTCCGGCCGCCTGAGGGAGGCGGGCCGCACGGGTCTTCGGGAGTCGTAGTTCTTTCTCCCCGCCGCTGGCCGGCGGGAGGCTCAGGGGGGAACTACAAGTCTCGGCATGCCTCGCGGCGCCGCGCCAGCCGCCGCTTCCCCGTTGCGGACGCCCGCGAGCAGGTTGTTGTTTTTATGAGGCGTCACTGGCGTCTAGAGCCCGGACGCCGCCACGGTGACAGCCGGCGCGGTCGGGCGGAGGAGGCGCTGCCTTTAGGTAGGTTCCCCGGGGCGCAGGTCCGGAGGACGGGGCGGCCGCGGACTGCAGCTCGTGCCTTCGGGGGCAGCGCGGGGAGGCTGTCTTCTGGCGGTCCTCACGCGCTCGGGCGACCTCGCGGGGAGGGCGCGACCCGGCGGGCGTGAGGCGCGGGCTTGCAGGCTGCAGCACCCCCCGCGAGCTCCGAGCTGGGCGCCCTGGGGTTCGGGTGCGGCCGCATCCATATGCTTGAGGTGCCGCGTGCGTCACCCTGCGGCCGCCCGCAAGTCCCAGGTGTCAGGAATAGAAAAGTGCCAGCGTGCAGCCGGGAGACGGGCTCCTCGTCAGCCCCAAAGCCGTCCTGCCCCGCCACCCCCCCTTTTCTCTTCCTGTTCTTCACCCTTCCCGTCCGGGCCCTCCCCGGCGTTGGCCAGGCTCGCGGGCTTGTCCTCAGTAGCAGCTGCGAGTATGCTGTACATATTTACCTCTCTTTGGTCCCAACCCTGCCCGGGGCAGCGCTGGAGTTCTAGACCTCCGCTAGTTGGGCTGTTTTGTTGAGGGGTGAATTGTGCACCGCACTCCCCCACGCTTGCTTTCTTAACCATATGGAGCTGCTTGTACCCAGGATGGGCAACCAATTTATGACTCTCAATTAGTGCTTTGCGTCTTCTAGCAAGGTCACGTAATTCTTGAAATGTCAGCACTGACGAGACCGTCTTGCAGCCCCTTTGGTTTTCTGAGATAGGGTTTCTCTGCAGCTCTGGCTGACCTAAAACTCTCTGTAAGCCAGGCTGGCCTTGAACTCAGAGATCTGCCTGCCTCTGACACCTGAGCTCGGGGTGTGCCACCACCGCTCAGCTTTAAGGTCCCAATCTTAATAGGCCTCAGATTTCTTACCACGTGTAGCTGGTTTGAATAGTTTACCATTCTGACATCTCGAGTCACTGGGGGACTGCGGAAGTTGTGAGGTGAGTTAATGCTGGCAAGTGCTATTGCCTTTTTTCTTGCTGTGCCCCTCAGTCTGGCCTCATACTACTTACATAGCCCAGGACATGGTAAGTTCTCTTGCTTAAGCCTCCTAAGCACTGTGGTCACGTTGAGTCCCACCAAGCCCTGCTGTTAATGCTCTTTTAACCCCTCTTACACTAAAGTTGGAATTCCAGTCAACGGTGGCACCCCAGACATTTGGAATCTGAAGCAGGCGGATGTCAAGTTTGAGACCAAGCCGGGCAGTATAGTGAGACCATATTCCCAAATAAAAAGGTCTGGGAATGTAAGTTTTTTGGTATAGTGCTTGTTTAATGTATGTGAGGCCCTGGGTTCAATCGCCAGGATGATCACAAACAAACCCTAGAACCAGTTTTGTTCAGAACAGACACTTATATTTGCATTGGGAATAGAGTTCAAGGGCTATTTAGTTTGAAAGTGATTTTCTAGGGTGTGAGACTAAGCTGACTTCATGCTTTATTATATTTTCTGTAGTGGGGGAAATGCAGGCATTTTTTTTTTCTTTCCCTATGGCATTTTTTTTAAGATTTATTTTCGTGTGTTTTGCTTCCAAGTTTGTAAGAATAGCATGTGTGTGCAATGCCAGGCCATCTGATGTGAGTGCTGGGAACTGAATTACTAATATTTGCTCTTAACCATCTCTTCAGCCCTGGAATCTACAATTGGCTATGTAGCCTTGAATTTTTTGTGGGGAGGGGGAGTGGAGTTGAGACAGGGTTTCTCTGTAGTCTTGGAACTGGCTCTGTAGACCAGGCTGGCCTTGAACTCACAGAGATCCACCTCTCTGCCTCCAAGTGCTGGAATTAAGGTGTGTGCCACCTCACGCCACCTGTTTGTTTTTAGATAGTGTCTTACTGTGACCAAGGACTGGGAGGTGTTGCAGGTTTCCTGTCTTAGACTCCTGAGTGCAGCTCTGAGCCAGCCTGAGCTCTTATCTGCGAAGCCTTTGTTCCTTTTTTTTTTTTTTTTTTTTTTAATTTTTTAAGTTTCTCTGTTTAGTTCTTGCTGTCCTGGAACTCACTTTGTAGACCAGGTTGGCCTCTGCCTCCGAGTGCTGGGATCAAATGCATGGGCCACCACCGCCCAGCCCTTTCTTGCTTTTTAGATGGTAGTATTCATAATCTTTTTTCTTAGGTTGTCTTGGGAGCTTTCCTCCCACATTTCAGTTTCTTTTCAATATTTTCTGTCTGTTAGTTGTGTGTTTTGTGTTGGTTTGTTAGCTGTCTTGTGGGTCCTGAAAATCAAACCCAGGTCCCCTGGAAGAACAGTCAGTGCTTTTAACCACTGAGTCATCTCTCCAGCCTGTTTTGTGTTGGTTTTAGTGTGATTAGGCTTTGGGGCCATTCACAGGGTGTAAGAAACATTTGTACTAAATTAATATGTCTGAGTTGCCAGATTCCACAGTATTGCTATCTAGGTGAAATTGTATTTTTAACTAACTTGAAATTATTTGAATATGAATTGTAAAAGCCCTTAAGTTGTGGTTTGGAAAATGACAAAAAGCTGGCCATCACTGCCCCTTTCCTAAAGGTCTTTATTCCTAGTAACAATCAGATTTGACTAGATTAAGGCAGGTAAATAGGTTGGTTTAAGTAGTGACCATTTTCCTTATGCAGTTAAATGGGACCAAGTCATCATCAGGTTTGAGTTCAGAGATGGAGTTTAGTCCTGTGACATGGAAGGATTGCATGCAACTAATATGCTTTGGAGGTTTTGTTTTGTTTCATTTGGGTTTTTAGGAAGGGTATTTACTGTGTGAAAAGCTGTTGAGTCAGTAGGATTTTCTGTGGACTTCACTAACGTGAGTTGCAGATTTTCCTCTTTGATTATATGAGAACACGGTCTGATTTTCCTTAGTACTTGTCACTGACTTACTCAATTCTTCCTTGAGTTCATATTGCCAGTGAGCTCCAGTGAGCCTTGCAAAGGAAAACAGTGTTCAATGATGAACAAGTAACTGAGATTTCAAGTCTTCCCATTGATAAGTTGGAAGGAACAGCTGTGCACCTTCAAGGTGGATTTGTGAAGATGGAATTGGATATGCAAATGAAATCACAGTGATGACAGATTCATCTCTATAATATTATTGGCCTTTGTGAGTGACATGTGAAACCTAGTGCACATTGGTAGTGTGATGACAGTGCCATGCCTATTTTTTAGTGCATAATTTTGGTGAAGCAATACCCAGGGCTTCATTTGTCTTCTTGGTAGAGCTGGGTAGCGTGTTCCAGTCTGATGGCCAGTTCGTTCCATTGCTCACTGTGATTTGCTCTTCTGCACTGAAAGACCAGGGATTTTAAAACAGTGCCTCTGTGGTTGGGCCCTTCATGTTTGTCTCGGTCTCACAGTTAGAAGCGTTCGAGGTCCTTAGTTTGATTCACAGGAAGTGGCTTCTTTTTGATGTTGCCCTCGTGAGCAGCACGACTGCATTGAGTCTGAACTCTGGCAGATGTGAGAGCCCTGGGTGGGGTGGAGATGCCTCCTCCTGGGACAGTCTGATGTTGCCTTTGGCATCTGACTCTGAGGCCGACCTCAAGTTCGGTGACATAGAGATTAACGTAAAGCAGTGTTTATAAATTTCTAAGTTCATCTGAAGGACTGTAACAGAGTAATAGAGGTAGGTGCAGCAGGTAACAGTTGTGTAAACTGTACTGTGGATGGTAGCGGGCAGCTCAGGTGGATCCTCGTCATACCCTAGTGCTACTAGATGACAGTGGATGCCTTTCTCCCTGTAATCAGGTATAAACACCAATACATGGCAACAAGAATGTATATAGAAACCTTAGATTACCAGCTTTGCTTTCCAAATAGACGATAACTAAGGAAATTACCATTTTGTGAGAATATTTAGAAGTACTAAAAAAAATTAGTGTGTGTGTGTGAGAGAGAGAGAGAGAGAGAGAGAGAAAGAGAGAGAGCGCACTATTGAGATAAGAAACAAAGTCAGAATCAGATTTCTAAAATGATGAAGCCAACATGACTCAGTGCATTTTGTGGCCTTCTCATCTTAGGTATTTCACTTTAAAAAGGGGATTTATTTTAGTGTGTGTTCCTGTGTCTGGGTATGTGCAGGTGAGTTCAGGTACCCATGGACACCAGAGGTGTGGGATCCCTCAGAAACTAGAGCACAAGCAGTTTTTGTGAGCCACCCGTTGTGGGCTCTGGGTACTGAATTTGGGTCCTGGAAGAAAGAACAGTACCGAGCGATCTTTCCAGCCTCATTCTAACCCTGCAAATAGCTAATGAAAGAAGGACCTCTCTCCTGTGGGTATCGGAATCGTCGTTTTCACATTTTTTAAAAAGTTGCAGCATTAGATTGAGGGAAAAGGACTGTTTACTTCAGCTATCTGAGTGGTTTTCTCTTCCTGGTTTGCGGAGTGTTACATCATAGAAGGAAACTTACAAATGGTGTGTTGCCTCACTTCTCTTGCAGAACTGATGTTCTAGATGAAAAGGTGCATTTAGTGTGTGTAGCAGTAGTACATAGATGGAGTGAATTTATTCTTCTGCCTTCATTACAATATTAAAAACATCGTAATTGATTTTGTTTTTAGGGGTAGAGTTTCATAGCTCAGGTTTGCTTCCAGCCTCACTACATAGAGTAGGTTGGCCTTGAACTCTGATCCTCTTGGCCTTACCTGTCTTGTGCTGGGACTTGTGTGTTACCACACTTAGATTTTTTTGAAGACAGGGTTTTGCTTTGAAGACAGGGTTTTGCTCTGTAGCCAGGCTGGCCTGGAGCTCATGGGTAATCTTACTGCCTCTGCTTTCCTGAGTGCTGGGATTAGAGTGTGCACTCCACACCTGGCTGACATTATTTTTAGTGACTGTTTTCCTACCTCATTTCAAGGAGAGAGCCTACTGATTGCAGAGGGCTGTCTTTTTTGTTTTTTTTAAGATTTATTTATTATGTGTACAGTTTTTTGAATGGCCAGAAGAGGGCACCAGATCTCATTATAAATGGTTGTGAGCCATCATGTGGTTGCTGGGAATTGAACTCAGAACCTCTGGAAGAACAGCCAGTGCTCTTAACCACTGAGCCATCTCTCCAGCCCGGGGGCTGTCTGTCTTCGCACTCCAACAAGAGTGATGGAACCAAAGACTTCAGAGGACCTCATAGTCTTCATAGTGGACTCAGTTCACTGGAAACCCAATAGTTAATGTTTGAGGGTAGCACATTAACTTCTCTGACACATTGATTTCTTGAACTTTTCAAGGAGAAACTGCTCTCATCAGAGATGATGGATTTATGTCTCTCTTTCACTGTGCTTAAAACTGGGTTTATACTGTTTTGAGACAGGTTGTCACCGGGTAACTCCTGCCTAGAACTTGCTGCATAAATCAGGCTGGCCTCAAATTCATTGGTCTACATGCCTGCTGGGATTAAAGGCATGCATCACCACACATCTTATTGTGTTGTGTATGTGACTTATTTACTTGCTGTGAAGAGACACCATGACCAACACAGCTTAAAAACAGGAGATTATTGGGGCTCACGGTTCCAGGGGGTCAGAGTCCATGATCATCATGGTGGGAGCGTGGTATCAAGCAAGCAGGCACAGTGCTGGAGAAGGAGCTGAGAGGAAGAGTGAGCACGGACTGGGAATGGTTCCACAGTGGGGCCAAGCATTGAGTTCATGTGCAGCTGGCGTTACAGTATGTGCTCTTAACTGATGAGCCATCTTTCCAGCCCCTTTTCTTCTTGTGATGGCCTAGGCCTGCCTCAGCCAACATGTAACCTTAATGGTCTTGGAACTCATTATCTCTTGTCTCAGATTTCAAGTAATTGGGATTACAGGGTTGGGTTACTTAGGGGTGAAGATTTGAGGTTTTTTTATAGAATAGTCTTTTTTTAAGGCCAGGCATGGTGGCTCTCAAATCTGTAGTCTTTGAATGGGAAAGTCGGAGTCAAGAAGAAAGTTCAAGACTTGCCTGGGTTACAGAATAATTTTCAGGCCAGTCTGGTTAAGTTAGTGAGACCCTGTATCAAAGTGAAAACCACTGGGCCGTACCTCAGTGGTAAAGTGCTTGCCTAGCATGTATATGCTTAACATGTATAAGGAAGGCCTTAGTACTGACGAACAGGCCCACAGACTATGAGTGTGAGGATGATGAAAACACCTCCATTTCCTTTATTGTCCCAAATAGGGCCTCTCTATGTAGCCCTGGCTGGTCTGAAACTCACTCTGTAGACCAGGCTGGCCTTGGACTTACAGAGATTTGTCTGCCTCTGCCTCCCAAGTGCTGGGATTAAAGCCATGTGCCACCACACCCAGCACTGAGAAAGAGGAGGTGCTAGAGATTGTTCAGTGGTTGAAAGCTCTTGCTGCTCATGGAGAGGACCCAGGTTCTATTCCTAGTACCACATAGTGGCTTAGAACCATCTGTAACTCTCTAGGAGATCCAACACCTTGTGACCTCCACAGACACCAAGCCTGCATGTGAGACACATACATAGGTGCAGGCAAGACACACATACACATACAAAAATATTTAAAGAGGGTTTTCAGAAGGAAAAAAAAAAATCTCACGAAACTACTCAGGCTGATCTCGAACTTAAACGTATAGCCTAAGTTGGCCTTAAACTTCCTGTTCTTGTGTCTCAGCCTCCTGGATAGCTGGGATTCAGGTCTGTGCTTAGAGTCAGATTCTGGACAGTGACCAAGGTGGATTCTTCATGGATAGCCTGGTAGCACTTGGCATTTACTTACCTCAGTCTGTGGTCTGCTTGGAATCACAGAACTGTGAGATAATAGTGCCCCCATTCTTCTCCCTCATGTCTAATTCTAGAAGATAAGGAAATGAAAAGCCTGCCTTCTTCATAGTAAAATGTAGCTTCTTAGGAACGATGTAGTGGGGTGTCATCATACCAGGTAACTATTGTAGTTAATGGGGAAAATGGATAGCGTTGTTTATGTGCTATTCTTTGTTTTTCAAGACTGGGTCTCAATGTGTTGCTTTGGCTGTCCTGGAACTCTCAGACCAGGCTGGCCTCAAGCTCACAGAGATCCACTTGCCTCTGCCTCTTGAGTGCTGGGATTAAAGGCATGGGCTACCAAGACAGTTCTTAATGAAGGATAATGCACAGAAGGAAGTCTCTTAGCCTTGAAGCTCTCAGAACACCAATGGAATTTATGGAGGCTGATGGTTAAGGGGCCTGCCTGCCTCCCGCTTCTGTCTTCCACTCTTTCTTTCCCTCCCTTCCCTTTTGGAGTATCTTGCTGTCTATCCTAGGCTGGCTTACAGTTGGCAGCCCTCCTGCCTCAGCTCTCCTCGTGCTGACTCCTGGGATGGAAGAGTGCCTTGTACTTGCTGTCCAGGAGTCTTGGGAAGGTCATTGCAAACTAGCTATTCTTAGAGCAGAACAGAGGGTGGGACGACTTCTGACTTGTAAAGGAGTGTCTTGCATACCAGGTTGGCCTGGAATTTACTGTCTAGCCAAGAGTGACCTTGAACTTCCGATCCTCTGTCTACCTCAAGTGCAAGAATTATAGGTGGGTGTCAGCATGCTTAAAATCAGTTCCAGCTAGGCATGCTTCCATCTGAGCTATGTCCTAGTGCCAGGATGCAGTTTTCTTGGAACCACAACCTTCAGGTTGGATCTGAAACTTTCATAGTGTCTGCATTACCAGAAGCTAGTTAATGAGGCGGATCCTCAAAGCATGGCATGGTTTTGCAAGCCTGTAATCCTAGCATTCTGGAGACAGGTAGGGGAATTGAAAGTTCAACACTAGCCTGTGCTAGCTAGTGTAGGGTAAAAGTATGAAAACTTGGCCTTAGCTTAGGCTTGTTCCCAGCTAGCTCTTACAACTTAAATTAACCCATTTATATTAATCTATGCTCTACCATATGGCTTGTTACCTCTTCTCTATACTGTACATCTGACTCCCTCCATGCTTCGATGGCAAATCCTGCCTGTCTTCTTCCCAGAGGTCCTATCTCTTCTAGAAGTCCCACTCATCCTTTCCTAATTATCTATTGGCCACTCGGCTCTACTAAACCAATCAGAAAAGTACCTTGGCAGAGACACATCTTCACAGTGTACAAAAAGACTGTCTCACAGCAGGTTTCAGACATTCTTTGCCTTTCAGATCTGATTTCTTTTGGTTGCAGCAGCACAGCTGTGCAGGTTGCCTTGGCTCAGGAGGGCTCCCACATCTTAGCAGTTTGGTTTACGGGTGTGCAGCGGTCATATGCCCAGGGAGGAAAACCTGTGGGCGTTGTCTCAGTTTCACCTGGAGGTTTTTATGCTGTGTCGTGCGGAGCTTTTACAGACATTTAAAAAATGTGTCCCAGGCTGGAGAGATGGCTCAGAGGTTAAGAGCACTGGCTGCTCTTCCAGAAGTACTGAGTTCAATTCCCAGCAACCACATGGTGACTCACAACCATCTGTAATGAGATCTGGTGCCCTCTTTTGGCCTGCAGGCAGACATGAAGGCAGAACATTATATACATAATAAATACATCTCTAAAAATAAATAAATAATGTGTCCCATGTTTTACTGTGTGTTCTTGTATTTATAGGACTGAAAAATGTCTGAAAATTCCAGCGACAGTGACTCATCTTGTGGTTGGACTGTCATCAATCATGAGGTATGTTCTCTGGTACGTTTTAGCACTGACAGAAACTGCTTCATGGAGGTCAGTGTTTTCTACATGTAAGCCATGGGTTCCTTGTATATAATGTAGGCATTCCCAACCATATTAAACTTGGCTGCTAAAATACTACTGAGCTACATACAGCCCTAGTCTTTTTTTTTTTGTTTTGTTTTGAAACAAAACTTTGAGATGGGGTCTTCATAAGTTGCCCTGGATGGCCTTGGAATCTGCCTGTGGCTCAGGCTGACTGTCTTGAACTTGGGATCCTTCTTTCTCAGCCTCCTAAGCGCTGGGATGGCAGGCCTGTGCCGGCACACCTAGGGCTTTGGGCGTGTGTTTGTTTTGAGACATTAGTCTCACTCTGTAGTTCTGACTGGCTAGCATTGGCCTGAGTTCACAGCAGTCCTTCCACGTACAGGGGTTATAGATGTGTGCTAGTGTGGCGGGCTATTGTTTTGTTTTGAGAAAGTCTCCTTCCGTCACATAGGCTGGCTGGAAACTCAAGGCAGCCTTCCTGCTTCAGCCTCCAGGTGGGTTAGAGGCATGAACCATATCCAGCCTCTTTTTTGTTTTTTTCTTAAATGAATTTTTCAGGATTTAAGAAAAAGTATGTATTTAGATTTACAGGTGTAGAGGACAATAGTTGTTCATAATCAACAGGAAGGACTTCGCTAGAGAGTAGCATCCTGGATTTTGGATACGCTGCTGAACACTTCAATCTAGCATCTTCTGCATTATTCTAGCTGACGTTCCTTAACTTTTTTGTTTTTGTTTTTGTTGTGTTTGTTTGTTTGTTTGTTTGTTTTTTGAGACAGGGTTTCCCTGAGTATCCCTGGTTGTTCTGGAACTCTCTTTGTAGAACAGGCTGGCCTCGAACATCCCACTCCTGGTACCGACTTCTGTGTTAGGGTTTCTTTTGCTGTGAAGAGACACCATGACCATGGCAACTCTTATAAAGGAAAATATTTAATAGAGCTGGCTATAGTTTCGGAAGTTTAGTCTGTTACTGTCATGGTGGGAAGCAGGACAGTGTGCAGGCAGACATGGTACTGGAGAAGGAGCTGAGAGTTCTATATCTTGATCCACTGGCAATAGGGGTCTGGAGAGATAGCTCAGCAGTTTAGAACACTGGCTGCTTGTGGCTGGAGAATGTCTCTCCAGCTCCCACCAAGCCCCGGCAGTCCGACAGCCCACTTATAATATAAACACACAGACGCTTATATTATTTACAAACTGTATGGCCATGGCAGGCTTCTTGCTAACTGTTCTTATAGCTTAAATTAATCCATTTCCATAAATCTATACCTTGCCATGTGGTTCGTGGCTTACCGCTTACTGGAATCTTCACATGCTGCTTGTCATGGTGGCGGCTGGCAGTGACTCCTTCTGCCTTCCTGTTCTTTCTTTTCTCCTCTCTGTTAGTCCCGACTATACTTCCTGCCTAGCCACTGGCCAATCAGTGTTTTATTTATTGACCAATCAGAGCAATTTGACATACAGACCATCCCACAGCACTTCCCATTTTCTTTCTTTCTTTTTTTTTTAAAAAAAAGAGGAAGGTTTTAACTTTTACACATCTCCAAAGCCAGCTTGGTATATTTGGGAATTTGGGTGTAGCTTCTCTTACTATTTCCTGCTGGAGGCAGTGTGTGTGTGTGTGTGTGTGTGTGTGTGTGTGTGTGTGTGTGTGTGTGCTGTATCTTATGGGGACACAAACAAAGAAAATTTTAGGATTATGGAGTAGTCCATGAGGGTGTATCGTCTGAGCCAGTTGCCTTAAAACGGTTCTGGATGTTGGATCATCTGGGCCTTGGTGTCATTGGAGACCTTTCAGGGGGTCTTGGCTGGTCAAACCTGATGTATCTTAATCTGGAACAAATCCATAGCCTCTGGCTTTCTGTGGAAACAAAAGCAGAGCCTCCTTTCCAAAGCAACATATCCTTATATCCAAATTTTGAAGTCAAGGTACCTTTAAAATATACATTTTGGCATAACTCAACAGCTTTTACGATCAAATGTTTTTCTTCAGTTGCGAATATCAAAGAGAACATAATCCAGATTCTCTGTGCGGTAGCCATCTTTACGTGGCTTATGTTTTATATTACCTTGAGCCTATTGTTTTAAACTGCAGCCTTCTCAGACTGAAACGGCGCTGTGGCTGCTGGCTCAGCCCACTTCAGCTTCCCAACATGGCGGTAGTACATTTTCCGCCAGCTCTGGAAGCCATCAACTCTCAGAAATAGTGGGTCTATGCTTCTATCAAAGCAGCGTGTAGCCCAGAAACCTCTTTTTTTGTTTTATACTAGCAAAGGCTAAATCCGTGGCAAGGTATAGATTTATGGAAATGGATTAATTTAAGCTGTAAGAACAGTTAGCAAGAAGCCTGCCACAGCCATACAGTTTGTAACCAATATAAGTCTCTGTGTTTACCTGGTTGGGTCTGAGCAGCTGTGGGACTGGCGGATGACAAAGATTTGTCCTGACTGTGGGCAAGGCAGGAAAACTCTAGCTACAAATGGCGCCCAACGTGTTGGTAAGAGTTTCCACCTAAAACCTGAATAAAAAGATTCTAAAACGGAGCTAAAAACAGTTCCTAGTGGTCTCTTTCAAGCTAGCAGCAGCCTGCGTGTTTTGAGCTACTATGGCGGGTTCCTGGTGTGTGCGCTGGACCTGCAGTATGGCGGGAATGAGGCCTTTGCAAATGGCACATTAAGCTGTGTGGTGGATTTAGCCTTTGCTAGTATAAAACAAAAAAAGAGGTTTCTGGGCTACACGCTGCTTTGATAGAAGCATAGACCCACTATTTCTGAGAGTTGATGGCTTCCAGAGCTGGCGGAAAATGTACTACCGCCATGTTGGGAAGCTGAAGTGGGCTGAGCCAGCAGCCACAGCGCCGTTTCAGTCTGAGAAGGCTGCAGTTTAAAACAATAGGCTCAAGGTAATATAAAACATAAGCCACGTAAAGATGGCTACCGCACAGAGAATCTGGATTATGTTCTCTTTGATATTCGCAACTGAAGAAAAACATTTGATCGTAAAAGCTGTTGAGTTATGCCAAAATGTATATTTTAAAGGTACCTTGACTTCAAAATTTGGATATAAGGATATGTTGCTTTGGAAAGGAGGCTCTGCTTTTGTTTCCACAGAAAGCCAGAGGCTATGGATTTGTTCCAGATTAAGATACATCAGGTTTGACCAGCCAAGACCCCCTGAAAGGTCTCCAATGACACCAAGGCCCAGATGATCCAACATCCAGAACCGTTTCAAGGCAACTGGCTCAGACGATACACCCTCATGGACTACTCCATAATCCTAAAATTTTCTTTGTGTCCCCATAAGATACAGCGCACACACACACACACACACACACACACACACACACACACATACACACACACACACACACTGCCTCCAGCAGGAAGTAGTAAGAGAAGCTACACCCAAATTCCCAAATATACCAAGCTGGCTTTGGAGATGTGTAAAAGTTAAAACCTTCCTCTTTTTTTAAAAAAAAAAAAGAAAGAAAGAAAATGGGAAGTGCTGTGGGATGGTCTGTATGTCAAATTGCTCTGATTGGTCAATAAATAAAACACTGATTGGCCAGTGGCTAGGCAGGAAGTATAGTCGGGACTAACAGAGAGGAGAAAAGATAGAACAGGAAGGCAGAAGGAGTCACTGCTAGCTGACGCCGCCATGACAAACAGCATGTGAAGATGTCGGTAAGTGGTAAGCCACGAACCACGTGGCAAGGTATAGATTTATGGAAATGGATTAATTTAAGCTATAAGAACAGTTAGCAAGAAGCCTGCCACAGCCTTTGTAAGCAATATAAGTCTCTGTGTTTACTTGGTTGGGTCTGAGAGTCTGTGGGACTGGCCGGTGACAAAGATTTGTCCTGACTGTGGGCAAGGCAGGAAAACTCTAGTTACAGCTGCCACTCCTAATAGTGCCTATGGGCCAAGCATTCAAACACATGAGTCTATGGGGGCCACAACCCATTCAAACTACCACATTCTACTCCTGGCGCCCAGAGGCTTGTAGCCATAATATAATGCAAACTGCAAAGGCCAGAGGATGGTGTCAGATTCTCTGGGACTGGAGATACAGGTAGTCGTGAGCCACCATGTGGATGCTGGGAACTGAACCTGGGTCTCTGGAAGAGCAGCCAGAGTTCTAATCTGCTGAGCTATCTCTCTAGCCCCATCAGCCTTAATTTTTTTCTTTTTTCTTTTACTGTTTTTTGGAGACGGGGTATAGTTGTGGTTGGTGTAGAGCTTACAGCATAGTCAAAGCTGCATTGAATGTGGTCCCAAAGCCAGTTTTGTAATGAGGAATGGTGTAACTAGAACATTGTAGACACTGATTTATGTCCCGAATTGGTGGTGGTTTTCAGTATAGAAGTCCTAAGAACAGAAAGCATTGCATCAGTCCAGCCTCGCTTGTTCAGATTTGAGTCGTCTCATCAAAAGTTTCCTATTTGTTTTTAGGATTTTATAAGCTTGCTTACTTCATCAGTGAATTAATTTATTTTTTTGAGACAAGGTCCCACTGTAGCCCAGTGTTGCCTAGAACTCAGCCCTCGCTGCCTTCCAACTGGAAGTCGTCTGCCCCGCCTCCCAAGTGCTTGAGTTATGGGCATTTACCATCAGGTCTATTGATGCTGGTGCTTGATGGTATATATGGTATATAGAAATAATTATTTTGATTGGGTGGTGGTGGCACACGCCTTTAATTCCAGCACTCTGGAGGCAGAGCCAGGGGGGATCCCTGTGATTTCAAGGCCAGCCTGGTCTACAGAGCGAGATCCAGGACAGACACCAAAAACTACACAGAGAAACTCTGTCTCAAAAAGCAAAAACAAACAAACAAACAAACAAAACAACTAAAAAATGAAATAATTATTTTGGCTGGGTGGTGGTGAAAGAGAAAGAAAGAAAGAAGTTATTTTGATAATTGAAGGTTTAGAGTAGTTTGTTAGTCATATCTTTTATAAATCAGCATCTGTAAAAATAGGGAGCCAGTGACATGGCTGAGGTGCCATGAACGCCTGACATCCTGAGTTGGATCCTTGGAACCCATATGGTAGGAGAATGTCCACTTTACATACAAGTCATGTCCTGACCTCTACATATGTATTATGGTGCCTCTGTGTACACATACTCTAAGTAAACACATGTTATTTTAAATAGCACTTCATAGGCTTTTGTTTTACAGCTTCAAAAATTGTTAGCAACTATACTGATTGAGATAGAAGGGAGGCTGAGGGTTTTTTGGAGGGAGGGGTTGACAGGATCTCACTCTAGCAGACTGGCCATGAACTTGAATTTATTCTCTTCTGCTTCCCAGTGCCAGGATCACAGACATGCCTTCCACCCCTGTTTTAGTGTTTTAGGATAGTTTGTTATGCAGTAACCCTGACTGGTCTATGTTCTGTACCCTCCTCCCCCACCCCCAGCTGAGACTTAGTAGATATGTACCACCATGTCCAGCTCCCCAGCCCATTCAACCCATTCAAGGCTGGGGTTCTCTCTGTAGTTTTGGTGCCTATAACCAGGCTGGCCTTGAACTCACAGAGATCTGCCTGGCTCTGCCTCCCGAGTGCTGGGATTAAAGGTGTGCTCCACCACCGCCGCCCGGCCCATCCACCCTTTTTAGACAGGGTATTAATATGTAGACCTAGCTAGCTTAGAACTCAACTGCGTGACCAAGTCAGTCCCAACCTTGCCTCAGTCCTGCTACTGCTCTCCAAATGGTGTGTGCCACTGTGTCTACCCTGGTTCTGCTTCTGTGTTTTTAACTGTTTCTGCAAAGTTCAGGTGGACTTCTATAAGCAATGGCTTTTCCCCCTTTGTCCCTATAAGGATAAGCCAAGAGTAGGAGGAAGGCAGCATTGGGAACCTGGCTGTGCGGCTGCAGGGTAGAATATGATAGCAAGGGTTTGGGCACTTAGTCATGTGACAAACTGCCAGCTGTACTTCTTTTAACATTTTGGGGATAGGGTCTATCTCTAGCCTAGATGGCCTGGCAGTCACTTTGTAGTCTGGGCTAGTCTTGACTTGACTTCCTGCCTTGGCCTCTTAGTGCTGGGATTACATACATGCACACTTGCTGTGTGCTTGTGTTTTTATGTCCTTTATTCTAGAAATCCTTCTAACTCCTTCTCTTTCTGGCTGAGGTCTCTTGGCTGTGTTTCATTTTTCTTTTCATTACTCTCATTCTGATTTAGTCCCGAATCTCCTTCCCACGCAGTCTGCAGAGCAGACCTAACCTGCCCGAGCCTTGGTTCTGCAGCCAATGCAGGCAGTCTTTTATATATAAATATTTGTGCAGAGCACATGCACACAGTGTCTGGGGATGCTCGAAGAGAATGTTGGAGGCCCTGGGACTGGAGTTACACTTGTGAGCCACCATGTGGGTACTAGGAATCAAGCCTGGGTCCTCTGGAAGAGCTCGTAACTCCTGAGACACCTCTTCAGACCCTTAGTGCGAACTCAGAGCCGGCCTGCTTGCTTCTGGGCCATCTCTCCAGGACCATGGGAATCCCCTAGCCGAGTAGCTATTCAGAAGATAGCTCCAGCCACAGACAATGGTTGATCTGTTACCAACTGCGAGAGTCCATCTTCTGTCATCTTCCTTCTGTTGTGCTCACTGACGTGGGCCGGAAGCCTATGGCCCCATCCTTCACTTTCCCTTCTGGGGGCCTGTATGGACTGAGTTAACAAAACCAGTCAGGATAACTGATGTTTAGGTGTGGTAGCATCGGGGACTTTCTACATAACATCAAATCCAGCCTTGGGGAGACAATACCTGAATTAATAGTTACCACTTTCCCCCAGGGTTCTGATGTAGAGATCATGAATTCTGCCACAGCCAGTGACAGCTGTGAACTGACTCTAGAATGTTCCTCATTAGAGCAAGAGGAACTGCAAGTTCTTCATGTGGGGCCTGGAGGTGGAGGTAAGTTAAGTTCCCATTTCTTTTTCTGGGGCCAGGGGTATCATCCTTGATTGCCATTGGAGTGGTCTTATCCTGGGATGTTCAGTGGACTTGTAAAAAGGCAGGAATCTGCAAGCAAGTGTCTGAGAATAGTTAGAAGGCCGCTGCTGACACCGGAGAGCCATTAATGAGTTACATTTTCTGTGAAATTGTCCCCCCCACACTTGCAAGTAAAGTGTTTTCAAAGAACTAATGCTCTTGATCTTGATTTTATCCCAGAAAGCAGCGCAAACAGCATGTCGTCAGTGGAAGAGACTACATTGGCATCAGTGGGAGAAACCAAGTCAGAAACTGAGGTAAACCTTTGTTTTGTACTGTGGATGTTTGAGAAGCACTGTCCTATTTATAGCTAAGCATTCTATTCCTACTAAATTACAAGAAAATTTAGTGGAAAAAAACCAGTCGGTTTTAAGGTTAACTTCTGCTGGGTTTCAGAACAGGACACTAAGCAAGTACCTTCCCCTAGGTCACCCTCATAGACAGCCCTGATTGTGACTACAAGATGAGTTAGTGTTTAAAGAACTACTAATCTAAATTGTGGTTTACTGAGTGGATGTCTAAGTGAAGGTTAACTCTCACATCTGACAACAAGCTAAACATTGTCTGTTGTAACTGTCTTTTGAATAAAGCTACTTGGCTAGATCATTTCCATAGTATTTTAGTTCCTTGGTGCTGAGATTGGGTGACATAATGAAAAATAATCCATTTCTGGAAGGGTCTGGAGAGATTGCTCAGTTTTTAAGAGTGCCTGCTACTTAATAATCATGAGGACATGGGTTCAGATTTCACTACACATGGAATAAGCTGGGTGTCCCACAAACATCTAACTACAGCTCCGAGGGATCTGCTGCCCTCTTCTGGTCTGTGTGTCCACTTCCCCACATGAATACAATCAATCTCTAGTGTTGATGAGATGGTTCAGCAGGTAGGAAGGTACTTGGTGCTGAGTCTAACCTGAATTCAGTCCCCAGGAACTCGCATGGTATGAGAGAACTGACTGGCAAGATATCCTCTGACTGCCACATACACCCCCTAACAAAGTTACTAAAAATAATTTAATTTTGGAGGCTGGAAAGTCCAAGATGAAGGTGCTGATGTCTGGTTTGGGGGGTGATGATTGCTCCTTGCTTTAGGATGGCACCTTTTGCCACATTCTCTAGGGAACAAATGCAATGTCCTTGGATGACAGGAAGGGAATGGCCAAGTGGCATTGTGCTGTGTGTTCTTCAGACAGCATTCCTCATTTCCTGAGTGTTAATGCTTTGTTTTGGATTTTTTTTTTTTTTTTTTTTTTTTTTTTTTTTTTGAGGCAGGGTCTTTTTACATAGCCCTGGCTGTCCCGTAACTCAGTATGTAGAGCAGGCTAGCCTCTAATTCATAGAGCTCCACCTGCCTTTGTCTCCTGAGTGCTGGGATTAAAGGTGTGTGCCAGTCTAAGTTTTCATGAATTTGGGGGCGTATTCAGACTCTAGTGCCTAGCAGCTGATGAACCAGACAAGTTGAATCGGTCTGTTCTGTGCTCCCTGGATGTAGTATTTTATACCAGTAAACTCACCAGACTAGTGAAGTAAGTGAATTCTTGGGGTCCTGTTGTCATGGAGGGAGCTGTAGTCTCTTCAGCTTTTGAAGCACAGTGGGAGGAGACAGGAGTCTCATCTAATTCTTAGCATTATGGATGGCTTTGAGGTCTCCAAACTAAAGAGAGTAAGCCTGTGATTGCATACTTTACTGTGGGGGAGAAGTCATTTCTTTAAGGGCTGGGGGCGTGTCAGGGGTAGACCCGAAGCATAGCATGCCCGAGGCCCAGGCTCCATCCCCAGCATCGAAAAGCTCAGGGAAGGGGAGAGAAGGGAAAGGAACGAAACTAGGTGTCATGTATTCTGAACAGCGAAGAAAATTTAAGACTCAAAGTGACTGAGGTTGCTGCCTGTAAAATTTGGTTCCGTAGGTTGAGGAAGCAGCTTCCCCTGAAGACAATGTGTATTTGGGAACTACCAGCGATGATTCTGATATTGTTACACTTGAACCACCTAAGCTGGAAGAAATGGGAAACCAGGAAGTTATAAAAGAAGCGCCCAGCTCGGACGACTTTAACATGGGCTCCTCCTCCAGTAGCCAGTACGCCTTCTGCCAGCCAGAGCCCGGTAGGAGCTGTTGCAGGAACAGACCTCTGACCTCTTAGTTAATGGCTTGTTTTCTAGCTCCAGCTCTCAGCTTCCTAAATGATGCTCTGAAATGCAAGAAAATCTTGGTAAAGTTTGTTACAGTGCCTTCCTGGCCTTAATGGATCAGCTCAGTGTTCTTTCCTTGATACGTTGTTACTGTGGGGCTGGGGGAGGGTCCTGGGGACTGAGCCCCATATATTGCATATGCTAGGTAAACTTACTCTGCATGCTACATTCAGTTTATTAGTCTCAAGTCCTCAAAAGATGCATTTGGCTTTTAATATTTGGTTGGTTGACTGAGGTATAGTAGAGTCCAGCTCTGTAACTCTGGCTGTTTTTAAATTCACTGTGTAGCTCAGGCTAGCCTCAGATTTGGCTGCAATTGTTCCACAGGCATGTGCCACCATTCCAGCTTCCACAAGTCTTTTGTTTTGTTTTGGGTTGTTTTTGTTTTTGTTCTTTCAAGACAGCGTTTCTCTGCATAGCCTTGGTTGCCCTGGAACTCACTCTGTAGACCAGGCTGGCCTCGAACTCAGAGATCTGCCTGCCTCTGCCTCCAGAGTGCTGGGATTAAAGGGGTGCACCATCACCGCCGGCTACTTCCACAATTTTTTTTTAAGGTTTATTTACTTTTTGTATATGGTGTTCTGTCTGTATGTACACCTGCATGCCTGAAGAGGGCATCGAATCTCATTACAGATGGTTGTGAGCCACCATGTGGTTGCTGGGAATTGAACTCAGGACCTCTGGAAGAGCTGCCAATGCTCTTAACCTCTGAGCCATCTCTCCAGCCCCTACTTCCACAATTCTTAACCGTAGTTTTCTGAATATGTAGTATTTTTCAATGTGACATAAAATACTTAGACATAAAGTTCCTGGAAAATGTTAAAAGAGAAGCCTGTAACTAACTCAGTTATTAATTAACCCACAGTCATAATTTAGAACTGCTGTTTTAAGCAGTTCCTAATTTGATGAAAAACCAAGAATAGATAGAATCTAGTTCGGATATTCTCCTTGGGTTTTCCCATTCTTTTAACACTGGATACATTTGGTAGTCAGAATCAATGACATTTCTCATTCCAATTTAAGGTAATAACGTGCCACATTATGTTTCCTGACTTTTTTGTTGGTTTGTTCTGGTATAGGATCTCACTCTTGAGCCCACCTAATCCTGGACCTTGCTGTGTAGCCTTGGCTAGCCTTGAATTTGTGACAGTTTTCCTGTCTTAGCTGGGATTGAGCTGGGCTTACAGTAAACATCCTGTTTCCACGTAACGCCCTGTGTGCTATGTAAATGGTTAGGGAATGGTGATAAAAAGAAGCCTGAGCCTGCTAGCGGTGGTGGCTCACACCTTTGATCCCAGCATTTGGGAGCAGAGGCAGGTGGATCTTGGAGTTCGAGGCCGGCTTGGTCTACAGAGTGAGTTCCAGGACAGGCTCTAAAGCTACACAGTACAAAGCTATTTTGTCTTAAAAAACAAAACAAAAGAGAGAGAGAGAGAGAGAGAGAGAGAGAGAGAGAGAGAGAGAGAGAGAGAGAGAGAGAGAGAGAGATATCAGAGCAGAGGAATTTTTTTCTGATTATTTTTAGTCCATCCCTTGTTGAGCCCAAGATATAGATGGCTGACTATTTTCAGAAGGTTAGTACTGTTGAATTCAACAGATACCTAGGGTCAAGGGGTCTGAGAGGCCTTCCCATCCTCAGGGGCTCAGCAGGGCAGCACTTGATATGTATATTTTTTGAATTTTAGAATTGCATCATGTTCAGATGGTTTCCCCCTCTGATATATTTACTTAACAATTTATATTTTCTGCCTCTGGCTTCAGACACATGGACTCAAGTAGGAGTGGCGCCTGAGGGCTGGTAACAGGACAGCCTACACATTGTTGTTTGTTAGATTTTTAAACAGTGTTTCTCTCTCTGTAGCCCAGGCTGGCCTCGAACTCATAGAGATCCACCTGCCTCTGCCTCCCTAATTCTAGGATTAAAGCCGCCGCCGCCGCTGCCGCCACCACCACCAGGCTAGCCTAAACATTGTTGATGGGAACTTGCTCCTCTAAGCCTAGGATTTTGACTTGATTTCCTCCTAAGATCTGATAATGTTTCAGAATTAGTTAACAGAAATAGTAAGGTTTTTTTTTTTTTTTTCTTCTTCTTCTTCTTTTGGTTTCTTTGTTATTTGAGACAGGGTCTCGCAGTGGATCCCTGACTGGCCAGGAGTTTGCTGTAGACCAGGTCATCTTCAAACCCGTAGAGATTGGCTTGTCTCTGTCCCTTGAGTGCTGGGATCAAATGTGTGTGCCACCATGCCCAGCTTAAGCATTTTTTAACCTATTGTAATCCTTCCCATCAAATTGCTTGTATAAAGAAAGTGTTTTAAAAAATAATGATAAATTTTAGGCTACACTGAAAATACTGTACAGCCAGCCACATTGGATGATTTAATCTCCTCAGTTACCTTGTCTGTTCTCTCCCATTCTTTTTTTCCTCACAGCTTTTCAGCTTCATGTTTTTGTATGATTCCAATAGGTATTCAGCTTTCTGTTTGTTTAAGAAAACTCCTGCCTCCCATTGACCAGCCTTTCTCCTCAGAAGGCAAAGGTGGTAGCCGTAGAGAAGTCTGTGTTGTGTGTGTTTCTGAAGAGACTCACTGTATTTTAATCTCACATAGATAACAGTGTTAACTGATGAAAGTTGTATTTTCAGTTTTTTCCTTTATGACTTATAATAAAGCTTTATACATTTTTTCCTGTTTACTCACAAAAGAAAGGTGGTGGGAGAAGCTGTGGAAGATTCCTGAATGCATAAGGGGCTGGGATGATCAGCTGAAACTCCGTGTTCCTAGCCAGCTCTCTCTCCAAGGTGGCGTGACTGATGCTGAGTGGCTTCTCAGCTGGGCCTAGTCACAGTTACTGTTGAAATGCTGAGTGCTTTGGGGAGTTGATCCCAGAGATCCCACGAACAGGCTGGCCAAGCTTACTGCATGCCTCCGCACTGCCTGCTGCTTGGATTGTGGGCCAGATTACACTGTACAGAAGTTTAGAAATCCAGATATTTCCACTGTTACATGTATGAGTTAAAGATGGAAGCAATAGGTAGTTAATGGCTGTTAATATCTATAGAGTGGGTTACTCATATATATGAAGGTAATATGTATTATATATGAAGGCTTGGAGACATTTTTAGGACATTTGGAGAAAGCTTTGCTTTTACATTTACTTATTCTAATTCTGTCAGAAAGTGACTCCAGTACCCCAGCCATGGTCTGAATGCCTTTATACTATGCAATGCTTGGTTTAAGTCTTCCTCTCCCATTTTATCTAAGAAATGTAGGGCGATGGCATCTTGGAAAAACTAGTGATCAAGAATAACCAGCGCCGTGCTGGGCATGAGGAGTCACGACACTGGGTGGCCACCATGTCACTAAGCATTAGGACATGTGTTCATTCAGTAGTGATGGAGTCCCTTTTGTCTCAAGAACAGGAACTAAATTCCCCACACTTGATCTTTAGAAAGCATTGCCTGACCTAGACACCAGCTTCCCTGTGGCATGAATAGCCTGTTTTCTGAAAGACCGGCATTTTTGGTGCATGAGTGTGTGCGGTTTTGGAGCTCCATGTTGAAGTCAAGTTCACATCTTATCCTTACTTCTAACTGGCTATAGAGATTACTACCAAGTGTTGTCAATAATTTGTTGAGCTATGGAATGGAGATAAGAAGTGACGTGTAAAAAGCTCAAGTCGTGTTTCCAGGGGCGTGCGTGCGTGCGTGCGTGCGTGCGTGCGTGCGTGCGTGCGTGCGTGCGTGCGTGCTCCTGGAGTGGAGTGTTTGAGTTTCTGTCCCCGTGTGCTCTTACCGTTCCTTCCTGAGGCAGCAGCAGCAGCACCAGCCGGGCCTCCGCACCAGGACAGCTGCTGTGACGCCCCCTCCTGCTGACATAGTTACTAGAGGGTAAAATCCACAACCTCTGGTAAGAGTGGCAGTCGAAGGGAAGGTCACCCGACTTCGGGAGCCTGTGTTGAACTGTGGTGCTGTGGACCTGCATGGTGGGGTAGGGACCTGGAAGACGACCTGTTTATTATCTGAGACCAGGAAGTACTTAGAGACTTCCTGTTCCTTCACGTAACTGTGAATTGAATGAATGAAAAGACAGGGTTTCTTTTTCCTTAACTAAATATTTGTTTCCGTCTGTAAGGCTGAACTAGACTACAAGAAGGAGTAAGAGTAACTGTCTAGGCCACAGGGTGGGGAAGGACAGAGCTTTGGGAAGAGCTGGAGAAGGAGCCTGTCAGGCAGAGGTGGCTGTAACAGATGTTAGACTACAGTTCGTCTGTGTGTGGTTTGCTGTTGGTTCTTGTTTGTGTTTCTCTCTGGCTTTTTCATGTTAAAGGGCATGTCAGGCTAGCGTTGATTATTATAAATCACATTTACTGGGAAGCCTTTTCCGAGAACGTTTACCTAAATACCAACATTTTTCTTTTAAAATAGTCTTTTCATCTCAGCCTAGTGATGAGGAATCCAGTAGCGATGACACCAGCCATGAGCCCAGCCCTGTCCCCAGACGCCGCCGCACCAGGAAGAAGACCATTTCCATCTCAGAGTCTGAGGAGCCGCCACTTGCTGAACCGGAAGAGGAACCCTCCAAGGAGCCGTGTAAACGACACTTCAGTGGTGGTCTCAACAAGTGTGTTATCCTGGCCTTGGTGATTGCTGTCAGCATGGGATTTGGACATTTCTATGGTAAGTGTTTAGAAAAACCTGTGCAGAAGCCACTTACCTATAGCAGCAGGACAAGCTGGCACACAGAAGAAAGGTCAGTGCTGGTCGCAATGGCCTGTCTCTGTCTATAGTTAGCTGCTTTTCTCAGGAGGCAGAGGAGAGGATTGCTGAAGAAGCTCCAGAGGTTGACATTAGCCTAGGCGACATAGCCAGAGCCTGTCCCCAAACAAAACATTAACAGTTATTTTTTTGAGACAAGATCAGGCTGGTCTTCAACCTGTGATCGTCCTTTATCAGACTCTCAAGCATACGTAAGGACTTTTAACATATTTATGGCTTTTTTGTTTTGTTTTGTTTTTTTAAGTAAGAAGATGGAAGATTTAAAAATGTGAAGTTGGGGAGTTGGGACTTGAGAGATGGCTCAGTGGTTAAGAACATGGCTACTGGCTAGTCCTCAGAGGACCCAGGTTCAGTCTCCAGTACTAACCCACACGGTGACTGTTTCATACCCATCTGTAATTCCTTACCAGCATCTCCCGCCCTCTTCTGACCCCTCAGGGCACTGCATGCACATAGTGCACAGCTGTACATGCAGGCAGAGCACTCACAAAACCCGAGATGCAGAGCCTGCTCTTGCATGCCTTCAGTCCCAGAGGCAGGCAGAGGATTTGAGTTCAAGGCCAGCCTGATTCACAAATTCCATCCCAGGCTAGCCAGCTACTTAGACCCTGTCTAAAGTAAAATAAAAACCTGAAGTTGGATGTGGTAATAAGTTGGTATATATGGTAATCATGTAGGAGACCTAGACATGAGACTCTCAACTTAAGACCCTGGGTTCACAGGAAAAACAAATTACCTTGGGGCAGATTGTTAGAATTTGTTGCATAGTATTTACATTCCAGCAAAATAGTCACATAATGGTAGACAGAGTGTGGTTCACATCTATAATCCCAGCCCTTGAGAGACTGAGGCAAGAAAGTTGCCAAGAGTTCAGGGACAACCTTGAATAGTGTGTGATACTATCTCAAAAACCAAAAACAGAACATTGCATCTGAAACGTTGAATAACTAGTGCTCGTTATTTCTACTTTGAGCTGCCTGCTTTTGTTAGGATAGTTATAAATCCTTATACAGCTGGTCTGTAATAAACTATTTTGTTAGATAAATGACTTCTAAATAGCTTATGTATATGAATATCTTTTTTTGGACACTCAGTCATGAATTACAGTTTTGTTAGTATGATCCTTCTAACATTATACAGATGCTGGCAAGCTGTCACGGCATAGCCCTCCACAGTAAAACCTAGATATGCCGTGAGGTTGCATGTAGGAGTTGTTTTGTGACATGCATTTCTGCCTTCCTGTTTCTATGAGTTCGAGGCCAGCCTGGTCTACAGAGTGAGACCCAGGACAGGCACCAAAACTACACAGAGAAACCCTGTCTCGAAAAACAAAAAAAAACAGGAAAAAAAGAACATCTCACTGAATCCTTTAAGTCCTGTAATTTTTTTGGGAAGTTTTAACCACTTATTACTTCGTGTGTCTGAGTATGTGTGTGTGGTGCAGGTGTTACGGCGTATGTCAGAAGACATCTCTGGAGTTCTCTTTTGTACCTTTATGTGGGTTCAGGGACTCGAACTCAGGTCTCCAGGCTTACATACCACAATCCTCTCCCTGACATCTTGCCAGCACAAGGCCTGTATTTGTACAGTCTGAGAACTAAGTGTTCCTGTTCTGTTCTTTTGGACTTTATAGACTAGTTCAGTTTATTCTTTATATTTTTTATTTGTTGGTCTTGGTGCAGGGTATTACTGTGTATACAACAACCCAGGCAAAGCTCTGACTGGTGATCTTAGGTTCCTGAGTGCTGGCATTACAGACCTGTGCTACTAGGTCTGCCTGGCAGAGCACAGTGTACTTTAGAAAGAAATGTCTCAGACCTTGTCAAATTCAGAACTCCTTTGTTAGTTATTGTTGTCTGAGACAAGGTCTCTCTAGCTAGCCCTGCTGTCCTGGAACTGACTGTGTAGCTCTAGCTGGCCTAAAAAGCTCATTCTGTAGAACAGAATTCACAGAATCTGGTCCCAGATTCGCAGAGCTCCATCTGCCTCTACTACCCACGTCCTGGACTAAAGGTCTATGCCAGCGTGCCTGGTAACTTGACAAATCTTAGTTTGCCTGTATAAACTGCTTTTAGATTTATTATGATTGTGGTAAGGGTATTAGATAGAGAGCATGATACTGGAATAAGACGGTGGGGCAGTCCACACTTGTTAACGTCAGATCACTGACCTGTTTTCGGTGCTCAACTTGAGGAGGTCTTGGGGCTCATGGGAAGGCCTGCTTGTATGCACTGCTGGGTACTCACTCCCGAGTCCTTCCTTGAACAACACTAGGGAGACATGTTCTGACTCATGCTTGCCTGTGTTGATGGGTGAGCAAATGTGTCACTGTTTCTGTGTGTGTTTCCCCTACAGGTAAACATGAAGGAAACAAGGGAAAAGGTCTAAAATCTTTATTACTAAAAGCCAAGCATTGGATATTAACTTTAATGTTAATACAGACTGCACTAAAATCTCACAATTTGCATGACTTTGGAATCTTTTTAGAAAGTAGAGCTTTGAACAGTTCTTTTAAAACCAAGAAAATTTGTTCCCTTGTTTGCTAGCTTTAACAAAATTAACACATATCTTCCTTCCTGTACATTTTCACATTAGCCTTATCACAGCCTGAGAACCCTGGGTGATGCAGTATGTGAAGTAAGTGAGTCTACACAGTAACTCTAAGCCCTGACCCCAGGGGCCTTTCAGTAGCCTCACTTACAAGACAGGACTTAATCCCGTGCTGGACAGTGAGCTCCAAACTAAGCCTTTCTCCAACATCTGTGTCCATAAGCAGCCACCTGGTATAAACATCTCCTCAGAACCCAGCCAGCCTTGACTCCATCAAAGTGTGGGTTTTCCTGTCTGCACCAGAAGAGTGATGCAGGGGACTAGCTGTTTGACATGATTCAGATTCTAAAAGTGCCTCTGAAGTCCAGAAAAAGATACAAATCTACATGAACAGTGGCACCAAAACCCATGCCTGAAGTACATCTCCCCTTGCTCTTCTCATCTCCACACTCAGATGGGGGTGTTGACAGGCTGTCCATCGCTTCTGAGACTGTAACTAACTGAATGGGAAGTTACACAGCACAAACAGGCACTCAAGTCCATGCCGCATAAGCTCCCCAAGTTATCCTTGAATGGGCTTTTAGTAAGCTTATGACAGGCGGGAGGGGGAGTAGACCATTCCAGCAACTGAAACTCTGAGCCCTGGGAACAGGAACAAAGACTGTCCAGGTGCTTTAAAAACGGGTGTTTTTAAAGTCAACAGTGTAGGTTGTTAAAGTCAAGTAAAACTACGGGAAGTGAGAAGTCAGCTGGAGCTGCTATCCCTTCCTTGTGTGATCCATAGAGTGGTGCTGAAGGCCTTGGGCCTTAGGCTGAGGGGAGGAGGAGGAGGAGGAGGAGGAGGAGGAGGAGGAGGAGGAGGAAGTTAATACAGTGAGGTTCCCAGCCTGATTCTGCATTGGTAGTCTGTCAGCGGTTAGGAAGTGTGCTAGCTGCATCCTGTCTGAAGTAGAGATGTTTCCCAGGGGAAGAGTCCTGCTAGACAGTGAAGGAGCTAGATGTTGTGAGGGACCCCCTACCACTGAGCCAAATCCCCACTCCGTTATTGGTGAGTGATGTGCACAAGTGGGTTTCAAGATCTGTAGAAGGAGTTCCAGTGGATTGTTACGTCCTCTGTTTAAGCTGCTGCTTTTAGTGGTGTGCCTCCTGTATGTGTTAGGTGCCAGATGTGCTTTCTGGTTTGGTGTATTTTTTTGTGCAGGACACATGTGGGAGGAGCATGCAAACAGCTTGTCTTAGCATAAGAACATTTTGAATTTAAGGTCAAATAAGGAATTGTCCAGGAACTGGATGTGTACTGAAGGCTTTACAGATCGTAGCTAGAGGCTCCTCCACTGAGCTACATACAGCCCTGTGGAAGAATTCGTAAAAGAGCTGGCTTTGAGGGCCAGCAAGACGGCTCAGTGGGTAAAGGGGCTCACCTCCAAGCCTGACGACCTGAGTTGACCCCTGAGAGCCACAGGGGGAAGGAAGGAGCCGACTCCTACAGGATCCTGATCCCTGAATTTGTGTCATGGCATGCATGTGCCCCCTTCTTCCAACTCCTGCAAGTTGTCCTAACCTCTGAATTTGTGTCTTGGCATGCATGTGCCCCCTCTCCCACGAAAAGTGATTTTTTTAAAAAAGAAATCTCAGCCTTTAAGAAGTAGAAGGAGGAGTCGGGCGGTGGTGGCGTACGCCTTTAATCCCAACACTCGGGAGGCAGAGGCAGGTGGATCTCTGTGAGTTCGAGGCCAGCCTGGTCTACCAAGTGAGTCCCAGGAAAGGCGCAAAGCTGCACAGAGAAACCCTGTCTCGAAAAACCAAAAAAAAAAAAAAAAAAGAAGTAGAAGGAGGAGAATCAGGAATTCAAGAGTGTCTTCAGCTAAGTAGAGAGTTGGACTCTATCCTAGATGACTTAAGACCCTGTCTCAAAAAAAAAAAAAAAATTGACTTTGAGAATGATGGGTGTTTGTAATTAGACATTTCCTGTGCTACACTTCAGTATCCTGTAGGAAAATTATTAAGAATTGTACATTTTCCTTTTCCTTTGACTCTTGATCTGTAGGAAAAGAAACCCACTGATGGCTTATTTTTCTGTTTAAAGAAACACTTCAGAAAAGCTGAGTGTCTTCATTATAGCAAGAGGAGAACTTTCTTCTTGTCACTGTTAAAGGCCTGTGTTTTTCTTTGGAAGGGTGTAGTGAACTGCTTAAATGTTCCTGTGTGTGCTGACTGAGTTCACCATAGGTGTTCCTGTGTGTGTGCTGACTGAGTTCAGGTGCATTATTAGTCTGCATGGCCTGAGCTCCCTACACTGTCAGTTGGTGAGTCACATCATGAGGTGTTTTTAGGAAAGAATGTCCTTACCCAAGTTAAGTAGCTAGTGTTGATGGAGTGCTGTGTGCAGTTGTGAGTAGTGGCAGTCATGCTGTACCTAATGGCTTTTCCTTTCAGGCACAATTCAGATTCAGAAGCGTCAGCAGTTAGTCAGAAAGATCCACAGAGATGAGCTGAATGATGTGAAGGATTACCTCTCGCAATGCCAGCAGGAACAAGAGTCTTTCCTCGATTTCAAGGTGTGTATTAATTAAACATTGAAAAATAACTAATAGTGGGGCTGGAGGGATGGTTCAGCGGTTAAGAGCACTTACTGCTTTTCCAGAGGACCGGGGTTCAATTCCCAGCACCCACGTGGTAGATCACAACTGTCTGTAACTCCAGTTCCAGGGGACCTGAAACCTTCACACAGACATATAGCAGGCACATAAAAATTTAAAAAAAGGGGAAAAAAAGAAAAATAACCAATAGTGATGTAGAAATAATTGTTTGAGCTAGGTGTGGGGGCGCACACACACTATAACCCTATCATAGCACTTCAGGATTGAGGCAGTATGAATCAGGCTAAGTTCAAGACTAGCCTGGGCTATTTAGTACCACTGGCCTCAGAAAGCCAAGAAGGAAAAGAAACAGTAAAAGCCAGCAGTTGAACTCCTTAGGTGCAGTTACAGTAAAGATCAGTCAGTCAGTAATTGGGACGAGTGAGATGGCTCGGCAGGTAAGGGAACTTGTTTCCAGGCCTGACCACCTGAGTTCCGTCCCCAGTCCCCAGTTCTCACTCGGTAGAAGGAGAGAACAGACCCCCACAGCCATAAGTTGTCCTCTGACCTCCACGTGCATACCTACAGACAGACTTTAAAACACACAAATAAATGTAACAAAAAATGTTAATAAGTTGTTTAGTATTTTTATACCTGCTACATTGGTATGCATCATGTAACTTACTCGGCACTCCTGTGAGTGAAGTCATCTGTTTCATTTTAGAAATAGAAAGAGGTTCAGATAGACTAAGTAACTTTACAAGGCCAGCAGATCCAATTGGATTCCAGGTATCTAACTGCAAAGGTTTTTTAAGATGGGGTTTCTCTCAGAAACAGTCCTGGAACTCACTCTGTAGACCAGGCTAGCCTCGAATTCACAGAGCTTTGCCTACCTCTGCCTCCTAAGTGCTGGGATTAAAGGCATGCGCCACCACCACCTAGCTTTTCAAAGATCTTTTAAAATTGATCTTTCCGTGTGTGCATGAGTGCTTTGCGTGCATAGCGCAAATGTAGAGATCAGAAAACAACTTCAGGAGTCAGTTCTCTGAGATCCACCATTCAGGTAACTAGGGAATCCAATTCAGGTCATCAGGCCTGGCAGCAGGGACCTCCATAAGCTGAGCCATCCTGCAAACTACAGTTTTTTGTTTGTTTTTTAAAGATTTATTTATTTATTATGTATACAGTGTTCTGCCTCCATGTATGCCTGCATGCCAGAAGAGGGCACCAGATCTCATTATGATGGCTGTGAGCCACTGTGTGGTTGCTGGGAATTGAACTCAGGACCTCTGGAAGAGCAGCCAGTGCTCTTAACCTCTGAGCCATCTCTCCAGACCCACAAACTACAGTTTTAAATCTTACTTTTTTTTCCCATGAAGAGTAATGAGTTAATGAAACAACTATTTCAGTTAATTGTTTTCACATGTAAAATTCTGTTACTCTTTTTTTTTTTTTAAGTCTGTTTATGAATTCAAGTTTACTTGGATTTAGGAAAATAGTTAACTGTGTTACCAGAATTCAGACTGTCCTCTGTGTACAGAGACGTTTCCAGGAGACTCTGGACTTACACACTGACACACAGTAGCATTTCCAGCTACCCTAGTACTGGGATTAAAGGCATGTACCATGCTGCCTTCTTAATAATTTTTAATCCACATTGGTACTGAGTTGGGTATGTGGATACTAATGGCTGGTTGCCTGTTTACCCACAGAAGGCAAATGCAGCTAACTTTAAAATGTCTTAGTTGTTGGGTGTGGTGGCCTGTACTTTTAATCCCAGCACTTGGGAGGCAGATCTCTGGGTTTGAAGCTAGCCTGATCTACATTGTAAGTCCAGGACATCCAGGACTATGTAGAGAGACCCTGTCTCAGATGAATAAATAGAAAACTCTTAGTTCTTTACTCTGTAGGCAGCTTTTCAGGACAGCTCCTGTACTAACAAGATGGAAGGGCTTCCCTCACTTTGCAGTTGACAAATGTTGTGTGTGATGTGATGCAGTGTTAGCACTGAATCCGGGCCCTGGGTCTGCTAGTAAGTACTCAGCCCTTAGTCTGTTAGAGACGAGTGGAGTTCTGCCTGCTTGTCCTTGTTTGACTTCTTCCTCATCAGTGGTCCCCATTAGACAGAGCTGCCTGCTATGCGTTTTCTTCCATGTGACACTTGTAGTTTCCCTTGTTTTCAAGAACGAAAGCTTCCTGATAAATGACAAGTGGCACTGAGTATTTATTTTCCAAGTTCTAATACTGTTTAGCCACACCCAGAAGATCTGTGTGTATGCTCATAAACATACCTATATACACATACACACACATGTGAGCAGTAAAGGCTATGGTTGTTAGATGATAAAGATTTAGATTAAACTTTCCAAGCATTTGACATTTCTCTTCTCTTTCAAAAAACCATCTAGTCACTGAAGGAAAACCTTGAAAGGTGTTGGACCGTTACTGAAGCAGAGCAGATTACCTTTGCAACTCAGAAAAGGAATCTTGCTGCAGAAAACCAGCATTTAAGAATATCTCTGGAGAAGGAACAGAAAGCCCTGTCTTCACTACAGGAAGAGTTATGGCAACTAAGGGAGCAGATTAGATTGTTGGAGGATAAAGGCACAAGTACCCAGTTAGTTAGGGAGAACCAGGATCTTAAGCGGCACCTAGAAGAGGAGAAACAGAAAACGAACAGTTTCCTTACCGAAAGGGAGACTCTGGTAGAGGAAGCAAAGGTGCTGAAGAGGGACCTGGAGCGAGAACAGCTCACAGCCATGGCTCTGCGGGCAGAACTGGAGCAGGTGGTCCCTGGCCAGGCACGGGGCCAGGCAGACTCTGCCGGCGGCAGCGGCGTGTGGCCCGAAGAGAAGGAGGTGGCGCTGTTACGGCAGAGGCTGGCTGAGTTGGAGCAGAAGCTAACCTTCGAGCAGCAGCGCTCTGACTTGTGGGAAAGGCTGTACGTTGAGGCGAAGGATCAGAGCAGAAAGCCAGAGAGCGAAGGGAGGAGGAGAGGAAGCAGAGGAAGCCACAGGGCCAAGAGCAAGTCGAAGGAGACGTTTCTGGGGACAGTTAAGGAAACATTCGATGCTATGAAGAATTCTACCAAGGAGTTCGTGAGGCATCATAAAGAAAAAATCAAGCAGGCGAAAGAAGCCGTGAAGGAGAACCTGAAGAAGTTCTCAGATTCAGTCAAGTCGACTTTTCGACATTTCAAAGACACCACCAAGAACATCTTCGATGAAAAGGGCAGTAAGAGGTCCGGGGCTCCAAGAGCAGCAGCACCCGAACAGCCAGGAACAGCTCATGGTTATTCTTCGTCCTCACAGCACGAGGCGCCAGACCCAAAGCAGAACTGCAGAGGTCCTTCTGCACAGAGGGAGGGAGGGAGAGAAAAGGCCAGTCACTCGGAAGAAATGAGAAAGAATGCCAATTCACATCCATACAAGGCCAAGTTTGAATGTGCTGGGAAAGAATCTGTCAGGATAAACGACTTCAGACAGCTGATTGAGTGGTACTTACTCAATGAACTGGATACTTTTCACCACTGGAAAGAACTGGATCAGTTCATCAGTCCCTTTTTCCCAAATGGTGTCTTCAGACATGACCAGAAGCTCTTCGCCGACTTTGTTGATGCCGTGAAAGGTTACCTTAAGGGAATAAAGGAGTACCAAGTAGAGGATGACAATTTGGAGAAGTTGGACGGATATATATATAGACACTTTGGGCACATTTTCGCCCTTCCATTCGGACCCAGGTCGGTTTACATAAAACCATGTTACTATAATAGCTTCTAACAGTGGTACACTGCATAGTGTTTGTTTTGTTGTTGTTGTTGTTGTTGTTGTTTTTGTTTTTTTCCACTTTGAGCTTCTTGGAAGGTTACTGTTTGCAAGAGGCAAGCTTTATTGCTGCTGAAATTCAGAATAATCAAAGTTTTAAAATTTAACTATTGCAAACTGAAAAATCCATGTACTATGTAATCACTTAGGCTTGAACAGATGATTGAATTTCTACCATAAAAATTAGTTAAGGGTATATTAACTTATTTGAGCCAGTTTGGTTTCTTTCAGTATAATTTACATAATTAAGGGAAATTATTGCTCTTTAATCTTTGACTTAGGAAGCTAGAAACAAATAGATTTTAATGTGAAGTTGAGGTCGTGTGGAGCTGCCCCACAGAAATCATTGTTGGTTTTGTGTGACAGTGAGGAGGAGGACTCATTGAAGGCTTACTACAGAGAAGAGTGATGGATGGTCAGGAGCACAGTGTTCCATAATGTCCTTCATCTTTCTGTTCTGTAACTGCGAATGTGCGGTGTTTAGTTCTGAGAGCTACATAGTTCCATCTTGATGAATAAATGCAGGATGCCTATAAAATAATGAGACTGGGTTCTGGTGTCTTTAGTTCCTGAAGCAGGCAGGTGTCTAGTGCTGTAATGAGCAGGCTTAGGAGGCTGCTTTGAGGAAACATGAACAGCCTCTTGCTCTTTAGGGGTTAGGGGTGCACCAGTGGCATGAGGATGTAGTGACCTCAGGCAGTCTGGAGATGGTTGGAAACGCTTTGTGATCGAAGTGACCTCGCATCTAAACTTGTTTTGAACCCGGCTTTTGGAGAAGAAGTGAGGGTTAGTACGTGGGTAGGAAGGGCCTCTCACTGGAATGGAAAGGCATTGCAGAGGTGTGGAGAAATGAAGACATACTTCTTACAGAAACAGGTGGGCTGGGGGAAACCAGGGAAGTCTCCGTCTTGTCCTGAAGTGTCTGTCTTGTGAGATGGAGAATTCCTGAAGGATTTTGTCCTGGGGTGGATTGTGCCTAGCCTTTTGGATGACTGGCAGCAGCCAGGAGGGTCGATTGGCAAGCTGGGAAGCCAACTGTGGTGGTCTGCACGTGAGAAGCTGATGAGGCGGTAAGGAAGAGCGAGATGCTCTTCAAACAACGCCTAGTGAAACGGTTACTTCTTGTGTAAGGGGAGCAGAAAGAAAGTGACTGCATATACCTGGAATGGCTTCATATGTCTCTGGATGTTGAGATTACTCAGAGAATGCTGGAAGAAGTGAGTTGGTTTGGGAGGTGCCTGGTGACATTTATTTGGAGAGGATTGGTTGGCAGTCAGTTGCAGAGCAGTCTCTACTCAGACTCACTCCAAAGTCGGTCCCCATTGGAAGATCCGGGACACCGACATCTGTGCCAGTGATGTATAGAGAAGGCTGCTAAGCAAGAAAAGACATGAACGGCAGGCAGCACAAGAGCCCAGAGATAGGAGTCACATGGTAGAGCCGAGGACTGCAGGGTAGTTGACATGGTCTTTGTGTGAAGTGATGGGGAGTTAATTCTGCCTGGTGGTAGAGGGCAGGGGAAGTTAGAGACTGCTTTGCTGTGCAAGATGCATATGTGTATTTCAGGTGAGATAAAGCCAGTGGAGATGGGACTTTTGAAACTGGACTAATGGAAACATCTCATTATTTTATTGTCACGTTCCTGTTCCTCATCACTCGTTTGGTCTCCCCTTCCAGCCAGTGCAGGTGTCTTTATGTCTGTCTGTTTTTTTCTTTATGTTGAAAAGTAGTGATTCCCCCTCTTTCCTGATATCATAATAGAATTATATTTTATTTTTTTGCAATGTTCAGATAGATTAATGGGGAAAAACATTGTTATTTTTACTTTTAGAAAACTGAACTCTAACATAGATAAAACATGTGTTTACTACTTTCAGTCGACCTGATAAAAAGCAACGTATGGTAACTATTGAAAACTCGAGGCACCGAAAACCCGAGCAGAAGCACCTTCATCCCCAGCCTTATAAAAGGGAAGGTAAATGGCATAGATACGGTCGTGCTAACGGAAGACACACGGCGGGCCTTGAGATAGAGCTGGGCCAGCTGCCTTTCGATCCTAAGTACTGACTCACGGTTAAGTTAGGAATTAAGAGATGTGGATGTGTCCTACTTTGTTTGGTGTTGACATTAAGATGAAACGCCCAGGATGACTGTCTTTTCAGTTCTAAAAGACTGGTTTGACGGCTTGATATTATGCAAAAGCAAAGCTTACTAACTTGCATTTTCCCATAGCTTAGGTTTGTTAAAAACAAAACTTTTTTTTTTTTTCTTTTGCCCTGGAAAAAAAAATGGTAGTTTTATTAAGGAAGCCAGGCATGAAATACTCTGTGCATGAAACAAGGCTTGGTTTGAGGAGCCGAGCTCAGAGCAGCTCTGCTTTCTCGTTCAGGGCGGTGAGTGCCATCTTGAGTGTGCAGACTGGCTGGAGTGAGCTGAGGTGGGACTCCGCTCTAACATGTTTACTCTCCCGCTTTTGTCTCTCTGTGGGATCAAGAGCCCATTGGCTTGTGAGGAGCTTGCTGACTTGTTCTTGTGAACGCTCTTGCCCACCTCAACACTGTGGAAGAACAATAAACTGCACGTGAGGAAAACTAAAGGTCTCTTTCAAATCTGGCGGCGTGTTAGTGTTTTCCCAGAATGCCTCAGTGCAGTCTATGGTCCAGCTGTCCCCAAGTGGCTTCCTCTTCATTTCATGAATCACCCAGAAGTTTCCCTCAGTTATGCCAACCTCTCTGCAGGTGTCCTCACAGTTCAGTTCCCTCCTGTGTTGAGTCTGCTGGTTAACCTTCGTTCGTAGACATGTATGTGACTTCCAGTTCGACCCTCTGGCCAGTGAGTATGGAAGAAAATAGCAGTCCTCTCATAGCTCCCCGAAGTGAGGAAGGCATGGATCTCCTAGGAGTAAATAAAGACACATTTGCCAGGTGCGGGTTCAAAGAACTGCAGACTCGCCAGTGATACTTTCTCCTTTGCGACTTTTTCCTTTCTTTCTTTCTTTTTTTGTTTTGTTTGTTTTTTGAGACAGGATTTCTCTGTGCAGTTTTGGTGCCTGTCCTGGATCTCACTCTGTAGACCAGGCTGGCCTTGAACTCACAGAGATCTGTCTGGCTCTGCCTCTCTGGTGCTGGGATTAAAGGCATGTGCTACCACTGCCCTGCATGACTTTTTTTTCATGAATTCGAATTACGCAAAGTTTCTCAGGAAAGGAGCGACTTCTGGCAGCTAAACATACATAGTGAGTTACAGAACTGGGCTGATTTCACTGGGGGAGAGACCAATTATGGAATCACTGCAGTCATTCAGTTTGTCAACTTTACTGGATTGAGAACCCATTGCGGGGTTGGGGTGGGCAGAAGACGTAGCTCAGTTTTCACGTGAAGTTCTGCACCCACATAAAACGTTGGGCATGGTAGCTGGGCACAGTGGCATAGCACATGTCTCTAGCCTGCCCAGCACTTGGGAGGCAGAGGTAGATGGATTTCTGTGAGTTCCAGGCCTGCCAGGGCTACACAGTGAGACCTGTCTCAAAAATAAACAATCCAGGCATGGTGGCACATACCTGTAGTCCTAACCCTGGGTCATTGGAATGGGGGCAGGGTAGGGATCTGGGGGACAGCTGGCAAGCCATAGCAGTTATGCTCCAGGTTCAGTGAGAGATGAGGCTCAGAGAGGGACAGGAAGAGGCATGAGCTTGACCCTCTGGCCTTCCCACATGTGTGTACAGGAACACGAACACACACTGAGGAAACAAGACAGGGCAGCAGTGAAGCCCATCGGGTGAGTTTATGTGTCTTCAAAGAACTGGGCAAGACCTGCCCTGGATGTGGATGTGCTGTGGTCCAGTCTGAGTAAAGAAAAGGGGAGAGCAACTGACCCAGGACATCCCCCTCTTTGAGATGCCGTCCCATGGACCAGGCAGGCTCGCATCCCTCCACTGCAGCTGCAACTGGGGAGCTGCTCCCACCCAGCACCATGGCCCCTCTGCCGTGATGTGACAGTGTCCCCAACCTGAGCCTTTCTCCTTAAGTTGGTTCTTCTCAGGTCTGTGGCCAGAGCCATCAGAGGAGGAACTCATATAGGAGATGAAAGGGATCAGTGAAGCCGATTGGTCTAATCCAGTCTAAATGCTGAGTTGACTATTGCAAGTTCCGTACCTTCTCCAGGACACTGAAAGTGACCAAGTGGCTGGGGAGGGACGCATTGCTCCGAAACTCTTGTTGTAGCCAGCCCGAGGGATTGAGGTAGAACACATCTGCTTCATCAAGATACTGAGTTTTTCCAGTCAAGTCCGGGGGACACCGGAGAAACCGCATGGACAGTGGGCAGTGAACATGGCTGTGTAGAGAGGTCAAAATAGTTAAGCACCCCACGCTTCCGTATAGTTTCAGGCTGGCCTTGAACTTGTGGACCTCAGGCAGGTCTTACCTGTAGTAAGGAGTGGAGTGACAAGGCATCATGATGAACACGGAGGCTGAGGCTGGGTCAGGGCCCCTGGGGCACACGTGCCGAATGTGACTCATGACATCCAGAGTGCCTCTCTGATGAACGAGGCCAGTGTAGAGAGCCAGCAGCAGATTTGACAAGAGCAGGAAACTCAGGGCTGCCTTCCGCCACGCCTTCAGGTGGGCCAGTGAGTATCCTGTGCGGACGGAGATGGGTAGAGGGAAGTGGAACATGGCAGTCCTGCTCTTCTGTTACCAGCAGATACACTTGTATGTAATTTTCCACGCAGACTGTATAAGCCACGGTATTGTGTGGCAAACAGTGAATCCACTTCTGACCACTCTCCACCACCATTGTACTCAGGCAAGGACTAGCCTTTTGCTGGTGAGTGAAAGGTGTGGTGTGGGTAATGGCTGTTCAGTCTTAACTCGGCAGACATACAGTCTGAGGGCATCTGACATCCTAAGATGTACAAGGGGGTTTCTGACAAAGGACAGTTGGAGGACAGTTACATGGCTAACCTGGACTAAGCCATGATTTTCTTTGAGGAAGCACCACTGCATGTTCAGTCACACCCAGTTAGATCCCACCACCCAGGAGGTCGTTTTAGTTGCATGTAATATGGAGGTGCAGTTCTCATAAACATCAGTCCAAGTGCCCACTTTGCTCCTATTGCCTGGCCCTAAGAGAGATGGATGCTTCTGAGTGTGGTGCTGGGATGTAGCTAAGTGCCAGGATGCTTGCCTGGCTTCCGTCTAGTGTACAAGGTACAAACCACTCTATGTAAGTTAGCTTTGGGGATGTATGTGGGTTTTGTATCTTTTTGAGATGTGTTTTTACTAGGTAGCCCAGGCTGGCCTCACACTGAAGATCCTCAGGCCTCAGCCTCTCAAGTACTGGGATTACAGACATGTACTACCAATGCTGATAAATGTACTGGGTAGCTGACTATGCGGAGGCTGTAGGTTTTGTTGTGTAGTATGACAATCGGCACTCTCCTGCAGTGACTTAACAGGGTGGTTCACGCAGTGGAGGGTGAGAAAAAAGCCCCAGCCTTCATTTGGTAATTCCATCTCCAGTTTTGTACAGTGGCAAGGACATCTTAAAAAAACAAACAAACAAAAAACCCACAGGGCTGGAGAGATGGCTCAGAGGTTAAGAGCACTGGCTGCTTTTCCAGAGGACCTGAGTTCAATTCCCAGAAACCACATGGTGGCTCACAACCATCTGAAATGGGATCTGAAGCCCTCTTCCGGCATGCAGTCTCTGTCTGCAGATAGAGGACTCATACACATAAAATAAATAAATCTAAAGGGGGGGGGGCTGGAGAGATCTGGTACCCTTTTCTAGTGTGCAGGCATACATGCAAGCAGAATACTGTGTACATAATAAATAAATAAATCTTTTTAAAAAAAAACAAAACACTGGGTGGTGGTAGCACATGCTTTTAATCCCAGCACTCCTAAGGCAGAGGCAGGCTGATCTCTTGAGTTCGAGGCCATACAGAGCAAGTTCCAGGACAGCCAGGCCTACACAGAAACCTTGTCTCAACAAACCAAGCAAAACCCCCCCCCCCAAGGTCAAGGAAAAATGCCAATACCTTCTAGTACGTTCTACCACTTAGAAGTACATGTTAACGCTTACATTCCCCCCTCCCCCCCCCACAGCTGAGGATGGAACCCAGGGCCTTGTGCTTGCTAGGCAAGCTCTCTACCACTGAGCTAAATCCCCAGCCCCACGTTTACATTTTTAAGCACTGCTGGGAAGGCTGTTAGTGTTGGTGTTTACATGAGAAAAAGGGGTTTATTTAGCTGAAGAACCAGTGGGGGAAGGGCGAGGCTGAACTGTGTCTAAAGCTGAGTCACTGGGCACAGACATAAGTACCAGGAAGTTTAGGTTGCTGCTCTGTTAAGGAAGTAAAGCTGTATTTTCACCAACCACAACCCGTCAATACTAAATCCTACAAGAAAGGTCTTATGGTGGAACTAGGAACATCAAACACCAAAATTAAGAGACTATGTATATTGTGTGTGAGGTAGCACAGAGCAGTAATCCCAGCTAATAGGGAGGTCTAGGCAAGAGGGGGGCCAGTTCAAGGCTAGCCTGGGCAATTTAACTGTCTTCAAGTTGAAACAAACTGCTTCCAGGGACGAGTACTAGTCTGGAACTTTGGTTTCTTCTGCTTCTACTTCCCCAGTGCAAGGATTGCAAGTGGTTTTTGTTCCCTTGAGACAGGATCTTGCCATGCATTTAACCCAGGCTGGCCTTACCCAGCAGTCCTCTGGCCTCGGCTGCTAGAGTGCTGGAGTACTCTCACTGGCTTGTTGCCTTTAGAACACAGAGTCCGTCCTGAAGCAGTGCATGAGTAATGTTGATGGGCAGATCCGAACTCAGAACAAGTACTCCATGGGAAGCGAGGGCTCTAGTGGCCGGGAGGAAACCAGTGGACACCTAATACTTGTTGGCAGCTCATCACAAGTGCATCTCAGCACATCTGCCTTGGGCAGTAGTAGCAGCTTCCGGTTACCATAAGAAAGTAAGGCATGCTGTACACACTAAGGAACGATGCAGACATAGCCTTACAGGGTTGAGAGGAGTTCTGGCTAGGTGAGTGCCTAGAGACTGAAAGCTTGCTGTTTTTGCACCTCTAGAATCTGGCCTGGCTTTTGACTTGCTGTGACCCAAAGACTGGGGGAAGGGTCTGCAGATTGCAGGACCAGGCCACCTCCCCTCCCACTCTTCTCTTGGAACCCTGAAAACCATGCATGAAGCTCCACCTGACCTGCTGGGCAGTGACAGGACTCAGGAGCTACGGCTAGCCTGGTCCCACACATCTAGAGCCCTTCCTAGGCAGGCCCAGGCCCTGTCCAGTCAGTGGGAGTGAGCACAGCTGAGATGTGGCTTGTAAGAATAAATGGCATTAGAAGTCACTAATTGGGGTTGGGGATTTAGCTCAAGGTCCTGGGTTGGTGGGGGGAGTCATTAATTATGCAGCAGTGGCTGACATAAATCAGGTTAACATAGGTCACAAGAACAGAATAAGGCTTAGATTTGAAGTATTTAAGAAAGACATGATAATTCCCAGGAAAGCTGTGCATGGCAGAGCAAGCCTGGCATCCTGTCACTGGACGATCAGGAGTCAAGGCCAGCCTGGATGACAGTGAGTTTTGCTACATACATGTTTCAGGCCAGCCAGACACTGTCTTATCCCTTACCCTGGCAAGAAAAGTGGCCTGGCAGGTGCAGCCTTGTTTTATCTTATTGAATGCAGGAGAAAAGGCATTTCGAAGCGAGGCAAGGGCTTACACCTGTAAGCCCTGCACTTGGTAGGTCGAGGCAAGAGGAGTTCAAGGCCAGCTGAATAGTGAAGTCTAGGTCAGCTCTGCCTGTATAATCAGGCATCACCCACAGATCATTAGGTTACAGAAAGAAAACACTACAGTAAGTTTAATTATCAGAGTTTCCATTTAGCCAGGTCAGAAGTAAACAGCTCCTTGGGCACTGACTGTCTCTTGATGTGTGGTGACTATTTTGAGACAGGACCTTGCTGTCAAAGCCCAGGCTGCCCTTTCCTCTCCAGTACAGAGATTACAGCCATGCTGCCATGCTGCCATGCCTGGCTTCTTTTTAACTGTTTTTTTTTTTCTTTCTAGACAGGGTTTCTCTGTGTAGCTTTGCACCTTTCCTGCAACTCAATTTGTAGACCAGGCTGGCCTCGAACTCACAGAGATCCGCCTGCCTCCTGCCGAGTGTTGGGATTAAAGGCGTGCACCACCACCACCACCACCACCACCACCACCACCACCACCACCACCACCACCACCACCACCACCACCACCACCACCACCACCGCTCGGCTTTTAACTGTTTCTTTTAATGTATTCTGTATTAAACAAAATACTTACCACAGAACACCATGCAAAATGGTAAAGCTGGATAGATAAACCTGAATTCTTTGTGGCCCAACATGCTATAACAAAAGATATTAAGGCAAAACATTAATTTTACATGAGTCTGATAAATTAATGTATTTAAATGTATTAAAAACATCTCCTTATTTTTCAAGTATCTGAGACTGGATTTTTTTTTTCCAGCAAACCATTTTTCAGTCTGTTCACAGTAGCCCAAACTCTTGACACTTCTTGCTTTAGTCTGTGTTGCTGGGCCTTGCTGGCGTTACACCAGGCCTGGCTTCAGACTTAGGAGTCATACTCCTTTTTAAATAGAATGTGACTGTGGTTAAACAGTGCCAGGGTGAAAATATAATAATGTACACTTAGAAAAAAAATATATGACCAATTAAGAAATATTACTCAAATTTGGAATAAGGATACATTCATGAAAAACTATTTTTAAATGTTTGTGTATCTGTGTTGGGGGCTACTGATGCCATAGGGGGCACCCAGAGGCCAGAGGAGCAGGACTTAGGGAGTTAGTTGTCTCCTACCCTGTGGACCCTGGTGACGGCTCAGGACGTGAGGCTTGGTGAAGGTGCCTCTATCTGCCGAGCCGTCTTACCAGGTCCTGGTTTGGATTTCAGTCAGGTGTGAATCGGTACTTGTCCCTGTCCTGGTCACCACACAATCACTGTTCCTTTCATCTGATGAGGTGACCTCTACTGCTCTGTCCTAAGGAAGGAAGGGCCTGCTTCTGAGTGCTTCCATAATCTCGGGAACATTAAACGTCCACCTACTTGAACGTAAAAGTCTTACCTGTACACCAGCACTGTCCACAGGACGGTCAGCAGCAGTATGTGGAGCCTCCGGGGGGCCAGGAAGCAGCCATGAATAAAGAAGGGTAAGTGTGTTCCCAGGACAACTGGAACCCCTTGACTGAAGTACCAGTGCCAGGGATGAGAGCCATAAAATGTCCCCAAATTCTGCAGCACGTTAAATTTCAAAAAATTAAATTGGACCAACGTCCACTGGTATAAGTAAAAGACAAAAACAAAACAAAACAACAACAAAAGGGTTAGTGTCAGAAACTGATCTGGGACCTTTAGAGTATTAGACACTACCATGCTATTAAATAGGAATTGAAAAGTCAGGCAGCAGTCTTACATTAGCAATTCTGATTAATGACATGAATTCTTGTTAATAACTTGCTCCTTTTCTTTATTTCCCAGGTAGGGTTTCTCTGTGCAGCCCTGGCTGTCCTGGAACTCACTCTGTAGACCAGGCTGGCCCTGATCTCAGAGATCACCTGCCTCTGCCTCGTAGAGTGTTGGGATTAAACAGTGTACCACCACTGCCCCTGCTAATAATTGGTTTTTCTAAGTACTTGATGCATCTTTTGTTAATTTGTAAAATGCTAGATGTTTAAGGTGAATCTCAAAAATTATGAAGAATCATTCATACTTACTTTGGTACTGCAAAATTTGTAGCCAATTAGAAGATAATTTTTAAAATTGATTTTTATTTTAATTATATGTATGTATGTGTGTGTATACGTGTGAGTGAGAGTGTGTGTGTGTGTGTGTGTATGTGTGAGAGAGAGAGAGCGTGAGCGTGCTAGCGAGCACGCCTGCAGTTCTGAGGTAAGAAGGTGTCAGATTCCTTGGAGCTGAAATTACAGGCAGTTGTGAACAGTTCCTATGTGGGGCTGGAGCTCCAGCTTGGGTCCTCTGCAAGAGCAATATTTGCTCCTCACCTCTGGGTCATCTTTCCATGTCCAACAGAGGATTTTAAAAATCAGTTGTTTCGGCCAGGCGGTGGTGTCTCATGCCTTTAATCCCAGCACTTGGGAGGCAGAGGCAGGCGGATCTCTGTGAGTTTGAGGCCAGCTTGGACTACAGAGTGAGTTCCAGGAAAAGGCACAGAGAAAGGCACACAGAGAAACCCTGTCTGGAAAAAACAAACAAACAAGCAAACAAACAAATCAGGTATGGTGGCACTGGCCTTTAATCCCAGCACTTGAAAAGCAGAGGCAGTCTATCTCTTGAATTCAAACCCTATCTAACCGCCCCAAAAGTTAGAGAATCTATTCCATAAAGTTGTCCCCTCACCTCCAAACATTTCCCTGACATGCATACAAATAATAAAGAATTAAAAAGAAATGGATTTTTGTTTGTTCTTGTTTTTTGAGACAGGGATTCTCTGTGTAGCCTTGGCTGTGCTAGAACTGTGTGTAGACCAGGCTGGCCACAAACTTACAGGCTGGCCACAAACTGTATGCCTCTGCCTCCCAGGTGCTGGGATTAAAGTCATGTGCCACCACTGCCCGGCTAAAAAATGAATTCCTTTAAAAAAAAAATGTTTTACTTTAGACAGTGTTTCATGATGTAGTCCTGGCTGGCCTCGAACTTGAGGTGTTTTTCCTGCCTCCTAAGGTAGAGTTAGAGGCATAACCCACTACATCCTGCTTTAAAATGACTTGTAAGAGGACATGTGTGGCACTCACATTAACAGTTTTACTCTAGTGCCTTATGCTACCAATCTCTACCTGCTATGGTACAATGCTCTCAGTGTTACAATTTGAATTTTAGCAGAACGCAGATACCAAAGACAGCAGCAGCAACACTCCTGATAAGTATCTGAAATGCCCACTCATAGCCAGAACTGCTGTGAGTACTCTGTATACAGCACCTCATAGAACCAACCTTTGCTTAGGAAATCAGAGCCACAGTCATTTCCAGATACGGTATGGCAGTAAAGTGTGAGATTTGCCAATATCTCACAGCTAATAATAAATCTCTAAGCTCCAAACCAGAGTGGTAACTCAGTACCCAGTGTGCCTTTTGGGGCCGAATATAAAGCAGTGGAAGGCTACTGCCCACACTTAGGAAGCCTGTATTGCAAACCAAACAATTGAAGGACAGAGTGTTTTGGTTGATAGGATTTCTGGATGACTAAGGGTCAAAATCATTACACATCAAGATGTGTGTCGTGGAAACCACTGCAGAGGACACCAAAGAACAGACCAGTAGTGATGAAATGGATTCCATTATAACTATAAAAAAGGTTTGCTTCTGTTAAAAGTGTTAATGGGTCTGTTTGTGTTCTGAGATGGGGTCTCTTGTAGCCTGTGTTGGCCTCCACCTTGCTATGCAGCTGGGGATAACAACGTGAACCACCTGATCTTCCTGCCTCCTTGGTGTGAGATTCCTGGTGTGCACCACCACCCCAGGCATGTATCATCACACCCAGACTCAAATACAAAAGCATCAAAGTCCAGCTTGAGGTTTCAGAGCAGTAAATGGTTAAAAAATAGCCTTTAGCTTAATCTGTTTTTACTTACTTGGCCAAAAAAGATACGATCAATTATCAGAGACAAACTGAAGGTTATAAATCTGAAAAACAAAGTAGAATGGTTACTCACATTTGAACCTGCTGGGTTCCAGTCCAATGCCTTGTACCAACACCACTTTAAAAATGCTTTACAAGTCCACCAAGTGTGGGTTCATACATTTGGAAAGATCCTTCACTGATGACAAGATGCACTTAAGCAACCTTTATTAAAAAGACCACTCTATTTCATCTATTCTTGAATAATCAACCTGTCAACATAAAGATATGAATACTTATTATTTCAAAGTTCCCAGGGTTTAAAAAGCTCCACATAGCCGGGCGGTGGTGGCACACACCTTTAATCCTAGCACTCGGAGGTAGAGGCAGGTGGATCTCTGTGAGTTCAAGGCCAGCCTGGGCTACAGAGTGAGATCCAGGAAAGGCACAAAGCTACACTGAAGAAACCCTCTCGAAAAACAAAACAAAACAAAAAAAGCTCCACATGTCTTTGGCTCCAAGTAAGAGAAGAGCTTCCCAGCTCACAGGGCTGGCAGCCGCTTCATTGTCATCCTGCCTCTAAGACTGGCCTGTGTATGGAACTGTGTCTGTCACACTGCTCTTAGTCTGTTTTAGGACACTCTCCGTTTTTAGTTATTTAGAACACCAGCTACAGACAATGTCATAGTTCCCACCAGCTGTCAACTTGTCACACCCAAGAGAACCACAATTGAAGAATTCTCTCCATCAGATTGTCCTGTGGCACGTCTGTGTGGCATCTTAATTGTTAACTGAGGTGGTAGTGCATGTCCACTGTGGGCGGGGCCATCCTTGGGCCCATAGCCTAGGCTGTGTAAGGAAGGTAGCTGAGCACGCAGAGGAAGCAAGCTGGTAAGCTGCGTTCCCCCCAGCCTCCCTTTCTTCTCCACTTCCTCCCTCCAGGTTCCTGCCCTGGCTTCCCTGGGGGATGGACTATAATTGGTAAGCTGTAATCAACCCTTCCCTCCCCAGGTTGTTTTTGGTCAGTGTTGATCACAGCAACAGAAAGCTAACAAGGAGATACAGCCATATAATTTGTTTCTTTTTTGAGACAGGTTGCCTGTCCTGGAACTCACTGTGTAGCCCAAGCTGGCCTCAAACTCAGAGATACACCTGGCTCTGCCTTCAGAGTGTTGGGATTAAAGATGTGTGCCACCAGGCTGGGCCAAATCATGCAAATTTAAGTGTTTACCATATGTACTTTTGTTGAGTAGACATACTGCTGGTGTAAGCAATCCGTTTTATCAAATACTTTGTTTTCCAAAAATGATGATTATCACTTTACAGTGGGCAGGCAGTATTGAGAACTGTAGGCTTAGAGGATGGCTACGATTTGATTAGGTAAGAAAATGAGTTAGAGTAACTAAAGATACAGAGAGTAAGCAGGGCGTAACCCAAGACAACAACAACCAACACTATTCAGAAGGTAAGGAGAAATAAATGTAAGGTGCAGAGTAGGCACCTGGGTTTGGTTTTTCATTTTTGTTTTTCGAGATGGTTTCTTGGGTCAGGAGGATATTCTGTTGGGCCTGGAGGAGACATTGCCTTATAGCAGTGGTTCTCAGCCTCCCTTACACTGTGACCTTTTAACACAGTTGCTCATGTGATGGTGACCCCCAACCATAAAGTTATCATTGTTGCTACTTCATAACTATAATTTTGCTATTGTTATGAGTCTTTTTTTTAAAAGATTTTTATTATTTATTTATGTATACGAGTGCTTTTATCTGCATGTACAACTTTTATGCCAGAAGAGGGCATCAGATCCCACTAGAGATGGTTGTGAGCCACCATGTGGTTGCTGGGAGCTGAACCCAGGTCCTCTGGAAGAACAGGCAGTGCTCTTAACCACTGAGCCATCTCTCCAGCCCCTTGTTATGAGTCTTACTGTAAATATCTGATATGTAACCCCTGTGCCCCTGTGAAAGGGTCATTCAACCCCCAAAGGGGTTAAGACCCACAGGTTGAGAACCACTGTTTTACAGTGAGCTCTATACTGTTTTTGGAGATTTTCTTTTAACTTATGATTGGAAGTAGGTTCAACATTTTTTTTTTTTTTGTAAGTTGTTAGGTATGGTAGTTCAAGGCCATTATTCCAGAAATTGGGAGACTAAGGCAGAAGGGGGTCTCTGAGTTCAAGGCCAGCCTGGTTAACAGAGCAAGTCCCAGGCTAGCCAAGGCTTCAAGGTAAGACCATCTCAAAAACAAAACAACAACAATACAAAACAGGCCAGGGCTAGTGGCACATTTTTTGTTTGTTTGTTTTTTTCCAGATTTTCTCTGTGTAGTTTTGGAGCCTGTCCTGGATCTCGCTCTGTAGACCAGGCTGGCCTCGAACTTACAGAGATCCGCCTGGCTCTGCCTACCGGGTGTTGGTATTAAAGGCGTGCGCCACCACTGCCCAGCTATGGCACATGTTTTAATTCCAGCATTCAGAAGGTAGAGGCAGGCTTGGGCTACATGGTGAGACCCTGTCTCAAAAAGCAAAAACAACAAAAAACAAAACAAACAACAAAGATAACTGTCTGTTTGTGGACCCTACTTTTCCGCCGGTCCAAGCGCTTTCTTGCCCTGTTTCTAAGTCACCTTGGGAATTGTATGTTCTCATAACATTTCCCCTCTGAAGGTCTTTAGTCTTTCAAAGGCCAGACCACTGGGCTCTGGCTGAATATTGGGCACTGCCCCAGAGGCGAGGCCTGGTACAGGGGTCTGTGGCCCCAGCTACTCACAAAGCTGAGGCAGGTGGCAAACCCCATGCTCTGCTGGGCTGGGTACATCCAGTGGCTCAGAGGACAGTTTGGGTTTGTACTGGATGCTGTAACGGGCGTCATATCTGGGAACTCACACTGGTCAACAGTTGCTGTGTTGCTGGCTTTGCTAATTTTAAATCTCTCCATGCTTCCGTTTACTATAAAATAAAACGCCAGCATCACTTACATCCAAGAACCTCATGAGGTCATATGAGCAAAACTCTTACAAGGTCCTTAATAAACAAGAGAAAAAAGTTTAGGAAATAAAAATGGAAATTCTAAGAAACAGACACTTTGGTTTAACTGTAATACAATACAGTCAATCATTCTCATAAATCTAAAATGGAATACTGGGCCAACAAAACGGCTCAGTGGGTGTTTGCCATAAAAGCCTGATGACCTGAGTTCAATTCCTGGAGCCCATATGGAGAGAACCACGGCCACAAAAGTACTTTGACCTCCTTTCAGCACTCACACATGGGTGTCTAAAAAATTGGATACACAGAGTTGGACGTTTTCTGTGACATCAGATACAGCAATTAGTTGAAGGATTGGATGAAACCTTTCCCACAGTCCGTCATTTACAGGTTAGTAAGATGTTATAGATAGCACCACGGCCAGACTTACCCCACGGGTAAAAAATGATGCAGGATCAGATGGAGCTTTCTCCGTTCTTGGTAGAAATGTCTGAAGAGCAGCGGCACCCATGGGATGAGGGCTGTGGGGCGGACAAGGCAAGCAAACGCAACCAGGAGCGGGTACTTGATGCTAGGACAAGGAATGGTGGTTACAGGAAACGGAGCTTCGTCCTAGTCGGCTATTTCCACTCAGAACTGTGGTGTGGGGGCGTTTGAGACAGGGTTTTACTTATATAGCTCTAGCTCACTTCATACTTTCAACTCTCCTGCCTCAGCCTCCCAGGTGCTGTGGTTCCAAACCTAGCTTAGCACTTTCAAGTAAGAAGCAGATTCTGCCGGGTGGTGGTGGCGGCGGTGGTGACACACGCCTTTAGTCCCAGCACTCCAGAGGCAGGCAAGTTTCTGTGAGTTCAAGGCCAGCCTGGTCTAGAGTGAGTTCTAGGACAGCCAGGGCTACACAGGGAAACCCTGTCTCAAAAAACAAAACAAACAAAAAACCAAAAGACTATAAAACAGGGAGTTAGAGACCTTGGACTATAAGGCACAGCAAAATAGCCCGTTCCCCCAAACTGCCTTGGAGTCTACATCTAATTATCTTAGGTGACTGAAATATCCAGGACTACAAAGTGAGGCTCTGTCTTTGCAGGAAAGAAACTGTCTTTGTACAAGACCCAAGCCTGTCTCAGTACTTTTTTGTGAGGCAGGCTCTCTATGTGGCCTTGGCTCTCCTGAAACTTGCTACTTAGATGAAGCTGGTCTCAAACTCAGAGATCTGCCTGCCTCTGCCTCCCTAAGGTCTGGGACTAAAGGCATGTGCCAGCACACCCAGCTAGCTTTTGGTACACTCTTTTGAAATCAGGTTTGACTGGTGATTTTCTGCTATGTGGAGAATAAAACCCAAGGTGCGGAGCCGGGCCTGGTCCCACCCCAGCCTCAGCCTTGCTGGCTTCTCCCTCCCACACACTTGCTCCCCACACCACCTGCCTAGTGCCTGCAGCTCTCTCAGCTCCAGGTCTCTGCTCGGACACTTCCCTCTGCTCAGTCTGGGTTTTGCCCAATCAGATCTGCTGACCCTCACCCAGGCTGCTCAGTGGACCTGTGGGAACACTGAGCCTACCTTGCTTCTGATTGCTTTAGGGAACTGGAAGGCAGTCACCATGAGTGTGACTGGCTGACTCCTTGCCATTGCTAAAGGCTGGCTATGCCTGTCTCCCATGGAGACCTTCAAGCAGAGCTTTGCAAGGGTCCCCATACTCTTTCCTCTGGTTCTTTGGAGCCCACTGATAACAGACCACCACTTCAGTGAGCTCTGGGCACTACAGGATTTCCTAAGCACTGTCCACACTTTATAGCCAGCCCTTTTATTAGCTTCACCATGCAGTGTGACTGTTTCCTGTTTCCCTCATCGAGAACCTTTGGTTCTTCTAAGTCCCGCGAACACGTGATGACCTACTAGATACAACATGTTGATACTGCGGCTTTTCAAAGCACCTCTTAGAGATTTGTCTGGATTTGCTAACCGTCTTACCTGCTCCTGGACCTTGAGCCTCCCAGAGGATAGTAGGAAAGGGCAATCACGGTGAGGGTGGTCTCCATGGTGTTGGTGAGGGTTCGGGTACAGCAGTACCACGTGAACCAAGAGCACAGCTGGCAAAAGAACTGACGAGTCAGGAGTGAGTACAGCTGCCGTAGGAAAGGGGGCTAAGTGTGCTTCTGTAGAAAGCAGGGCTCCCGCTGCGGCAGAAGCCACGGCAGGGGCCACGTCTTAGGAGACATGGCCAAAGGCTGCTCTCAGCCTGTGCCACACGGCTCTGACAGCAGGTTTGCGTCTCGTAATGCTAAGTCAGCAGTGCTTTCGCGGGCTTTCATGGCCTGCCTCTGACTTAACTCTTACTTTCCGTTAATGAAATACCTGGGACACAGACCGAACACTGGTGCAGGTCATAGAGTATTGATGCTCCCCTCTAGACCAGCCAGCCAGCGCTCCATCTCCTACCTCACAGTGGCCGGACTGGAGCATCTGTTCATACTGATTTGGAAATGCTGCCCTACTTCTGCCTCCTCCTCTTCTTTGTGTGTGTGTATATGTATATATGTATATAAATGTATGTATGTTTATGTATATATATAAAAAAAATATATTTTTTTATGGGTAAGAATTTTGCTATATAGCCAAGGCTGAGCAGGAAGTTGCTTAGTGGCACAGTAGTCAGCCGTTTTAGGATCCATTTGCCCCACACATGCTCCGTAAAGTGTCTAAAGGGTTTGGACTTACCACCCATCGGGCCACCTCCTGTTTTCCCACTTGCTTCATGAGCGAGTAAAGCCTTACATCCGCTACAGCAGACAGAAGAGCCTGGGCCAGTCTGGGAATCCAGATCTTCAGTAGTTAAAAGGAAAACGTTGGTTAAGCACACCATCCCGGTTCATACTGAAGTGCCATGAAAATAAACACCTAACTATCAACAGTGTCCATCTCCATATTCACTCTGCTTTCGGTGTGTGCTTAGCTGGCTGGTTCTTGCAACTCCACCCCATGGCTTTTAGAATGGCTTTGCTATGTAGCTCAGCTGGCTTTGTCTTTGCTTTTCCTGCCCCAGCACCCTCCAAATACTGGGAATTACAAGTGCAAAGCACCATACCCCACTTGCCCACTTTTATGTTTATATCTTACAGCACTAATTCTCTTTTGTAATGGTTGGTATTGAACCTAGGGCACATGCATGTTAGGCAAGTGTTCTACCTCTGAGCTCCTCTTGAACAGCTTGCAAACCATTTTATTTTGTTAAGATTCCATTTTAGAAGCGTACAGTAGGTTTTGTTTTTAAGTCAAGCATTTACAGTAGGACGTGCTGGGTATCATAGCAAGTGTTTTACGTGTATTAGCTCATTCCTTACAACAATCTGCTGAAGCAGGAACTGTTTCATACATGAGGAGACCATGGCACAGAGGTTAGGTGATGGGCCTAAGGCACTAGAGCTAGTTAGCCCTGATGCCTGGATTCAGACCAAGGTAGGCTTGATACCACGGTCTGTGCTCGTAACAATAAAAGTTTTAAATCCAGGGCTGGAGGGATGACTCGTGGTTAGGAGTCCTCGCTGCTCTTTCAGAGGACCCAGGCTCAGTTCCTAGCACCCAGGTCAGGCAGTTCACAGCTCCACGGCATCTAAACCCTTCTTCTGGTCCCCAGCACCAACATGTGTGTGTGCCAGGTACACACGAATAGATGAATAGACCTGAACTCTGGTCTTCACGGCTGTATAGCAAGGGCTCCTCACCTTGAGCTAGCTCCCCAGCCACTCCCTTTTATTTATGTATCTTTTAATTTATATCTTTATTTTATTCTTAAATACATTGAAGAGTTCTACATCACAGTGTCTTTGGTACAGTGGGCTTCCCAGATAAGGCTGGACTTTAGCAACAATAGCCTTTGGAAACACGTTTTGTGAAATTAAGAAAGTCATTCATTTATTACCAGTTAACTTTTGAAAAAGAAAAATATGCCGGGCGTGGTGGCGCACGCCTTTAATCCCAGCACTCGGGAGGCAGAGGCAGGTGGATCTCTGTGAGTTCGAGGCCAGCCTGGGCTACCAAGTGAGTTCCAGGAAAGGCGCAAAGCTACACAAAGAAACCTTGTCTCGAAAAAACCACAAAAAAAAAAAAAAAAAAAAAAAGAAAAAGAAAAATATATGGATTTAACAACAATTTTGGTCATTTTAATTTAAACTTACCAGCAGTTGAACACTGTCTTTCCCCAAAAGATGCAGAATCTTGTAAATGCTGGCAAAGATGAGGGGGTAAGTGTAACCCCTCAGTCTCTCTGTCCATTCCCAGGTCAGATAGCCATAATTACTAATATCAAGGACCAAATGTATTGAAACAAATTAATTTATACTTCTACATATAAAGCAATATTTTATTATTTGACAATGTTTTTAAACAGTTTTTTGAGCCAGGCAGTGGTAGGAATTCAATCTCTAGCCTTGGATATGCTTAGGCAGGTAATGTACCACTAGACTGCACCCTAATCCTTAAAACACAGGGTTTTATATTGAATATTGAATATTTGGTCAACTAAAATCTTAATTTCCTCAAGTTAGAAATGTGTTTCTTGAGCCTGGCATGGTGACGCATGCCTTTAATCCCAGCACTCGGAAGGCAGAGGCAGGCGGATCTCTGTGAGTTCAAGGCCAGCCTGGTCTACAGAATGAGTTCCAGGACAGTCAGGGCTGTTACACAGAGAAACCCTGTCTCAAAAAAACAAATTAAAAAAAAAAAAAGAGACTATGATAAAGGATATCTGAAAACCATGTGGTGTGCAACTTCAAGAGACTGCCAGTATTCATCAGGAACAAAACTTGTCTGGACTAGGAAGCAGTTAAACATTCGAAGAGCAATGGTAAACAAGACCAGGTAAATGTTTTCTCCCAGAAGATCTGAAAAGCAAATCAAAGCAGTAATTGGTCTTAAAGTCAAGCAGCTCTTCCTTCAGATGCACCACTGTAGTGGCCCTGGCCCTGGCTCTACTAAGGCCCTCTACATCACTCCACAAACTTCATCTGGGTAAGTGATGCACTGGACCGGCTGCAGAGTTAGCTAAGGGTGGGACTCCTGCCTAGCCTACTTGAGGTCCTGAGTGTGTTCCCTAGCAATGTGTGGAGAACACCTCCCACCACCAGAAAAACAGGCACAAACCCCGGTAGGGAGGGACACACACACACACACACACCTACCTGTTAACCACTGGTGATTCCTTTCCAAACCTCCGTTTTACATGTGAGGAAGCTAAGGCTCAGAAACTAAACTGCTTTGCCCAAAAATAAAAATGCTGTTACTGACTAGGTAGTATTCAAACCCAGGCCGGTTGGCCACCCCCAAAGTTGGCTTTCCCCAGTGGACAGGCAGCCTGCATGCAGAATACAGAGTGTTCAAAACTAAAGTTTTCCACTTTAGTTGCTAACTGTGGGTGGGTGGGTGGGGTGGGGGGTGGATCAGATTTTATGTGAAAATCTGCTCTGCCAGGTGTGATGGTATCATCACCTCATGACAATGGGGAGATTGAGGCAGGAGGATTGCGGCAAGTCCAAGCATAGCCTGAACCACATAACACAGACACTATCCAGTGAGCCTCAGCTCGTTTCCACCGAGGTTGCACAGCCCACCAAGCCGCAGACGCCAGGAACCACACACTCTGCGGAGCACCCCGCACTCACCGCGGCGCCGCGAGCGCTTCGCCTGCGTGTTCACGCACAGCGTGGACTTCCTCTTCCGCAGCTTCATCTCTCCGCAGCGGCTGTGGAGACTGCGGAAGGCCGGGCCGCGGTCGCCGGCCTCGGGCTCCATCTCCTCCTCCCAGCCACCTGCAGCCCCTGCGGAGCCCGCCCCGCCGCCTTCTTGCCGGCGAACGCGCACCACTAGGATTGGGCCCCGCGAGCCGCCGTCGTGGGGCTGCCCCCCCAGCACAACCACAGCCGGAAGTGCGGCCGGAAGCGGCCGAGTCTCCAGGCGGTGCAGGCTTGCACCTACCTAGCTGGAGTTCAGTCTTGGAAAAGACAAAAGTCAAGACTGGAGGCCTGACTGCTCCCGGCACCTGGCCAGCGCCCGCCGAGGAGCGCGTGGAGGTAACCGCGGAGGGAGGCAGTGAAGTGCCGGGAACCAGGGTGACCCCGGCGCTCGCCCACACGCCGTGTCCTCGCGTGGGAACAGTTCCACCAAGGTTCTTACAGCGACAGCAGAGTTACACGGCAGTGATTTTTTTAATTAAAGCAAGTTTTTTTTCTTAAAAGATTAATTATGTACACACTGTTCTGCCTGCAGGCCAGAAGAGGGCGCCAGACCTCATTACAGAAGGTCGTGAGCCACCCTGTGGTTGCTGGGAATTGAACTCATGGCCTCTGAATGAGCAGCCAGTGCTCTTAACCTCTGAGCCCCACGTCAGTGAATTTTTTATTATTAAATCTGTTTTTCCCCACCCCAGGGGATTTCTGTATTCCAAATTACTTTCTCATCAATTTATTTAATTTTTTTCTCTTGCGTTGATGTCGCTATGTAGATTAGTCTGGCCTTGAACTCAAGAGATCCTCCAGTCTCCGCCTCATGAGTGCTGGGATATAATGCGTGCACTATCACACTCTGTCTCATCTTTTTATCTGTCTTTGTGACAGGGCCTCACTGTATATCCCTGGCTGGCCTGGAACTCGCATTGTAGACCAGGCTGGCCTCAAACTCACAGAGTTTGTCTCCGCCTCATGAGTATTGGGATCAAAGGAGTGTGCCACCATGCCCAGCAATCAAAGCATTAAAAAAAAAAAAAAAAAAAAAAAAAAAAAACAGGGCCGGGCGGTGGTGGCGCACGCCTTTAATCCCAGCACTCGGGAGGCAGAGCCAGGCGGATCTCTGTGAGTTCGAGGCCAGCCTGGGCTACCAAGTGAGTTCCAGGAAAGGCGCAAAGCTACGCAGAGAAACCCTGTCTCGAAAAAACAAAACAAAACAAAAAATACACAGTTGATGGGGTCTGGAGAAAAGGCTCAGTGGTTAAAAACACTGACTGCTCTTGAAGAATTCCCAGTACCCACACACCGACTCCGTGCCTCCGAGGGCACCAGGCATGCGTGCCCCTGCAGATACGCACATGAAGACGGAACACTCATACACATAAATAAATCTTATAAAAATTCGTTGGTGGAAACATCAAGTAGATGGCATCTGTGCTTCAGGCCTCAGCTGCCCTCTGCTTACATGTGTAGCTTTTGGGTTGGTGGGAGGGAGGGGATTCCACCTGATAGTTATAAAGATGTTCGCTCACATAGAGATGACTTAAAAAAAAAAAAGACTATGTAGGGGTTTAAAGATAACACAAGGTAATTTGGCTTGGGGCCTGCAGCATCTTGGTTCTGCATAGTCACTAGTTCTAATCAGTGGCTTGTCTTCTAGAGTGTTTTTTAACAAAAGTGTTTTGTTTTTGTCTGGAAACTTCAGTACATGAAACCCAAGGTTCAGTTACCGTCTTGGGGGTCGGAGGGGCAGATTACCGAGCAAAGTGAGGTTCAGAAGACTCATATTTAACAACAAAAAACAGTGCATGAGAAACAGGTTCAATGGCCTCTGGCTTTTGTTCCTTTTCTTTTTTTTTTTTTTTTTTTTAAACTCTTCGCCATTGCAAAGCCAGATGGTAAAACTGTCATATTTGTGTGGTCCGCTGTATAATTTAGGAAAAAGCTCGCCTTCCTTTCCCTGGTGAGCTTCCATTACACTTGAGAGCTGTTACAGGACAGTGAGCTGCTGCTGATGTTTGTGACTAGGGCCTGGATTAAGACTCCATACTAGAGTCCAGAAAGAGCTTGGCTCCTTCGCTCTGCTTTTCTCATTCACTAACATCTTACCCAGATGCTGAGGTGATTGACATTTTCTAGAAGGAGATGTGTCCATTTGTGAGTTTCCACTATTTTCAGTTGTTAGAACTAGAAGCAAAATCATCATTCTGTTTTTCTCAAAAAGACATACAATGATTTGCATTTGATGTCTCCTAAAATATCAAAAGGAACTCAACAAAGTTTTTGTTGTTTTGTTTTATATTGCTTTGCTCTTTTTTTTTTTTTTTTTTTTTGGTTTTTCGAGACAGGGTTTCTCTGTGTAGTTTTGCGCCTTTCCTGGAACTCGCTTTGGAGACCAGGCTGGCCTGAACTCACAGAGATCCGCCTGCCTCTGCCTCCCGAGTGCTGGGATTAAAGGCGTGCGCCACCACTGCCCGGCAAATGTTCCTTCCCGTCCCTGGGTGGGCTCGAACCTGCTTTGCTCTTTTGAGGTAGGGTCTTACTATGTAGCCTTGGCTGGCTTGGAACTCACTATGTAAACCAGACTGGCCTCAGACTCACAGAGCTGTGTTGTGCCTACCCATCCCCCACATAGTGTTGGGATTAAAGGCACGTACTGCCACTCCCGGCTCAATAAAGTTTATAGCCTCTTAAAATTGTTTTTGTCATAAAGCTTGCTAAAATTACAACTACTGCAGAAGGAATGATGGAAAGTCATGTGTCCCTCCCTTTTTATTCCTTAGAGAAGATTAAAACAGACAGTCATGGCTGACTTTCCTTCAGGTATCTTTTGGAGTCAGAAGATTTGCGTGATTTGAAAGGTGGCTGCCATCCCTTCCCATCCTTTTGCCCTTTTAAAAGGTACCAGTTTAACCACCGAGGAGACCAGCACGGCCGTGTTAGTGGCATACCCCTGCCATCCTAGCCCTTGGGAGGGGAAGGTAGCATTGTAACCTCAGAGCAGTCTGCCCAGCCCAGAGAACCAGCAAGAACAGGCAACAATGACAGAAATAACTCAGGGACCATTCTGTAATAGAAGAGTCTTTAGCTGTCTCACACCACTGGCTGACCTTCATTCCCTACAGGTTCCTTTTTAAGGTTTTTGTTGATTTGTTTTGCTTTTTGTTTGTTGGAGACCTGTTATGGAATCCAGACTGGCCTCAAACTGGCAATGTAGCCAAAGGGTGACTTTGAGCTCCCTATGCTCTTGGCTGAACCTGGGTGCTGGGGATATGGGCATGTGCTACTATGCCTGGAGGAAATACAAATTTTAATATAAAATATGATTTTTAACTATTGGCAACTAAACTGAAATCTTGGAAAATATTCCATAGTAAGTCTATATGCTGTCCTGCAAACCTCTATGTATTTGTATTTATTAGTTAGTGATTCTGTTTGTTTGTTTGTTTTTCAGGACATGGTTTCTCTGTGTATTTCTGGCTGTCTAGGAACTTGACCTGTAGACCAGGCTGACCTAGAACTCAGAACCACCTGCCTCTGCCTCTTGAGTGCTGGGATTTAGTTTGTGATTTTTTTGTTTTGTTTTTCGAGACATGGTTTCTCTGTGTAGTTTTGGAGCCTTTCCTGGAACTTGCTCTGTAGCCCAGGCTGGCCTTGAACTCACAGAGATCCGCCTGGCTCTGCCTCCTGAGCGCTGGGATTAAAGGCATGCGCCACCGCCTGGCTAGTTTGTGATTCTTAAATATTACAAAAACATTCACACCAGAGCAAAATAGTAATAAGTCTTTTCGAGTGCACCTGTGGGGCTGGGGACATGGCTCGGGGGTTAAGAGTGAGCACTGCTCGTCCGGACGGCAGTTCAGTTCCCAGCACCTGTGTTGGACAGCTTACAACTGCCTGTCACTTCTGCACCAGGGACCCTGACACTTTCTGGCCTCCGAAGGCACCTGCACGCCGGTGCACACTCCTCCCCATGCCCCGTCCTTTAAATATCTGTTTTAAAGGCTCCTGTACTAAGTGTCCCTTTCTGTTCCCTTTCTTGGAAACAGATCTGAAGAGGTTGGCTGTCCGCGGAATTTTGGAACATAGCCACCCAGAGGGTGGTCACTGCGTGTCACAGCAATGCTCCGGAGAGTGACTCTCCCGCAACTGCTCTTCGCCACCTTCCTTGGAATTGCTGGAGGAGTGTATATTTATCAGCCCATATTTGAACAGTATTCCAGAGAGCAGAAGGAATTCAAAGAAAAGGTGAAATTGTTGCAAGAATCAGAGGAAAAGAGGACCTAATTCTGCATGAAGTGCAATTGTAGGCACTGCTTACCATTCTGTTGAAATTACACATGGACTGTTAATCTAGCAAAAACTTAGGTACATTTTAAATAAATAAATCATGGGAGAAGGATTTAAGTTATTATTTACTTATTTATTTATTATTATTATTATTTTTTTTTTTTTCCCCTGGAGCTGAGGACCGAACCCAGGGCCTTGTGCTTGCTAGGCAAGCACTCTACCACTGAGCTAAATCCCCAACCCCTGGTTTTACTTTTTGAGTCAGCGTTTTTCTGTGTAGCACTGGCTCTCCTGGAACTTGCTGTGTAGACCAGGCTGGCCTTGAACTCAGGGATTCACTTGCCTCTGCCTCCAGTGCTGGCATTAAAGACGTGCGCCACCACTGCCAGGTGATTTAAGTTATTTATAACATTAGTTCTTTGTTGGTTCGTTTCAGGGCAAGAGCTCATGTTGTAGCCCAGGCTGGCCTCAAGCTCTAAGCAGTCCAGCCTCAGCTTTCCAAATGCTTAGGTTATAGGGGTGCTGGCATTAGTTTTTTAGACAGGATCTAACCTCAAACATGCAGCCCTGCCGCTGGTGCTGGTGTTACAGAGTATCCCCACATGTAATTAAATAAGACGCTTCATTTGAAAAGGTATTTCTTTTTAGTTCTACATAATTATGTGTGCTTCATGGGGGTTATGTGCACATGAGTGCCAGTGCCTCTGAAGGCCAAAGTTGTTAAATCCCCGAGAGCTGCAGTTACAGATGCTTGGGAGCCGCCATGCGGGTCCTGGGATTGAATCCAGGTCCTCTGCAAGAGCAGATGTGCTCTTCAGTGCTGGGCCATCTCTCCAGCCCCAAGATAGTCCGCTTTCATGTTCACTGATTTATTTGCTACTTTATGTCTTAACGGGACAGGCAGCAGTTTCCAGTTTCATAAATTAATTTAGTCAATATGCTTAATAGTAGTATGTGCTTTTAAGATTCCCCTTTTCTGGGTTGGAGAGATGGCTCAGCAGTTAAGAGCACTGGCTGCTCTTTCAGAAGTCCTGAGTTTAATTCCCAGCACCCACATGGTGGCTCACTACCACCTATAACTGTAGTTGCATGGGATCCAATGACCTCTTCTGGTGTGCAGACAAAACATTCATATACATAAATCTGTTTTAAAATTCCCTTTTTCAATGGGCAGTGGTGGCGCATACCTTTAATCCTAGCACTTGGGAGGCAGAGCCAGGCAGATCTCTGTAAGTTCGAGGCCAGCCTGGGTTACAGAGTGAGTTCCAGGACAGGTTCCAAAGCTACACAGAGAAACCCTGTCTCAAAAAACCAAAAAAAAAAAAAAAATTCCCTGTCTCTTGTACAATACAACCACACAAACTGAGGGTCTGCCTGTTACAGCTTTCCAGTTTTGGAGACTGAACGTTCACCAGGGCTTCCTGAGGCTAAGTTCTGCCACTGACCTCTATTCCCAGCTGACCTAAACATCCCAGTTAGAGATGGTTGTGACCTGCCATATGGGTGCTGGCCGCTAAACCTCCATCCTCAGAAAGAGTACCAAGTGCTCTTAACCACTGAGCCATCTTTCCAGCTCCACTTTTTACATTTTTAAATTGCCCAGGCTCACACTGAATTTACTCAGTAGCCCAGATAGGGCTTGAACTTGTGATTATCCTTCCTTAATTTATAGAGTAGCTCAAGCTACAGGCCTGTGCTGTCAGGGTTGGCTTTTTTAAAAAAACCCTTGCCAGGTAATCCAGGATGGCATTGAACTCACGATGTAGCTCAGGTTGCCTTCAGACTTGTCTTCCTGCTTCAGCCTTCCGAGTGCTGAGATTGAATTTGTGTGCCACCATGACTAGTTTGAAATGTTTAATTCAGATATCAAGATTCTTTTTGACAGAAGTGCTGGGTATACTGGGATTCAGTTATGTGGATCTTTTCATTGTGGGACCCATGCTCCTGGACTAGGCATTATCTGAATTTACTAGAGAGAGAGAGAAAGGGAGAGGGAGAGAGAGACAGAGAGACAGGCTGACTCAGGACTAGGGATCATGAGCTTCTGTTTGGGTATGGCAAATGGCATGTGCATGTCGCACGATCTCAGACAAGGTAGAGACATGGACTCTTGGAACTAGATGCACAGCCAAGTGTGAGGCACAGGTAGACACACACAGTTGTTACATCCAGTGATAATAACCCTACCTCACACATTAAGCCAAATTAAATCACTTTTGACCCTCATTTTGAAGGGCTCAGTTGGAGAGTGTTTGCCTAGCATTTGTGAAGCCCTACGTTTCACGCCCAGCACCTCACACACTGGGTGTAGTGATGCAGTTATGAAGTCTCAGCACTCAGGTAGAAGCAGGAGAATCAAAAGTTCAAGGTCATCCTACATAGGAAGTTGGAGGCCAGCCTGGACTCTGCTGTTTCCGCTTCCAGGCCTGATGTTTTTGCTCTTTTGGGGGGCCCACCACTCGGCTCCCAGATAAATCACACATGGAGGCTTATTTTTAGTTATAAATGCCTGGCCTTAGCGTGGCTTGTTTCTAGCCAGTTTTTCTTAACTTTATCTTGGGCCTCGAGGCTTTTATCTTTCTCTATTCCTGTATACTTTTTCTTTCCTTCTCCATGTCTGGCTGTGTAGCTGGGTGGCTGGCCCCTGAAGTTCTCTCGTTCCTTCTTTCTCTCCTCCCGGATTTCTCCTGTATCTACTCTCTGTCTACCAGCCCCATCCATCCTTTCTCCTGCCTCTATATTGGCCGTTCAGTTCTTTATTAGACCATCAGGTGTTTTAGACAGGCGCAGTAACACAGCTTCACAGAGTTAAACAAAGGCCACATAAGCAAAAGTAACACACCTTAAGATAATAGTCCACAGCACAGGCCCATCTTCCCTTCTTTGAATCTTTACTTTTGTTTTTGTTTTTCAAGATAGGGTTTCTCTGCGTAGCTTTGGAGCCTGTCCTGGAACTTCCTCTGTAGACCAGGCTGGCCTCGAACTCACAGAGATCCACCTGCCTGTGCTCCCAAGTGCTGGGATTAAAGGTGTGCACCACCACTGCCTGCTTCCTTCTTTGAATCTTTTACCTTCATTCCCTTTTCATAGTCACATCACTTTCCTTGATTTGGTGTTATTTTTATGTGTTCAAAGACTTACTTATTTTGTGGAGACGGTCCCACTGTGCTGCCCAAGCTGGCTTCAGACCCTGGCATCAAGTGATAACTCCTGCTTGAGGGCCCCTCCCCCTCGCCCCAGTGGCTGGGATGCAGGCACCTTGCACTTTGTTCACCTGTCAGTGATGTCCCTTACTTTCCTTATTGCGACCCTTACTGGATGTTGCTGGAGTTTCCGACTTAAGCATTTGTCTTACAGGTAAGTTCTGGGGGCCGGGAACAATCAATTTAACCTAGTCTGCTGTTGCATCCTATGTGCCTAAAAGTGCCTTACTCATTGAAAGCATCCACAGGGGATGAATGGTCACGGTACCCTCTGTCTGTAAACTCCAAGTCATGGAGCTGCTGGGCGGCAGAAGTGGAGAACGCTGAAGGTGGGCTGAAGGTGGGCATTCCACCTGGACCACACCAACCACCAGCAGTCACTATGTTGTTCCTATGCTGTTTGTCCCCCGCAGGTTTGTGTGGGGAGGTTTGCTCCCCAGTGTGATGGTACTGAAAGATGGTAGCTCCTTAAGAGCTGGTGCCTGAAGGAAGACGATTGCCTGGCTGTTCCTGGGGAGTCTGTTTCTCTTCACCCCAGATAGAGAGGAAAGGATTGAAAAGGTTCTGTTCAGGTCTAGCTTGGTGAAGGCCTGGGTGGCTCCAGGAGCTGCCGTCCACACAGGGCCCCTTGGACATAGAAACCGACCGCATTCGGATGCAGTCCCAGGAGCAGCAGACTGGAGGGGTGACTGGCCGGCAGGTGGGCGGGGCGCTGGAGTTTGTGGCGGGAGGCCACTAGGATGGACAGAAGCCGAACTCAGGCTCCCCAGCATTTTGCTTGTCTTGCATGTGGAATTCCGAAAGCACAAGAGGGCGAGGCCTAAAGGCCAGTACTGAAAGCTCTGAAGTCACCTTTGGGTGAATTTGTCTAGTAATCTCATGCCTGGGTCAAGATCCCAGGCTGCTCAAAGAAAACCCTGGGCATCTAGAAGAGGCCGCTGGGAGGCAGCAGAGCTCACAGGTTGCCCCTGACCCTGCCGGGTCTTGGTATGTTAGGCCACCTCATATTTTCCTCTTACTGTGTATTAACTGCCGTGGCAGTGTTTTAGGGGTTCAGGCTGACTGTAATGAGAATTAGACGGTGCGCGTAGACTCTGTTGGCCATCGCCTCCCAGAATGGTGCTTATTTCTTCCTGCCTGCATCGTACCTTACTTTTCTCGCTGTCACTTCCAGGAACCTCCGGCTATCCCCAGCGAGGATGTGCAGCCAGGGAAAGGCTTTCACCAGGGCACGCCTCGCCTCGCCTCCCCGGAATCCTGGGGCAGTTTGACCTTTTTGTGAATGGCATTTTGGGTCTCAAAACGAAACCACTCCCCGTGGTTCCCTCACCTTCCTCAACACTGCCAGGAGACCGGTCGGGGCCAGGCGAGGCGAACGTAGTTTCTGTGGCTGGGGGCCTGCGGGCAGGTGACAGAAGGCGGAGGTGGAGGCCGCGCAGGGCCCGCCCCCGCTGCGCTCTCCTTCACGGGAAGTGATGTGGGGCCGGACGGAAAATACCGCCAAGCACCCAAAAAAGGCCAGTCACTTGGGGTCCCAAGCTGCGTTTGGAAGGGAGTGCCTAAGGGCTTGAGAACCGCGGGGACGCAGCATCTCGAGGAACTGCAGGGACGCAACCGCGCGGGGATAGCACGAGAGAGAGAGAGACGGAGCCCCAAACCGGGTGAGCGCACTGCGTCCTGGGCGGTGCAGGTTGCCGGCGCTCCAGCCGGCCCTGGGGCGACCAGGGGACAGCGGATTTTCAGACGGGATGATGGCCCCTGTTAAGTTCCAGGGGTTGGGGTCCAAGGTTACCCCAAGTGAAATCTAGGTGCCAGAGTCCTCACAAGGAGACGAGGAGAGTTAAGGTCTCCTCCACCCGCCTCTTCTTCCCTCGCTTGGGTTTTGACTTTGAAGTTTTTAGAGCCCCACTGCTTGTAAGCGAGAAAGGGTTCCTGTCATTCTAGAGCCCAGCCGGTCAGCCAGGTCTTCGAGTCACCCTAATGGAGGTAGAATTGGTGCGATGACACATTTTGGTCGCTCTGCCAAGGTCGGGTCTTCGGTCCAGTAGCTGGGTACCGGTTTGGAAAGCCTGGTCTGAAGTGTAGGAGACCAGCAGACCCCGCGCTTTGGCACCCTGCTGCTGTTCCCCGGAGTATTCTCCACGGGCTTCACCGGCTTCTTAGCCCAAGGGCTAACAGCTGTTCTGAGTTAGCGGTTCACCCCAGCTGGATGAGTGAGGCAGGAGGCATTCTTTAATCGTTTCTTCAAACCTTTCTGTTCAAGTGAAAACAGGATGGGAAAGTTAATTCCTGCATCTGGGAGGTGGACAAAGGATTCAGGGTTCGAGGTCAGCCTTTGCTACACAGTGAGCTTGAGGCCAGCCTGGGTTACATGAGACCTGCCTCAAAAAAATAAATAAATAAATAGGGTTACATGAGACCTGCCTCAAAAAAATAAATAATACCAGCAAAAAGAAAGGCAGAGAAGCCGGGCAGTGGTGGTGCACGCCTTTGATCCCAGCACTCGGGAGGCAGAGGCAGGCAGATCTGGCCAGCCTGGTCTAGAGAGTGAGATCCAGGACAGGCACCAAAGCTACACAGAGAAACCCTGTCTCGAAAAAAACCAGAGAGAGAGAGAGAGAGAGAGAGAGAGAGAGAGAGAGAGAGAGAGAGAGAGAGAGAGAGAGAGAGAGAGAGAGAAAAGGCATACAACGATGCTGAGCACACCTGAATGAGAATTGCTTTCTGTGTTTTCCCTTGGTCCTCCCTCCCTCCTCTCACCCCCACCCCATGCTTCCTTTCCATAACCTGGCATAATTTTTGCTTATTTATTTCTGACAAATTTGTGTGTGTGGATGAAGGCCCATACATGTGCATGTGGAGGACAGAGGTCCATGTTAAGTGTCTTCTTCACTAGCCACTAAACACACACACACACACACACACACACATGCGCGTGCACACACATAAAATAATTAAGTTTGCTTGCTGTTTTTGAGACAGGGGTCTCACTTTGTAGCTCTAGTTGGCCTGGAATTCACTATGTAGACCAAGCTGATCTTGAACTCACAGAGATCTGCCTGCGTCTGCCTCTCAAGTGCTGGGATTAAAGGCTTGGCCACCTGACTGTTGTTGAGACCAGTTTCTCACTGAACCTGGAGCTCCTTGTCTGGACTGGTTGGCCAGTAAGTCTCCGGATCCTCCTCTCCATCCTTAAGCATTAGGATCACATACCTGCACCTTCACACCCCAATGTGGGTTGGGGGACCCCAAGGCAGACCTTCCTGCTTGCACAGAGAGTACTTTGCCCGCTGAGCTATTCCCCAGCCATTGTTTTGGTTTTGATTTTATGAGACCAGGTCTCACTCTCATACCCAGGCTGGCCTCGAACTGGTGACAATCCCACTTCAGCTTGGGAAGTGCTGGGATTATAGCTGTGTGCCACCATGCCCAGCAAGTTGAGGTCTTGAAGATTTGTGCTTATGATTTTTTTGTTTGTTTTGTTTTGTAAACCCAGAATTCTTACAGTTTTGACTGCTCCATTTCATTCTTTGTTTTGTCTTTTTTTTTTTCCTTTTCTTTTTTTGTTTTTTTCGAGACAGGGTTTCTCTGTGTAGCTTTGTGCCATTTCTGGAACTCGCTCTGTAGACCAGGCTGGCCTCGAACTCACAGAGATCCACCTGCCTCTGCCTCCTGAGTGCTGGGATTAAAGGCACCCTCCCCCCACCCCCTGGGCTCATTCTTTGATTAATTTTAAGTTAATTTTGTGTGTGGTATTGGGTAGAAGGTCCAACTTTATCTCCTCAAATGTGAATATTCACTTTTCGTAGCATGTTTGTTGACAAGACTACTTTGACCCTCTGAATGATATTGGCACCTCTGTTGAAAACAAATATGAACGTGGAGTTTGTGTCTGGATTGGCAGTCTTCTTTATACCATACGCCCTTTGTCACGGTGGTGGCACCCTGTCTGGATTATTGAACCCACGGGGTTTTTGAAGTCAGGGCATGCCAGGTCTCCAGCTTTGCCCTTCTTTGTTACGGTTGCTCTTGGCTGTACAGAGCCCCTTGTGTCTCTGTGTGGAATTTAGGACCAGCTTCTCAGTTGCCTTGGCTTTAGAACAAATGCAGGCGTTTTGCAGTGGGCGGCAGTCTGTGGGAAGCAGACTTTTAACTTCCTTTCCTGATCCCCACCTTCCCTTTGCCTTCCCCACCTTAGTGAATAGGAACTTCACTCCTGTCGAAGCTCACACTGAACACCCTGGAATGGCCCTCAAGGCTGTCCTTCCTTTCCTGTCCTTTGCCCAGCCTGAGCAAATGTTGTTGAGTCTACCTTGAGTATGGCTAAATTTTTTTTGGTTTACAAACTTTTAAAGTGGATAGAGAAATGGTTCAGCAGTTTAGAGCACATACTGCTCTTCCTGAGGACCCAAATTTGAGTCCCAACACCCATACCAGGCAACTCACAGCTGCTTCTAACTCCAGCTTCAGAGAACCCAATGCCCTCTTCTGGCCTCTGCCAGTATTGCACTCATGTGCACAAAACCAAACACACACACACACACACACACACACACACACACACACACACACACACGTAATTAAAAATAAATAAATAAGCTTTGTAATAGTTACATTTACTGATCAGGTGGTTTAGTGGTTAAGAGCACTTGCTGCTTTTGCAGAGGACCTGGGTTTGGTTCCCAGCACCCACATGGCAGCTCATTAACTGTCAATAATTCCAGTTCCAGGGGACCTGATGCCCTCCTCTGGCCTCTGCAAGCACTGCACTCATGTGCTGCATGTACATACATGCAGGCAAAACACATACACATGAAATAAAAATAAATCTTTTAAAAATACTATTTTTTTTTTTTTTTTGGCTTTTCGAGACGGTGTTTCTCTGTGTAGTTTTGGTGCCTGTCCTGGATCTCGCTGTGTAGCCCAGGCTGGCCTAAAACTCACAGAGATCTGCCTGGCTCTGCCTCCCGAGTGCTGGGATTAAAGGTGTACGCCACCACCACCTGGCCTGAGTCTTATTTTGTACGGAGTTGGAAGCAAAACCAGGTGGAAGACTGGCTGAAAGTGCACTTGAGTTACTGGATAAAACTCAGGATCCTCTGTAACCAGTGTTTCTCAACCTCTGTGATGCTGCGGCCCGTTGATACAGTTCCTCACAGTGTGCTGACCCCCAACCATAAAATGATCTTCATTGCTACTTCATAACTGTAATTTTGCTACTGTTAGGCATCCTAATGTAAACATCTGTGTTTTCTGCTGGTCTTAGGCAATCCCTGCGAAAGGGTTATTTGACCCCCCAAGGGGTCCCACCCTATAGGTTGAGAATTGCTGGTCTAGTTCATACTTTCCTTAGTAAGCATCTTGTTATAGACCACCATAGTCTACTGCCACCCACTGCCTCCCACTGAATGGGGAATTGTGAGACTTCCCAGTGAGAAGTGAATTAATTCGGCCTAAAAAGTATGATAACTAATTTTACATGTTAGGGATTATTTTAACATAGTATAGGGTAATTATACACATATATAATGCCTTTCCCAAATAAAATTTAGTAGATTTGGAAGACAGAACAGGACTTGCAGGTGAAAGCCTGAGCCCCTGAGAGGAAAGCCCGCTTGCCCTTGTTAAAAGTATGATCTGCTCTTGAGGAAGTGGCTCTTCTCTTCATGAGCATTCACTCTCTGTGCCTTCTGAGATTTGCTGGGACTACGTTTGTCCCTCTGCCTGGTGATCAGGAAATTTGAGTTGATGATCCTCCCTGTAAACTGATTACCCCGAGAGCAGACCCTGGAAGCCAAGATAAAAGCTTTCAGTGAACACGATGTCCTGGGATGAGCATCTAGCTTGCTAGGGCTTTCCAGAGTGGGGCTCAGGGGCATGCCCATCATTTCTCTTGTGTGATTGGGGCCCAATAATACATTGTATTCATTGTCCATTAAAACTGAGTGTCTGAAGCTGGGCGGTGGTGGCTCACACCTTTAATCCCAGCACTTGGGAGGCAGAGGCAGGTGGATCTTTGTGAGTTCGAGGCCAGCGTGGTCTACAGAGCAAGATCCAGGAAAGGCGCAAAGCTACACAGAGAAACCCTGTCTCGGAAAAAAAAAATTGTTTAAAAATTGAGTGTCTGGCCTAAAAGGGATGGGAATTCCGTTCCTTCCTCTTCCCTCCCTCCCTTTCCTTACTCTCTTCCTCCTCCTCCCACTTCCCTACTCTTCTCTCTTTCTAATTGACTCTTGTATGCCAGGCTAGCCTGGAACTCACAATGTCGCTGAGGATGCCCATGAACTCCTGATTGTCTGCCTTCTGTTAGGATCCTGGGTGTGTGTTACCATACCTGTATGAAAGTCTAATTTGAGGATGGGGTTTCAGATTTACCAAATAAAAACAACTGAATTTTTCTTTCTTATTTTACAAGTCAGGATCTTGCAATGTAACAAGCCAGCTCTTGGTCCCCCCCCCCCCACTCTGCCTCTTTTTTTTTTTTTTTTTTTTTTTCTGGTTTTTCAAGACAGGGTTTCTCTGTGTAGCTTTGCACCTTTCCTGGAACTCGCTTCAGAGACCAGGCTGGCCTCGAACTCACAGATATCCTCCTGCCTCTGCCTCCCGAGTGCTGGGATCAAAGGCGTGCGCCACCACTGCCCGGCCCGACTCTACCTCTTAATTGCAGTGTGCACCATCATACCTCATTCCAAAATACAGATGTAACCAGTTCTAGTCCCAGGTCCTGTTTACACACAGGAAATGCGTATTAAAGTCCCCAGAATGGTGGCGCTGTGGCTTGGTAGCTGTCTTTCTCCACAAAGAGTTTGTTAGTGGCACCAGAGCTAGAAGCAACTGGGAGGACCACAGCTTTTACCCGGAGAGGCTAAGTCTGCCCCAGTTATACAGACTCCGGGCTGAGTCCAGAGCTAGAGCCACAGGACACGTGGCACAGCACCTCTCTCAGGACGCTGTGTCTAGGGTGGGGTGTGGTAGTACTTACCGCTCTTCCAGAGGACCTGGGTTTGGTTCCCACCACCCACACTGTGGCTCACAACCACCCATAATTCCCGCCACAGTGCCCTCTTTTGATCTCCTCAGGTACAAGGTGTGCCTGTGGTGCACATCCATCCATACAGACGAAACACCCCGACAGGAAATTTTAAACAGTTGAAAGAAAATCTGTAACTCCAGTCCCAGGGGATCCAGTACCACCTCCTCTCTTCCGCGGGCATGAATGTGGCACACAGACACACACACAAGCAGAGCACCCGTACACATGAAGAAAAAAAAAAACTAAAATTTTTTATAGAAAGAAAGGCAATCCTGGAAATGAACATGTTTTTGTCTGCTACTAGGAAAACCGTATTTCAGAGCCCCTGACCTTTTTTCATAACCTGGATGGTTAATTCATATTAAGCCCTACCAGCTGCCAGGTCAAAGCATAATAAAATCGGTTGCCAGGAGACAGAAAAGTCTGTTCCACGTTGTTTGCTGCCGATCGTCCCACCGCACGGGTGGATGGGAGATCTTCTGGGTGTTGCCATGCGCTAATCTACGATGTGTTTCCATCACTCGGGGCAAAGACAAGGCATCGATCGCCTGCTTAAACGTAATAGAGCACTTTAATTTTAATAGCCTCGCCTGGGGAGGAGAGATGTACAGCTCTAGTCTGTGCAGATGCATAGATAGAAATCTCTTCCTTGTGGCTGGGGATGACGCTCGCTCAGCACGGGCCTGCCTGGTATACAGAGCCTCTTCCTGCTCCTCTGGGTTACCTAAGAATTGTGTGTTCGTTTGAGACAGTCTCCTGTAGCTCAGGATGGCATGAACTTACTGTGTAGCTGAGGATGACTTTTGACTTGGGATCCAGTGCCTCCCACTCCCAAGTGCTGTGGTTACAGGCCTGAAACCCTATTCTTGGTTTTTATGTGGTACTGGGGATGGAACCCAGGGTTTCATGTGTACCAGACAAGCACTTTACCAACTGAACTACCTCCTGTGTCCTATGTAAAAAATTAAAAATACCACAATAGAAGAAATAGGGGGAAATAATCTAAAAATGTTAACCCATAGTTGTGGGCGGGGTTTCTTTATTTCTAGCTGCTTGTGTTAATTTTCACTCCATATCTTGTTTTATTTGTTTGTTTGTTTTCTAGACAAGGTTTGTCTGTGTAGCCCTGGCTGCCTGGAACTCACTGTGTAGACCAGGCTGGCCTCGAACTCAGAGATCTGCCTGCCTCTCTGCCTTCTGAGTGCTGGGATCAAAGGCACACACACCGCTGCCTGGCTTCCTTCTATATCTTGCTTATACAGTGGTGATGGCCAGAAAGAGCAAGCACAGCTGTTTGGCAGCCCCTGGAAAGAGCCTGAGAGGAGGCAGGCTGGCCAATCAGTCTACTGGTTGTCCTGAGTTTAGCTTATCTTAGTAGAGACCAGGTTAACCCTTCACTAACCCTCTTTACTCTGTGTGAGAACATAAAGTAGATCTTTTGGTGAGCTGACTCATCTCTGTGTCCCGGGGCACATGCTTGGGAGTGAAAGGCCCAGCCCTGCCAGGAATCACTGGGATGCTTTTAGTCTCCATGTTGCTGGTAATCAGTTATTGGACACCATACTAGCAGCTTTCAACAGGGGTCATCACCCCCATGCCTGCCAGGGGATTTTAGCAACTCTGTCTGTCTGTCTGAGGCAGGGTCTTTTATAGTCCCAGGCTGGTCTCACGCTCCCTCTGTAGCCCAGGCTGGCCTTGAACTTGCATTCCTCTTGGGTCTGCCTCCGAAGTGTTAGGATTATAGAGACATTTTTGGGTGCCACAGAAATGGACAGCTACTACTGGTGTTCCATGGGTACTGGCCAGAGATGCTGCTAAACAACCACTGTACAGGGAAACTGGATTAGCTTGGCCAAAATGTAGACAGTGGTGAGGCTGAGAAACCCTGCCTCAAAAATCACTGAGCCTCTGTGGGTTGCAGTTTCCTGAGTGAGACATCTCCTCCATTGTGCAAAGTTAACTGTATCTAATTTTGCCAACCTTTCCTTTACCTCAAGTCTCATGTTAAGTATCGGGTAAAGGTTCACATCTCTTCGTGTGGTGGTTTGAAAAAGAATGGCTCCATAGGCTCACATGTTTGAATCTTTAGTCATCAGGGAGTGGCACTGTTTGAGAAGGATTAGGGCTAGGATTAGGGGTGTGGCCTTGCTGGAGTAGGTGTGGCCTTGTTGGAGCAAGTGTGTCACTGGAGGTGGACTTTGAGGTTTCAAAAACCCATGCCAGCCCAGGCTCTTTTGTCTGTCTGTCTGTCTGTCCCTGTCTCTCTGGATCAATATGTAACCGTCGGCTACTGCTCCAGTACCATGTGTGCTGCCATGCTCCCCACCGTGATGATAATGGACTGAACCTCTGAGATTGTGAGCCAGCCCCTAGTTAAATGCTTTCCTTTATAAGAGTTGTCATGGTGACAGTGTCTCTTCACAGCCATGTAACAATGACTAAGACAATGCATATACGGTTGGTTGCTCCTGAGTGGTGGGGTCTGAGAACCCTGCCCTCAGGGACTAAGGACGTCCATCCTTATTGAGAACCGGGTTGACTTCATGAGAAGGGTAGACCTCTGGTTGAGCTACAGGCTAGACGGAAATGCTGATTTATGTAACCCCAAATGGCGAATAATCCAATGGTGACAAGGACCTGTGCATAGAAGGCCCGCAGGCCTCTCAAGCCTTCACCAGGAGTCCGGGCTTCCTGAATTCCCAACAGACCCCTGTAGTTTTGTGCCACAAGTGCCAAGGAAATAGTGAGACTGGGCAGTGTCTTCACTGACGGCCTCCTGAGAGTCAGGGATGGAGCCCATCTACCTCTGCCGCTCATTGTCCGCCCATAGGGAAACCTCACTGGTTACACTGACAGGCTTGTGTAACTTTAGATCTGGTGGGAGGGGGCCTTGGAAATCATGCGGTTTCCCCTCAGTCTCTTAGGCTGATATTTCTTCATTGTAACCAGCAGTGAAGGAGGCAGTCCAGAACTATGCTGTTTGAGTGCTCAGAGGAAGTGGGGTGTATTTATTTACTTAGAGACGGACTATCCCGTGCCCCTGACTATCCTTGAAATCTCTATATTACTAAGGATGACCTTGAACTTTCGGTTCTCCTGCCTTTATTCCTGGGCTTGCTGGAGACTGAACTCAGGGCTCCATGCAAGCTAGGCAGGTACTTTGCCAACAGGGCTGCCTGGCCAAGCCTGAGAGTGACCTTCAGATGGAATTTTACTAACCACTAAGGCATCTTCCTTGAAGCTGTCTGAAATGACATTATGGTCTTCATTTACATTAAAGCTGCCCAGGAGACTTCCAGTGTCTGTCATGATGGTTCCATTGGTCCCTCATGGTGAATTTTCTGCCAGCCCACAGAGGCCTTCTGTTAAGAGTTGTCTCTGCCGACTTCATGCTAGCCATGTGTGTCTGTCTCCATAACATTTATTGCTATTTGAGATCATTTTATCTTTGTTTATCTTGTGTTGGCCCCGTGCCTTCTCACGAACGAGTGCTCTCTGTGAGCACAGCTCTCTCTCTCCGAGCGGCTGGGGCTACCTAGAAAATACTACTTAGAAGATGGTGAGTGCTAAGTTAAAATGAACAGGTGACTAAGTGAACAGGTAGCTAGAGAAGCCCGCATCCTTTTTCCTCGACTACCTCTGATTTGATTTGAGGCTTATGTGTGAGTGCCTGCGTGGAAGTCTGTGCATGACTTGTGTGCCTGGTGCCCTCAGAGGCTGGAAGAAGGTGTCAGATTGGGATCTGGTGTTAAAGGTGGCTGTCAGCCCACATGTGGGTACTGAGACTCAAACCTAAGACCTCTGCAAGAGCAGCACGTGCTCTTGGCCACTGAGACATCTCTGTAGTGCCTGAATTTTATTTTAAAAACTAAATCCAGAATACCAGTTTATTAGGACGTAGAAAGTGGAACTGTTTTATGGTTTTTGTTTTTGTTTGTTTGTTTTTTTCTGTGTGTGTTTTTCAAGACAGAGTTTCACGTGTAGCCCTGGCTGTCCTGGAACTCACAGAGATCCACCTGCCTCTGCCTCCCAAGTGCTGGGATTAAAGGCGTGCGCCACCACTGCCTTGCACAACATGGAAAACAGGATGTTTTTGCCGGGTGGCGGTGGTGCACGCCCTTAATCCCAGCACTCAGGAGGCAGAAGCAGGCAGATCTCTGTGAGTTCAAGGCCAACCTGGTCTACAGAGCGAGATCCAAGACAGGCACCAAAACTACACAGAGAAACCCTGTCTTGAAAAACAAAACAAAACAAAAAACCAAACCAAACCAACCAAACAACCAACCAACCAAACAAACAAACAAACAAAAAACCCCAGCAAATGTTCTTAATCACTGAACTGTCTCTCCACCCCAAGGGCATCAGGTTTTCTTTAAAATACTGCCCAGCCAGGTCTGAGACCCTGTGATGTGCTCCTCTATGCTGAGGTACTAAACTAAGGCTCAGAGAATGCGAGCCAGGGACCTGGAGCCCCGACTCTGCATCATTCAGAAAGCAGTAACTAGGAAGGTTTTCAGGGCAGAGGCAGCACACACAGCCTCAAAAGGTGTTGGCTCACTACACACTGCTCTGTTTACTTGTAACTAACCAAGCTGGCGTCAAACAGGAAGCCCACAGGCACAGCTTTCCTTTCTGGTCCACAGTGTCCTGTGAATTACGTGTTAGACGCGGGGCTGTAGAGTCAATCCCTCCACGACAGTGAAACCCCAACTGTTCGGTCTGACCCCAGCAATGTGAACAGCACCTGAGGATGTGCTAGAGAGGCAAATTCACAGCCCTACCCCAGACCCACTGGATCTGCAGCTGGTGAGCCCACAGCCTGTGTTTTAGAATCACCCTGGCTGGTAATCCCGGTGCCCACAACGCTGAAGAAGCGCTGTCTGTGGTTCATAGCCCACCCTTCCTTAACACTGCCGACCTTGGCTTTTGCAGTTGGTGACTCAGGAGCATGGAGGGCCCAGCTTATTAAGTAAGCCATCTGGTTTGCTTAGGAACGCGTATTCAAAACCTGAGGTGTCGTTAGGACCTTTCCTTGGAATACTACACAGGGTGGAGAATGGACCAATCCTGCCCAGCCCCTGCTCTGGGCAGGGCACTGGACTCGGAGTGCTTATTCACTATTTTGTTCTCAAAGCCATCCTGCCAGGTCCATGCTCTGATCTGTTTCACAGACTCGGGACCTGGGGATGGTGGAGGTTGGACATGGCCTTCACCTACAGACTTCTCACCTAGTCACGGCTCTGCATTTGGCTCTCCGTTGTTTCCTTAGTTCAGTGGCTTCTCCCACCGTATGCGGCACCAGGGAGCGGTGCAAGCCGGGAACAGATGCAGGTTCTCTGGGTCTCCCTGGAAGGGATGCTAATTCAGAAGCCCAGGTGGGGCTCAGAGCGTGGGGTTTTCATCAAAGCCCCAGAAGAGTCTGCCGGTGGACACCAGACCATCCTTGGGAAAATCCTGACTGGAGCTACCTCCTGCTGGTTGGAACAGACCATCCTCAAGGCCTCTTGAGGTTTGGTGGTTTCTGCTTTGTGCTCACAGGTCTTGGGGGCTGACTGGAAGAAATATGAGAACAAATAAAAGACGGTTTTTGTGGTGAATCGAAGTCTCAGCTGCCTGGATGCCTCTGCGGCTCGGCTGCCTCTTCAGGGCTGCCAGGCCTTGTGTATGGTTTTGAGTAACTTGTGATCTTTTCTGTTACTTCCCTCACCCTGCCCCACCCACCGAGTTGTGTAACTTGTCCTCTGGCAACCTGGTCCTTGTGTTTGTGGGGAGTTCAGATGTGAGCAACTTCCTCCGAGCTGCAGTTAACATCTATGGAATGGTGGGTGAATTGTTTCAGCTTTGAGGTCAGAAATGGGTCTCCTGCGCTCCGTGATAAGAGCCCTTATTTTTCAGATGGGATTGACAGAGCGAGTCATTTGGCAGCCCAGGGGGACACTAAACGACTTGGCACCGCTATGAAGGAGGAAAGTAAGACACAAATGGAAAACAGACTTCCTTCAGGTGTGGTGCCTGGCGTCCTTTGTGGGTTCATCTGAAAGTCTAGAAACTGTTACTACAATAAATACCCCCAAGGCAGTGCTGGGGACATGCCCAATCCATAAAGTGCTTACTTCACAGGCATAAGGACCCGAGTTCAATCCCCGGAACCACATTAAAAGCCAGGTGTGTGGTGGCGCGCGCCTTTAATCCCAGCACTCGGGAGGCAGAGGCAGGTGGGTCTCTGTGGGTTTGAGGCCAGCCTGGTTTATAGCGTGAGTTCCGAGACGGCCGGGGCTGTTACACAGAGAAACTCTGTCTCAACAAACAAAGCCAGGGGTGGTGGTGTGCATAATAACCCCAGCACCGAGGAAACACAGACAGGTTTGCTGGCCGCCCTACCCTTGAGTCAAACCTCCAAGCGGCAAGTCAGTGAGAGTGTCTCACCTGAAAACAAGGGGCTGGGAGATGGTTCAGTGGGTAAAGGTGTCTGCTGCCAAGCCTGGCCACCTGAGCTTGGTCCCTGAGTCCTATATGGTAGAAGAGGAGAGCCAATCTAAAGCTGTCCTCTTCCTCCACCTGGAGGCCTCCGTGTGGGCAACCACAGACACCTGCATACAAAAGAGATCAATGAGAATGTAGTAAGCTGAAAATAAAACCCAGGGGGACCACTCTTGAAAAACAGTGCATGCACACGCCTGCGCACGCACACACGAGACCTCGAAGCTCTCACAGTGGGAAAAGGGAAACTCGTATGAAAACAGAGTAGTCACTAGCCTTTGTGGAGGATGGTGGTTAATGACGTTGAACTATTACAAATTTTAAAAAGTTGTATTTATTTTTAATGAGCGTGTACCTGCATGTATGTCCATGTACCGTGTGTGCCTTTGGAGGCCAGAAAAGGGTGTTGGATCCCCTGGAATGGGAGTTACAGATGGTTGTAAGTCACCATGTGAGTGCTGGGAACTTAACCCAGGTCCTCTGCAAGGCCAGCCAGTGCTTTTAATCACTGAGCCATCTCTCCAGGCCCCAACAATTACATTTTTAAGTATGTCTTTTTTTTTTTTTTTTTTAAGATTTATTTATTTATTTATTATGTATACAGCATGTATGACTGAAGGCCAGAAGAGGGCACCAGATCTCATTACAGATAGTTGTGAGCCATCATGTGGTTGCTGGGAATTGAACTCAGGACCTCTGGAAGAGCAGTCAGTTCTCTTAACCTCTGAGCCATCTCTCCAGCCCTTTAAGTATGTCTTAATCCTGACACAAATTGTGCAGGACAGAGATGGAGAAAATTTCTTAAGAAACCAGCATTGGCAGGTGTGATGATGCACGCCTTTAATTGCAGTACTTGGGAGGCAGAGGCAGGCAGACCTCTATGAATTTGAGGCCAGCCTGGGCTGTATAGTGAGATCCTGTCACCATAGCCAAAAAGAAAGAAAAAGAAGCGGCAGCCTTGCTTCCGGGAAGGCGTCTGTGCCTAGCGCCTGTGGCCTGCTCCTTGCTAAGAACGCTTCATCTTTAGAGCTAGTCCCATGGGGCACAGCTGGAGCCACAGCTACCATATGTATGAGGAATTACGGAAACATTGTCTCATCTCCTCTTCAGCAGCCTTTCAAAGCAGTAGCCAGCCTTGGTTTTACGGTTGAGAAGATCCAGGCCAAGAACATGGTTTCCAGGGCTGTGAGCCTTTCAGTGCCTTAACTCTGATGATCTCTGGCAAACTGGGAGAGTTAGTCACCATGCCAGCAACCTCCTGACTCACAGGTGACCGTGAGGAAGTAAGCCTACTGGGTTCTGTGCACTCACACAGATGATCGATCGGTACGAGGAAGCTTGCCAGCCTGCCGCAGCCAAGACTCCTGGGACAGGGGTCGGCGCCCTTTTCCTGCTGGGCCCCACACTGCCCAGTCTCCTGGGCTGTTTGGTGTCCCTGTGCCGCATCACTGAGGAACAGCACTCTAGAGGGTGGCAGAGCTTGTTCTCAAAGGCACAGTGATGACTGTGCCGAGGGACAGCTGGCTGATCGACAGCATGGGCGGGCAGGGAAAAGGAAATACAAACTAATAAAAGACAGGGAAAGCAACAGAGTCCCCAGGAGCCGTTTATTACAGAGGCAAATTAGCTACATTAGCTTTTGTGGCGATGGTTATCACTAATCCTATACCCCATGCCAAACAGCTTCTTTAAAACAAAACAAAACAAAAAAACCCAAACATTATTTCTTTCTTTATGTGAGTGTGTACGTGTGCTGGCTCTTTTGTGCCATAGTGCATGTATGACAAAGTGGATTTTCTTCTTCCTTCGTGTGGTTTCCAGGGATCAAACGCAGGTCTTCAGTCTTGGCGGCCATACCCGGTGGGCCATCTTGTGTCCCCACAAACAGCTTTAAGTACTGTATAGGCATTGCATAATTCAGTCTTTCTAACACAATGTTAGTCATTTTCCTGTTTCACAGATGGAACAGTGAGACAGAAAGGCTGGGAAATTTTCTCAGAGCTCCTTAGCTAGAGTGCTAAGTTCGCCCGTCAAAGCCAGACAGTCTTTCCCCAGAGCCCAGGTCCTCAATGTCTTATGTTAGGGTCGGTACTCAATCCTGGAGACACAGTGTGGCCAGTTCAGGATGTCTATTGTGACGTCCTAAATTATTCAAGAAAGACAACTGCATTTTATTTTGCATTAATTAAATTTATGTCAAGACTATATACAAATATTGTTCTATAAGACTTATTATTATTACTATTATTATATTATTATTTGGTTTTACTTGACAGGGTTTCCCCCTGCGTAGCCCTGGCTGTCCTGGAACTGACTCTGTAGACCAGGGTGTCCTCGAACTCACAGAGATCCGCAGGCCTCTGCCTCCTGAGTGCTGGGATTAAAGGTGTGCACCACCACCGCCTGGTGAGGCTTATTATTTAAACAAAACAAAAGCAACAACAACAAGCAGCAGGCTCTCCACCCCCCCACCCCAATCCCACCCCCCCACCCCCCCACCCCCGCTGTTTCCAGCTCCTCAGGCTGCAGCCTCTCGGTTTGCTGCCTCAGCTGGTCCTCACACACCTAGACTCTAAATGACACACATATTTCCGTGGCCATTTTTTTTTTTTTTTATGCTTAGATGTCGTCTCGACACTCTATTGTGAAATAAGAGTGATTAGTTATTTTCCCAACCCCTCTCCCACACACCTGCAACTCTGGCCCTGTTCTCTCACAGACAGTCCCATTAGAATCTTTGGTGGGTTTTTTTTTTTTTTTTTTTTTTTTTTATTGAAACAGCGTTTCTCGATGTGCAGCCTGAGCTGGCCAAGGACCTGCTACGTAGCCAACTGGCCTTGCAGTCCTGCAATTACAGGCTTGTGCTACCATGCTTTTTTGGCTTTTGCTGGTTTCTTCTGGGAGTTTTACATTCTCAGGCCTCTCCTTTAAGACTTTATTCTAGATTCCACTAGCGGTTGGGCCAATGGCCTTTCCACCTTAGACCATGGTCCAGTTGGTCTGTAACCTTGACAGGAAGGCTCTAGAGCTGGCCGGCTCTGGTGTGACTTAATCAGAGCCTTGCTTGGCCACACTTTGGCTCTACACCAAGGTTGAGCTGGTTTTAACAACCCGTGCTGGGCTCCCTACAGCTATTCAGAGCATGAAAAAAAAAATCCACAGCTCACAGTTAGGAAGCCCTGCTGACACTGAGGACACACTGGTGGACACTGAGTACGGATGTGGGTTATCCTGGGCCGATTGCAGACAAACGTGGTATCGTTGGTGATGATGCTTGAAGACAGTCTTTAACATCTGATTTGTCTGAGTTTTTATTTGAACGTTGTGGACCACGTGTAATCGGATTCTTAGGCAACTGTGAGAATAAAATCAGAGCTGTCCGGAGGGAAGAAAGGACTCCATTGCAGGTTGAATTGATGCTTGTGTAGGGTGTCCAGTTTCACCATTTTTCTCTGCGCTATTGAGGAGTCTCCGATCCGTTTCCTTCGGGTGCTCTTGGCTCTCTCGTTGAAAACAAAGTAACCAGCTGGGCCTTTAATCCCAGCACTCGGGAGGCAGAGGCAGGTGGATTTCTGTGGGTTCAAGGCCAGCCTGGTCTACAGTGAGAGTTCCAGAACAGCCAGGGCTACACAGAGAAACCCTGTCTCAAAGGCCTGTGTGTATTCGTGTACATGAGCATATGTGTATGTGTGTGCATGAGCATGTGTGTATATATGTATGTGTGTGTGCATGAGCATGTGTGTATATATGTATGTATGTGTGCATGAGCATATGTGTATATATGTATGTGTGTGCATGAGCATGTGTGTATATATGTATGTGTGTATATATATATATATGTATGTGTGTGCATGAACATGCACGTAATCTTTAGTGTTCTCTGCAGATAGGTTCATATTGCCAGCAAAGAGATTATTTAACTTATTATTATTTTCAGTAACTGGGGTCTGAACTCAGGGCGAGCCCTCTATTGTGAGCTGTATCCTGAGCCCCTCCTTTTCTTTCTGAGATGCTCTTGTTCCTTTCTGGTGCCTGGTTGCTCCAGCTGTGACCTTCAGGACCATGCCAGGTGAGTGTGAACATCTGTCTTGAGGAAGGCTTTCATCAGCTCGGCAGTGAGAAGGATGTAGGCTGTGATGTTGTCACGTGTCCTTGGCTGTGGTGAGGGGAATGCCCCTAAACCTAATTTGTAGAGCGCTTTTGTCATGAAAAGGATGATCTTTGTCAAGTATCATTTTCAAACAAATTATTTTTATTCTATGTACACTGGTGTTCTGTGTGCATGAATGTCTGCGTGAGAGTGTCAGATTCCCTGGAACTGAAGTTACAGGCAGTTGTAAGCTGCCATGTGGGTACTGGGAACTGAACCCAGGTCCTCTGGAAGATCAGCCAGTGCTCTTAACCGCTGAACCACCTCTCCAGTCCTTTAAGGTTTTTTTTTTTTTTTTCTTTCTTTTTTCAGATATCTTGATGATCTTGTTGTCTTCGTCCTTCATTCTGTTAGTGTATATGGCATATTTATTGATTGGGGGCTGGAGAGATGGCTCAGGGGTTAAGAGCACTGGCTGCTCTTTTAGAGAAGCTGGGTTCACTTCATATTGGGACATTCAAAACCACCAGTTCTAGGAGATCTAACACCTCCTCAGGCACCTGCAAACACGTGGTGCACATAAAGAAAAAAAGACACACATGTACAACTGAATAAAAATTTAAATAATTTGTTTGTTTTGATTTTATGTGCAAGAGCACGTACCACTCTTGCAGAGGACCTGGATTCAGTTCCTAGGACTCCCATGGCGGCTTCAGCCTCTGCAAGAGCAGCGAGCTCTTAACTGCCCTCTCTCCAGCCCCCTGTGACCGGTTTTATGGAGGAGAGTTCTGGGCTCTTTTCTATCTTGTGGAAAGAACAGTTTGAGCACTGTGAGGGGGCATGGATCAGAGGTGTGGCCACATTTGCAGCCAGAATACCGAGCAAGTGTTTTATCACGGTCATCCAGACCAGAAATCTTTTTTTTTTTTTTTTTTTTTTTAATGTAATAGGGGCGAGAGTAGGGAAGGTGGGCCAATGGGAAATTCGAGAGGAGGAGAGGGCGGAGCCACGGAGGACCTGTAGTTACTGGAGACTGAGGCTGGGGAAAGGCAGGCCCGGAGCAGCTGGAGAGAGCAAGGTAAGCACGCTGACCGCTGACCGGCAGACATGCTGACTTCGGGGTGCTAGTGAGTGTCTGGGTGGACCCCCCTGGAGAGTGTTTTATCGGTGGGCCTGAAGGCCAGGAGCAGGTGGCGCTGCATCCTAGCTCCATCCCTCTGGCTGGTCCCTTGCATGCACTCTTCCAGGTTGTCTGTCTGAATCAAGCATTGCGTTCGGAAAGAAACCACCTAAGAAAGCAAATGTGCCTCCTTGAAGGAGGGGGAGGATAAGAGTAGGGGGGCACCACCCTCCAAAGTCCGGGCACAGCGAATAAGTCTGCTTGCTCTGGGTGAGAGCCCGGTGGATCTGAGAAGCCTGACCCGCGGGGATCACTTGACTGCTTTGCCCAGCCATATGACAAGCAGCTGAGACTCATTAGCCGGATTGTGGGTTTCTGTGGAGAAGCCTGATTTGGAAATCGGGCAGGATAGACTGCTTTTCAAAAGAGTCTTTGGAAAAACTTTCCTAAGTAGGCTGTTCATCCGTTACCATTTCTTTTTGTTGTAACATTAGACAAAAAAGTGACCTTATAGGCGAGGAGGTGTGATCCCGAGTTATCAGTTGTGGGTGCCTTGGCAACTCCAGGCTAAATGTTTTGAGAAACACACGGGTTCTCTCCTGCCTCGGGTATGGTTTGCATCTGTTCTTGTTTTTCCTTATAGTGGTTTTGAGATCTGCCATGCCAATTTCCAGGCACTAAAACAGTTAATTTTGTTAGGTTTGAAAGAGCAGGCCTCTATTTCAGAGCCTGGAGGAGGAGCACTCTGAGCAATGGGAATCTTTTCTTACATCGATCTTTCCACTTTGGGGCAGGTTGGTGTAGGGGGCACTCCAACTTGTGAATGTCTTGTCACCCAAGACCAGGGTGTTGACTGGGTTGGGTCTTCCTGAGAGTGTCGAAGGAGAATCCATCTGTGCCCTCTCCCCAGGCCTCCTGAGAGTGTTGAGGGAGAATCCACTCCTGCCCTCTCCCCAGGCCTCCTGAGAGTGTCTAGGGAGAATCCATCCCTGCCCTCTTCCCAGGCCTCCTGAGAGTGTTGAGGGAGAATCCACTCCTGCCCTCTCCCCAGGCCTCCTGAGAATGTCTAGGGAGAATCCATCCCTGCCCTCTCCCCAGGCCTCTCCATGTTGTTGTCTTTCCCTCTGTGTATGTTGGGGACCGAATTTCCAGTGTGTACGTGTTCCAGTGCTTGTGTGTGTGGAGGCCAGAGGTCCCCCTCAGATATCCTCCTCTGTGGATCTCACCTTTTTTTTTTGATGGGTTTTTTTGAGACAGGATTTCTCCCTGCAACCTTGGCTGTCCTGGATCTCGATCTGTAGACCAGGCTGGCCTTGAACTCGCAGAGATCCAACTGCCTCTGCCCACTGAGTGCTAGGATTAAAGGCATATGCCACTGCTGCCAGGCTTTTATCTTCTGTATTGAGACAAGGTCTCCCATGGAGCCCGCAGCTCTGTAGTTAGGCGAGGCTGGCTGACCTGCAGACCTGGGGTGGTCTGGTCTCTGCTTCTGAGGTGCTGGGATGACAGCTGTCCACTCCCAGACCCATTCTTTATGTGAGTTCTGGGGATGGCACTCGGGTCCTCAAGTTTGAAGTGGCAAGCCATCTCACCAACTGAGAGTTCCCTTTCTTACAAAGACAATGGCCATACTGGTGTAGGGCCCACCCTCCTAATCTCCTTTAACACCTGACTACCTCTGTTAGAAGTTCTATCTATGTGAGCCTTTAATCCCAGCACTGGGGACACAGAGGAGGTGAATCTCTGTGAGTTTGAGGCCAGCCTGGTCTACAGTGTGAGATCCAGGATAGGCTCCAAAGCTACACAGAGAAACCCTGTATTGAAAAAACAAAAAACAAACAAACAAAAAAAAAAAGGAAAAGAGGTTCTATCTATGAAAAAGGTTATATCCTGAGATATTGCAAATTAACACTTTCATGTGAAAATTTTGGGGGAAAGATAATCCAACCTGAAAGAGATGTGCTTGAGAAGTTCCATACTATCACCCTTTGAAGGTCTGCCTTCCCAAGGCTGGAGAGGTGGGTTTGTGGTTAAGAGCACTGGACCCTTTTGCAGAGGACCCTTCCATCCTATCCACAAGTTGCAGGTAGAGAGCAAGCCTGAGACTCGGCATGGAGTGGGCTTTTGACACCTCAGAGCCCACTCTCAGTGACACACCTCCTCCAACAAGACCACACCTCCCAATCCTTCCTAAACAGTTCCACCAACTGGGAACCAGACATTCAAATATGAGTCTATGGGGCCATTCTCATTCAGACCACCACAAAGTGCTTACCTGGGATATACCACCAACAAAACAAAATACAAGAATCTTAAATCCCTCCAAACTTGGTGTCATGCAGGCCATAGTTACTGATTACAATGCTGTAGAATTAGAAACCAACAATAACAGCGAGCTAGCGCCTCGCCTCCGATGGAAAATGAGTGGGTGGTGGCACACTGCTCCTCAGTGCTTCTGCATAAGTGAGCTAAGGCCTGCCCATTCTGTAAACAGATGATGATAGACATGCAAACAGTCAGTTCTCAGAACCCACAGCTCCATAGGAAAGGTAGAACCAGGAGAGTCTGCCAGGACGCTGTAAGAAGTGTGTTTGGTCAGACCTTGTCCTCTAGGTAAGTTTATTTTCATTCCTTTGGATTCATCTAGTAAAGAGTACGGTATTCGGGGGTAATTAAATGTGTATTGTAAACTTACCAGTAGAGAGAAAAACCTAGAAGACAGACTTAGTGATCCCTAGTGACAGAGGCCTGGAATTCTAACGTCTCACCCATGCCACTATGAAAGGAAATCCTGCCTTAAGAGTGAATGTCTGTACAGAGCTGTGTGGCCGTCCCTTGGACCCTGTACTGGGGAAGTAGACTCAAGTGTCCAGCGTCCTTTATCTGTGTCCTCGGGTATCATGGAGGAAAAGCAGCATTGTGTCACTCCTCTGAGGACGTCAAATCCCTTGTGCCTGTGTTGTGTGGTAGTGGCCAATCTTTGTCAGAGCTTGTTTTGTTTGGGTTTTGAGACAGGTCTTGCTATGCATCTTGTTCTGGCCTGGAACTCGCTCAGTAGATCAGGATGGCCTGGAATCTCCTGAGTGCTGGAATTAAAGATGTGACCCACCATGCCCTACCTATCAAAGCTGTTTATTTTTTAAATTTTAGATTTGTTTATTTTAACTATTTATATTTAATTATTTTGTTCTCGCATGTGTGTATATGTGCACCACATGCACTCCTGGTGCCTTTAGAAGCCAGAAAAGGGTGTCAGATCCCCTGAAACTGGAGGTATAGATGGTTGTGAGCTATCTTTTCCACCTGTTCCCCCCACCCATGTGGATGCTGGAAATCAAACCTGGGTCTTCTGCAAGAGCAACAAGTTCTCTAAGCCACCAGGCCACCTCTCCAGCCCCAGAGCTATTTGTAATGTGTCACTTAGACTGTTTTCAGATAACGACTGAGAACCTAATAATATTTTTAAAAAGAATTCTATGTTAGTGGTGTTTAAACATCAGATAATAGATTGATTTTCTGAGCCTATTACACTGGTTTTTATTTTTATTTATTTATTTTTTATCTTTTCAAAGACTGGGTTGAGCCCAGCGGTGGTGGCGCACGCCTTTAATCCCAGCACTTGGGAGGCAAAGACCGGCAGATCTCTGTGAGTTCCAGGTTAGCCTGGTCTACAGAGCGAGTTCCAGGACAGCCAGGGCTACACAGAGAAACCCCATCTTGTGGGGGGAGAAAAAGGACTGGGTTGGTGCATGGTGGGAATCTTACAACCAGGACGGGTGGTGCATCCACTGTTTCTCAGTTACGTCCTGGGCCAGTGGTGGCGGCTCACAGTTTTAATCCCAGCACTTGGGGGACAGAGGCAGGCGGATCTCTGTGGGTCAGCTATGTCATGGTGAACCCAAACCAGGACACCCGGTTCTGTGGGAACTTCCTGAGAGGGGTCGAATATGTAGAAGTTTGCACCGCAGCTTGCGTGTTTCCAGAGGAAAGCACAGGCTGGTTGGCTGGTGGTGTCGGCTTTGGGGAAGAAAGTCTGGCAGTGCGGGACAAGAGATCCAAAAGATAAAGGGGACGGCAGCTGAGGCCACGGTGCGGGAGCTCGAGTTTGCTCTCAGAGTGCAGCGTGTGCGGTGGGCAGATGTGTGGCCCCACAAAGGAAAGCCAGCTGGAAAAGCTGAGTGCTTTGGGCAGCCACCCTGGACCTAAAGAGCGCGTTGCCATGGCTACAGAACAGCTCTGCTTGATATGGTTGATTAAGGCGTGAGGAGTAAAGCCTTTGTGAGCACCTCTGTGCCAGCCAGTGGTGCGGTGCGGCTTGTCCTGGGGGAGGGGGGAGCAGTGAGTGATGATGGGGTAGGAGTCCTCTCGCTTTATGTAACAGAAAAGTTAAATCACGCTTGTCCCTTATGTTAAAGAAGCCAGACTGATTATAGCATTCTGGAAACACCACTCCTTCATAAAACCTAGTGAAAATAACACCCTGGTGAATAAATGAATGGGTGCCCAAAGAGCAGGGTGTTAAACACCCAGGACCCAATTTCTCTGTGGACGAGAAAATGTAGAACACTCATTCTCTTTTTTTAATAAGTCAACTCTGAGATCCTGTATCTCAGTTATCAGTTACTGATACCTCAGGGTTGTTTGTATAGCGGCTTTCATCATCACACGAATAGCATAATTCATATTTCTCTTGGAAGGAGAGAGCATCATTGCCCCTCCACAGAGGGAAGGGCTTGCCTCCTGCTCCGGTGCATTTCCCCAGCAGACGGCCATCTCTGATGCGCAGCCGCGGTGTGGGTCAGGGCTTCATCACACAAGTCTGTGTTCTGAGAGGACGAGTCTGCACCGCATCCCCACCTGGGTTTCCCAAAGGCGTTTGTGTTGTAGAGCGTGAGAGTCTCTTTCTACCTTCAGGTCCTTCAGTGCCCTCTGGTGCCACCCACCCCGGCTGCTGTGCCAGAGACACTGTCTCTAACCGTCCTGCCTTGAGCAGCAGGCCTAGGGGTTTGGTGGTCTCTGGCTTAACTAATCACCGCCACATTTTGTAGCTTCAGAACCTGTGACGAGCAGATGGACTTGCACGTAGCCCATCTTCCAGGTGGCTTAGGTTGCTTCTCGGTTTCCATGCCTGGAGAATGTTTTCTCTCATATCTTCGAGGAATGTCGTTTCTAAGTGCCATTCGCTAGCTTGAGTGGAAAGTACCAGGCTTACAGATGTAAGATGGGGTACAAGCCCTGACCTGCCTAGGGTGATGAGCAGCTCACGGAGTGTGAGCCCTGGCCTGCCTGTGGCCATGAGCAGCTCTGGCTGAGTTGATCCACACTCAGACACTTACTTCACTGATCACTGGACTCAGGAGGGTGTGGTGTCTGTCACCCTGTAGAAGATCCTGGCTGCAGGTCCTGTTCTTCGCCACTCCCTCTCCCTCGTACCCACAGAAAGCCTCCACCCACTGGGCCTGGACTTTGCACACTCACTCTTCATTTTTATCAAATTCTTGGAGACAGCCTCGCTTCAAGGTGGTGTGGAGAGGCATGCTCAGCTGTGGGCTGGCATTCCGTGACAGTGACATATGGCTGTGTGCATTGTGAGGCTCCCTCCACATTATTGAAGGTATTACTCAGGAAGATAATCAGCCACACCTGTACTCCACACATGGCAGGCTGTCCCCTCCCTCCCATTAGACTGTATGTAAAGTGAGAGGTGCTTTATTAAACCGTAAGTACTACACACCCAGCATTTTGGCAAATTTCCTAAATCCCTATGAAGATGCATGTTCTCATCCTCAAGGAGGCTTTGGCAATAAGTATAGATGTTGCCTCTTGAGTAAGTGAATGAATGCTCCACACTGGGATAAAAAGCCAGGATCTCCTTTGAGTCATGGACACTGGTCTTCCAGATCTACTCAGGAAAGGTCTAGTGGTCTTGTCTGTCACTCTGTAGCCCATATTACCACTTTCCAGCCTTCGGGGTCAACTGCTAAGGGGTGGCAACATTTTAGAAATCCTTGGTGGGCTTTGGAACTGACGGCACTTGAGTTTTCTTCAAACTGGTTCTTTTCCCCACTGGCCCCATGTGTCTTTGTGAACATTCAGGTACAGACTGAATTAATGGTAAGAATAGGTTTTAGGGCTGAGGCTGTGTAGCTCAGTGGTAGAGGACTTGCCTAAATGTAGAAGGTCCTGATTTGATGCCCAATACCACTAAAGAAAATGAAAGGCTTAAAAATAAAAAAAAAAAACCATATTGCCAGCTGTGTTAGAATTCCTAGCCACTTCCCCAGCTACATGACCGCACATCCATTAGCCAGGCAAGATGCTTAGTCATCCTAGGGCCTTCTTTCCTATGTGTGCTGTGTGCTGCGTGATCACGTAATCTGCATGCTGCATGGTCCTGTAATCTATATGCATGCACGGCGTAGCTACATAAGCCCATATGCGCATGTGCGGGAGTTGGGAGGATGGGGGGACCTATAAAAGCAGGTTCCACCTATTCCTCCCTCCTCTTCCTGCAGTCATTCCACAGGCCTATGCACATCCCTTCCCTTAATAAACTCTTACAGTCACTTTTCTCACGCGGTAAACAGCGCCGCTTAATGAATAACAAGCTGGACATGGTGCTACTCACCTTTAATTCTAGCACTCGGAAGACAGAACAGGAAGGTCTCTGTGAGTTTGGGGCCGCATTGGTGTGTGTAGTAAAATCTGTGCCAGCCAGGGCTACACAGTGAGACCCTCTCTAAACAGCAACAACAAAAATCTGCACTTCCTGCCAGGCTAGGCAGGATGGCTTACTGGGTAAAGGTACCGCTGCCAAGCCTGGTGACTTGAATTGGTCTCTGGAACCCACATGGTGGAAGGAGAGAACCAACTTTTGCATCGTTTTCCTCTGACCTCTACACATGACCCACCCCCAAAAAAATAAATAGAAAGAAAAACCTACTCTACTGCTAATAAGTTGCAGTGAGTGAACACTTGAACCAGTTACTTTGCCGAAATCTTTCTGGGAGTTACCTCAGTCTCTAAGTCATGTCTATGAGCTTAGTAGTATTGTCTTGATAGTTGGCTTTAATGACACAACCTGGAATCACTTGGGAAGAGTCTCAGGGATTATGTAGATCAGGGTGAGCCAGTCTGTGCTGGATTGTCTTGATCACCTTAAGGGATCGACAGTTAAACCATTCCCTGGGTTGGAGCCCTGCACTGCCTAGGTGTGGAGGAAGAGCTGACCACCAAGCATGCATGTGTGCATTCATCCTCTCTGCTCTTGACTGTGGAGGTAGTCTGACCAGCTGCTTCCGGTCCCTGCCATTGTCACTTCCGGAAATGATGGGCTGCTATCTGAAAGTGTGAGCTAAAATGTATATACATACACAGGTATGTGTGCGATACTACGTAGTGAAAAACAGAACCAAGGAGGGGTTTGTGGGATTTGGAGAGAGGAAAAGGGAAGAGAGACATGATGTCATTATAATATAATCTCAAAAACTAGAAAAAAGAAAAACAAAAAACACATTCCCCTAAGTCGCTTGTTGTTGGGGTGTATATCCCAGCAGCAGAATGAAAGTCGACAGCTTCTGCCTCCTTTTTACAGCTGCAGGGATGAGGCCCCTTTAAAGACCTGGGACCAGGCTGCAGAAAGCAGAGGTAGAAGAGTTAGAATCTGGAGCCCCCCACACAAACTCTATGGGGAAGGCCCTCGCCCTGTGTAGTAAATCTGTGCAGATTTAAGGATGATAAATAAAGGTTATTCATGGCTGGTGCTGCTCGTGGCACACGGAAGCTGTCCAGCAGTGCTTCCCTCTTTTTATTATTTTATTTTTTAGACAGTCTTGCTATGGGGCCCAGTAACCTTCCTGACACAGCTTCCTGAGTCTTGGGGTTACAGACGTGGTCTACTGAAGCTCATTTCTCCCTTGTATCTGAACTGAAAGCGCTTTCCTTTTTTACTCACTGGAAAACAATTAAAGGATGTTTAGCGTTGTTGTTTATTTGTGTTTTTGTTAGTTTGGGTACTAGGAATTCAACCTGGGGCCTCACACTGCTGGACAGGTCTCCAGATGAAGGACCACCAGACTGACTATCTTCTCAGGGTCCTTTTTGCTGTTGACTTTGAGGCGAGGTCTCACTAGATTGCCCAGGCTGCCCTTGTCCTTTCTGTCTGCCTCCTGCCTTAGCCTCTGGAGTAGCCGGGATTCCAGGCTTGCACCACCAGGCCCCGCCTTTTTTCTTTCTTTTTTTTTCAAATAAGGAAGCTGTCTGCCTGCAGGCACTTATCTCACATGTGGCTGGTGTTGAGGAAATGGGTGTTCTTTGCTTTCTATTGTTAGTCGGATGAGAATGAGGGTGGGGAGCACTTTGGAATAATATTTGTGTAAGGAGGAGAGGGAAGGTAGCTGAGCGGGGAAAGTGTCCTGCTCACTCTGGAGGCGCCTGGAGGACACTGATGGAGGCCTGGAAACAGTACTTCCTCCAGGAGAGAGGCACGTAGAGATGTGACCTGAGGTTCCGGTGCCCTTAGCAGCCCCTTAGCTTGGTTAGTCAATGAATCCTTTTGATGTAGATGAGGTTCCGCACATTTCCTCTGAGTTCTAGGATGGTCACCGACTGTTAGGTCACACGGAGGTGGGGGACAGCTGGTAAAGGCTGAGATAATCTGCCTGGTGAGCTGGGTAGTTTTTGTCAACCGGACACAAGCTAGGGTCATTTGGGAAGAGGGAGCCTCAACTGAGAAAACTCCCCATCGGAATGGACCCCTGGGCAAGCAGGGGTGAATTTTCTTGATTGATGATTGATGCGGGAGGGCCCAGCTCATGGTGGGCCGTGTTACCCCTGGGCTGGTGGTCTTGGAGTGTGTAAACAGGCAGACTGAGCAAGCCATGGAGATCAAGCCAATAAGTAATACTCCTCCGTAGTCTCTGCTTCAATTCTTGCTTCCAGGATCTTCCCTTGAGTTCCCACCTTGACCTCCTTTCATGATGGACTGTAAGCTGTAAGCTGTAGCTGAAATAAACCCTTTCCTCCCCAAGTCTTTTGGTCATGGTGTTTAATCATGGCAATAGAGACCTCGCTAGGACAGCTGTGGATCTGCAACATTCCAACTGCCTACATTGAGGGAGATTTAATTAGTCAAATTAGCCTCACAGAGTTGTGTGTGTAAATACACGTGTGCACGAGAAAAACCCAGAGGTGCCATCAAGTGTCCTCCTCTGTCACTTTCCACCTTATTTTTTTGAGACAGGGTCTCTCACTGACCCTGCAGCTCACGGAGTAGACTAGCCTGGCTGACCAGCGGCTCTGTGGACCCTTCTGTCTCTGCCTCCCCAGCTCTGGGCTTACAGGTGTGCATGGCTGCACACAGGATGGTTTGTTGGTCTTTTAGTGGGTTCTGAGGATCTAAATACAAGTCTTCATGTTTGCATGGCAAGTCCAGTCTACCGCTTAGAATAGCTTACCTAAGCTCCCCACCTGCCTCCCCTGCCCCCAGCTTCTGGTGGCTTAGGATAGGCTGAGCATTGTGCTGGGAACCCACAACAGCATCTCATTCTCTCCTCAGAGCAGCTGTGTGAGGTGGTGTATTATTCTCTCTCTCTCTCTCTCTCTCTCTCTCTCTCTCTCTCTCTCTCTCTCTCTCTCTCTCTGTCTCTGTCTCTCTCTCTCTCTCTCTCTCTCTCTCTCTCTCTCTCTCTCTCTCCCCCTCTCTCCCCCTCTCTCTCCCTCTCTCTCCCTCCCTCCCTCTTTCTTTCTGTTCCCCCACCACCACCACCAAGATTTCTTTTTACCATTTTTATTTTTGTGTGTATGGGTTTGTGCATGTGTTCATTGTCTGAAGAGGGCATCAGATCCTAGAGCTGGGTTTATAGGTGTCTGTTAGCTGCCTGCTGTGGGTGCTGGGAACCAAACCCCGGCCTTCTGTAAGAGCAGCAGGTGCTCTTAACCACTGAGCCATCTCTCTAGTCCATAGAGGTTTATTTTCTTAATTTATTTATTTTTGGTTTTTGAGACAGGGTTTCACTGTGTAGCCCTAGCTGTCATGGAACTAGCTCTACATGTAGACCAGGCTGGCCTCAAACTCAGAGGTCCTCCTGCCTCTGCCTCCCAAGTGCTGGGATGAAAGGTGTGTGCCAACACTGCCAGGCTTATTTTCTCAATTTAAAAAACAAAACACAATCAGTGTTGTAGCACATGACTTTAATCCCAGGAGGCAGAGGCAGTGGGATCTCTGAGTTTGAGTCCAGCCTGGTCTACAGAGCAAGTTCCAGGACAGCCAGCACTACAGAGAAACCTTGTCTTATAAAAAGAAATAATTTTTAAAAAGTCTGATTATAAATTAAAAAATAAAATAAAACATAGGTACATGACTGACTAGCTTTCCCCAATTAACATAAAGAACAAATGAGACAGCTACAAGGTCTTTGTTAATTACTCCTATTGTTGAGTTAGAGCCCCTTTGCTTCAGTTTGAAAGCCCCCCTCCTTCCCAAATGACCTGAGCTTATCTGGATCTGCTTTCAAGCCTCAGCTTCTGTTTGGGTATAGGGTGGAGCCAGGCGTCTGTCCTCACCTGTCCTCACGGGGTCCTCCTTTGGAGAGCTCATTAATCCTGTGTCCTATGTCTGCAAGGAGAAGCTATTAACATAGACAGGCACCCCCCTCGGCGAAGTGTCACCCTTCACATCTGGCCAACAGAACTGCAAATGTTTGTAGAGGCTCTGCCCTCACTAACAGTGTCAGTCATATCTGCCACACGAGGTCACAGGTCGGTGCTGAGGCTCTCCGAGGGAGCTGACTGCAGTAGCTCCACGGGCTCAGGACTATGGATTTTTGAGAGTAAGATGAGTCACTAAGTTGAGCTAGGCAGGGGTAGAGGAGGTGGTGGTGAGCTTGAAGATGAATAAAGGTCCTTGCCTGAGGTTTATTAATTTTATGAGTCTATGCTAATAGCCCCACAGGAAGCACCTAGTGATAGAGCCCAGAGCAGACAGGAGTGTGAGGGAAGGGAGCAGCAGGGTGGACGTCTGATGTGTGGATGGATGGGTGGGTGGACACGGCCTTTCATGGGCAGGAAGAGGTGTCCAGACATTGCTGGTGTGAATGGGATGGAAGGTTATTGCTCTGATTATCAAGAGAGTTTGCTAGCATTTGACATGTGAAATGAGAATACACAGGGCTGTGTGTGTGTGTGTGTGTGTGTGTGCGTGTGCGTGTGCGTGTGCGTGTGCGAGAGAGAGAGAGAGAGAGAGAGAGAGAGAGAGAGAGAGAGAGAGAGAGAGAGAGAGAGAGAGAGACTGTAGTTCTGGCTGGCCTGGAACTGTATCTAGAGCAGGCTGGCTTGAACTCACAGAAGTCTGCTCACCTCTGCTTCCCTTTGATCCTGCTTGGATCGCAGGTGTCCAAGGTGGGGAGAGACTCATGTCTCTTCTCGGGCAGGGTGCATTTGCATCTGTTAAGAAGGTACAGTAGCTAATCAGTGCCATGACAAAGGAGAAAAGCCACTGCGGTTGGGTATTGCTGGGAAAATGAGTTGTTTCAGTTAATCAAGAAGAATTTTGAGCACTTCCTGTTAGAAAGCCCAGGTGGAGGCAGAGTTAGCTGTGGGGTTATGGTTTCTCCTCCACTATGGAACCCACTTCCTGAGAGAGTGTGGCAGCTAGGAAGTCTGACCAAGAAATAGGAAACAGTGACAGATTATACAGAAGCCATCAGGCAGATTTGACCTGTGAGTTAGTCATATCTGGTTTCGCTCTCGCTCACATATGTGTGTGTGTGTGTGTGTGTGTGTGTGTGTGTGTGTAGGCCAGAGGTTGGTGTCAGGTGTCTTTTTCCAGACCTCTGTACTCTGTCTTTTGAGACACTGAGTCCAGAGCTCCCCAGTTGGCCAGGCTGGCTGGCAGGATTTGCTTCTCCCCACACCCCTGGAATTGGGTCAAGCACATGCGCCTGGCTTGTCCCGTGGGTGTCCGGGAATCTGAACGCAGGTCTTCATGCTTGCACAGTAAGTGTTTTATGGACTGAGCCGTCTCCTGTGAACTGTAGGTGTGCTCGAACACGAACATGATGGAGACAAACGAAACTGCTTGAAATCCAAGTGAGAAGAGGGAGGGGCCAGGCCCTAGCCCCGAGCAGAGAGGCTCCGACTACCGAGTTCCGGGAGTCACCAGTCATACCTTGTCCCGTCCGTCTCTGTGTGCAAATTTTTTTCACTGAGACAAAAATCTCAACTCAGGTCGGCCCCAAACTCAAGATCTTCCTGCGCCCCTTCCAAGTTTCATTCCCCTTCCTACGCTTCCCATTTCCCATTTATGTTTTCTCTTTTCTTCCTCTTATTTTTGGAGACAGTCTCATGATGGAGCCCTGGTTGGCTGAGAGCTCAGTGTATATATAGACCAGGTTAGCCCCCAGACTCGTGGGCAATCCTCCTGCCCCGGCTTTTGGAATGCTGGGATTGCAGGCATGTGCGGCCACGCCCAGCTGACCCTTCTTTTGTTGACAGGTTTTGTTTTATATGGTCTGCCGTGTTTACCTGTCTTACTGTCTTGTCACTTGGGGTTCCCTTCTTTGTGGTTCCACAGCGTGTATGTTAAGCTAAAACTAGGCTGAGAGGTAGCTCAGCAGTTAAGAGCACTGACTGCTATTGTAGAGAACCTGGGTTTGATTCCCAGCACCAACATGGTGGCTCACAACCCTCTGTAACTTCAATTCCAGGGGACCCAGTGCCCTCTTCTGGCTTCCATGGGTACTGCACACATGTGGTGCAAACTTACACTGAGGCGCACACTCATACAACAAAGCTAAAACAAACAAAAAGACAACAGTCCTAAACTGTTATTTATTTACTATTCCAACAGCATCTCATCCAACAGTTTTTTGGTTCTTGGGGACAGTGAACACTGAATTACCCTTCCTCACGACCCCTAGACACAGAAGCACTGGCTGAGAGCCAGGCATGGTGGTGCATCCTGTCTGTAATCCAAGCCCTTGGGAAGTGGAGGCAGGAAGATCAGGAGGTCTAAGATAACCTGAGCTACCTGAGACCTTGCCTCAAAATAAGCAAACAAAAATCCCTGACAGACAGGCAGGCAGGCAGGCAGACAGATAGACAAACCTCCAAACAAATAGAAGTATTCATTGACCAGAATCTTGTCACTTTGTCTTCCAGAGGACCCAGGTTCAATTCCTGCACCCACATGTCAGTTCACAACTCTCTTAACTCCAAGATCTGACGCCTTCATGCAGACATACATGTAGGCAAAACATTAATGCACATAAAATAAAAATAAATAAATTATTAAAAGTGTGTGTGTGTGTTTGCGTGCATGCACACACACATGCCATGACATGCATGTGCCAGTCCGAAGACAACCTTGTGGATTTGATTCTGTCTTACCTCTGCATGGGTTCCAGGGATAACTCAGGTCATCAGCCTTGTGTGGCGAGTACGTCATCCACGGAGCCATCCCACCAGCCCTAATTCTAGTATTTCTGGTGGACGTTGCTAACTCTATTTCTTCATGTCTTACAGGTGAAGCACCAAATCCTTCATCATGTCGGATGGGGATTATGATTACCTCATCAAGTTTTTGGCCTTGGGAGACTCTGGAGTGGGGAAGACCAGTGTACTTTACCAGTATACAGATGGGAAATTCAACTCCAAATTCATCACCACAGTGGGCATTGATTTCAGGGAAAAGAGAGTGGTAAGTTCTACATCCTTCCTAAGAATCTAATCTGAGTCAGCACATTAATAGGCCTATTTAGTTTGCTTTGTGGGACTTAAGAAACCAGAGATTGGGACCTAAAATTAGAATACAGAGGAAAGTGTGGCTGGGTGTGGTGGTGGTGCACACCTTTAATCCTGGCACTCTGGAGGTAAGCAGATCTCTGGGAGTTTGAGAGGAGTAAGGTCTATAAAGAAAGTAAATAAGCCGGGCGGTGGTGGCACGCCTTTAATCCCAGCACTGGGGAGGCAGGGCCAGGCGAATCTCTGTGAGTTCGAGGCCAGCCTGGGCTACCAAGTGAGTTCCAGAAAAGGCGCAAAGCTACACAGAGAAACCCTGTCTTGAAAAACCAAAAAAAAAAAAAAGAAAGAAAAAGAAAAGAAAAGAAAAAAGAAAAAGAAAGAAAGCAAATAAATCAGTAAGAAAGCGTGTTGTGCTCAGTCCATGGAAAGTAACTGGGAACCTTCAGGACATTTCATAGAAAACTCTTTGGCTACAATTAAAGTGCATATTGCTTTTCTCTTTTAAAAAAATACTTATTTTTAATCATGTGTCTGTGTGTGTCCCCTATGAGTGTATGTTCTCTCTCTCTCTCTCTCTCTCTCTCTCTCTCTCTCTCTCTCTCTCTCTCTCTCTTCCTTCCTTCCTTCCCTCCCTCTCTCCCTCCCTCCCTCCCTCCTCTTCTCCCCTTCTCCCCCTTCTCCCTTTCCGTTCCTCAACAGGGTCTTCTTACTATATAGCCAAGGCTAGCCTGGAACCTACTATTTATCCTTGGTTGGTCTAGAGATCACAATGATTTGCCTGTCTCTGTCTCCTGAATTCTGGGACAGAAGCGGCTCTTTATAAAGCGGTTAGTTTTTATATGTATTTAATTATTATTGTATATATGTGTGTGCACACATGCTGTGGTTCATGTGTAGGAATCAGAAGAGAGCCTGTGGGAGTTGGTCGTCTTTGCCATGTGGAGCCTAGGGATTGAAATCAGGCTGCCACTCTGGGTGGCAAGCACCTTTACCTGCTGAGCCACCTCACTGGTCTCTAGAAAATCATTTGTTTGCTTTTTGAGACAGATTTCTCTGTGTAACAGCCCTACCTGTCCTGGAACTTGCTTTGTAGACCAGGCTGGCCTCAAACTCACAGAGATCAGCCTGCCTCTGCTTCCAGAGTGCTGGGATTAAAGATGTGCACCACCATGCCCATAAAATTATTTTAAGAGCACTTTCTAAAGATGAGGTAAGGGAAACCCACAGAAAGTCAATGTTTCTTGAAATGAGTGCTTGAGGGGACACTGGGAGAAAGCAAATTGACTGTTATTTTGGCATAAGTCATTGTATTATTTACATATTTCATAATATATTTCTAACATAATACACATATATTTAAATGTTTTTTTTTAGAATTTCAGCTTGAGCAGTGGTCACACACACCCTTAATCCCAGCACCTGGGAGGCAGAGGCAGGTGGCCTCTGAGTATGAGGCCAGCCTGGTCTACAGGGCGAGTTCTAGGACAGCCAGGACTATACAGAGAAACCCTGCCTTGAAAAAATTTAATATAAAACTATTTCTTTTTAAATTTATACCACTTTTTTTTTTTTTGAGACAGGGATTCATACATTCTTGGCTGGCCTCAAATTCAGTTTGATATTCAGCTAAGGATAACCTTTTTATTCTTCTGTCTCTCACCTCCTAAGTGCTGGGACTGTAGCCGTGAGCAACCAGGCCTGGTTTTGTGGTGCTGAGGATAGAACCTAGAGCTTCATGGATGCTGGCAAAGACTCTCCCAGCTGAACTACACCCCCAGCTAGGTAGATGTCTTAGGAGGAGGTACCACTGTCCAGGTGCAGTTATTGCAACGAAGTACAGACCTATCAGGGACTCCGTTCTCTTGAGAAGTGTAGATGCTTTGGGGTTTGGGGCTGAACAGAAAGTCAGGAAGAGCCCACCCATCTCAGAGTCTCCGCTGGTTTATCTTTGCTTTGATGTCTTAGGTGTACAGAGCTAATGGACCAGATGGAGCTGTGGGCCGAGGCCAGAGAATCCACCTGCAGTTATGGGACACAGCGGGGCAGGAGAGGTATGTGCTCCTCAGTGATCTCTCCACACTGCCCTGGGCAGGGCAAGGGCAGCCAATTGGCTCATCCACACCTGGTAAGAGGAGCAGCCGGATCAGTCTGTTGTCAGCCTGAGGTGACAGTGACGGGCATATTTCCTGTGAGATCAAAGGAGAGGTGGATCTCCTTGAAATGAAACCTTCTTATTTGGGGCTCATCCTTTTTTTCTCCCGATTTAGGCTCCCCCATTGCCTTTTGCTGTTTGCTCAGCTGTAAGGGAGTCCTAAGGCTGCTTGCTCGTTCTTATCTGATACTGAAGCCTGGTGAAACACCTGGTTGGAATGAGTTAATCTGGTCACAGGTTACTTAACTAAAATAAATCATGTGACATCTTGGTGCAAGGCTGCTTTCATTCAGCTACAGCCTGTGATTTCTCTCAGTCTCCTTGAAGGATTTTCCCCCCTGTGTGTGTGTGTGTGTGTGTGTGTGTGTGTGTGTGCGCGCGCGCGCGCGTGCACAGGATCCTGTGATGTGCAGGCATGTGTGATGTGGGGGCCCAAGGTTGACATCAGGACTCTTCTTTGATGGTTCTCTACCTTATTCATTGAGGTGGGATTGCTCGCTCGAACCCAGTGCTCACAGACACAACTGGTCTGCAGCTTGTTTCAATCACCCGCCCCTGCCTTCTGTGTGAGAGTTACGGGTCATCTGCTGTGCCCACCTGACATTTATATGAGATCTGGGGAGCCAAACGCTGGATCTCAAGCTTGTATAGGAAGTGCTTTAACCACTGAGCCATCTCCCCAGCCCTCTTTAATATATATACATATATATAATATATATACATATATGCATATATATGTGTATGTATATATGTGCATATATATAAAGAGAGAGAGAGAGATCTCCAAGGTCATACAAAGGTGAAGAGGCGATTCAGTTGAATCTGTCATTTTACTCAGGTTCAATAATTGCCATCTGTGGCCAATCTTATTTCTTCTATCCCCTTAACACTTCTCCCTCTCGCCCTCCATATTACCTGGAGGGCAAATTTTAGACCTCCTGTCATGCCACCTGTAGCTGGTTTGGTTTGTATCTGTAAACAATGAAGACTTTTTGTAAGAACATTGAATAGAATAGTTGAGAAAACCCTACTATTTCTGAACAGCTGGTTAATGCATACTACGTCTTTCTGTGGAGCCTGCCGGTCAGTTAGAGACTGTGCGTTCAGGCAAAATGAGGGGAAGCCGTAAGAGGAAAGAGGCAGCAGGTAAAACCTCTGGAGGTAGAGAATGCCAGAAAAGAGTTGGGTCCACCTCAGCAGGGTCCCCATTTTAGAGGTAATGAAAAGGTTGTCAGAGAGAAGAGACTTCTACAGAGCCTGAAGTGAGACCAAGGATTGCCTCGGAGTGTAGAGTCATGAAATCTCCCCAGGAGGAAAACCCAATGGTTAGCTCTGTTGGCCCCGTGAACTCACAGTCGTCCAGTGATTTCCTGGCTGAGACTAAGGTTGCAAGGCAGTTCTCCAGTCCATGGGGCTCAGTGTTCAATAACACATTCTGTTCACGTTGAAGTCTTGGGAGTGGTAAACACCAGTCTGGGTGAGCATCGTGGGAATTATTGATGGATCTTTGCAGAAGGCAGAGGGTGTCACTGGCGGCTTCACATTTCAGGAGTGGGGCCATGACTTGGTGACCGTCTGTTTTTGTGTCCCAGGTTTCGTAGTCTGACCACTGCCTTCTTCAGGGATGCTATGGGTTTCCTGCTGCTGTTCGACCTGACAAACGAGCAAAGTTTCCTCAACGTTCGAAACTGGATAAGTAAGTATTGCCGTTTCCCAGGCCCCGCTCTGCTCCCGACGCCTTGTTCTGCTCCAGGCCCTGCCGGGCACTGCCCCGGGTGGACCGGACGCCATGTCATGCCTTTTCCTGAAAACAGCTCAGGGTCAAGGCTGCAAAGAGTAAGCTTAGGGCCGCAGATGACTGACATCCCCTGCTTCTCTCCTTTGCTCCCCTGGAGCTTCCCTATCTCTGCTGGGAATCCTTCCATGTCCTCTGGGGGCGGTGTGTGTGTGTGTGTGTGTGTGTGTGTGTGTGTGTGTGTGTGTGTGTGTGTGTGTGTGTGTGTGTGTGTGTGTGTGTGTGTGTGTGTGTGTGTGAAGAGCCTAGAGGTGAGCCAGCCCTGTGTAGGAACCTGAACAGAGTGCTGAGTCCTCTGGGCCCACATGATTGGAATTGGGTCACCGTCTGTCTTCCTGAAGTTAAAGGAATGAGCAGGTCATGTCTAGAGCCAGGATGATTGTGATTTATTAAGCGGCGCAGTGTTATTTATTAAGTGGTGCTGTTTACTGTGCGAGAAAAGTCACGAGGCACAACAAAACCCACTACACGAGTTTATTAAGGGAATAAAGAGGGGGTGTGCATAGCCTATGGAGCGATCCTACAGAAAGAGAGGGAAGGAATAGGAGGAACCCACTTTTATAGGTCCCCCCTCCTGCACCCCGCACATGCGCATATGGGCGTCCATAGCTACACCACGCATGCGCATGGATTACCTGACCACACAGCACATGGATTATGTAGGACTAAGGCCCCAGGATGACTAAGCATCTTGCCTGGCTACTGAACAGTGCATGTGTGGTCATGTAGCCAAGGGAGTGGCCAGGAATTCTAACATTGATTCCTAACAGAACTTTTAGGTAGTCTAAGCCTCCAAACTCACACATTTCCCTCTTCACTTTTAACGTTTTTCTCTCACTCTGTTGTAAATCCCTCTATTTTCCCATCTTTCTGATGGGTTAGAGGGTTTTTTTTTTGTTGTTGTTTTTTGTTTTTTACTTATTTACATTTTCATTTTATGTGTGTATTTTACTTGCATGGCTGTGCATTCATGTGTGCAGTATTTGTGGAGGCCAGAAGAGGGCATCAGATCCCCTGGGACTGGAATTACAGACAGTTGTGACCCACCATGTGGATGCTGGACTAGAACCCCGGGTCCTCTGGAAAAGCACCCAGTGCTTTTAACCACTGAGCCATTGTTCCAGACTCCAAGTTACGTTTATTTTTTTAAAACCCGGAAAGAAATAACTTCCATGAAATTTTCCATGATCATCTTAGCAGGAATACTTCTTCTCTTATTAATGACTGCTATTTTATTTTATTCTTTTAACACATATCTGATCTTTACCATATCTCACCTCAGGTTGCAGGTGTTTAGGTATGCCCTTCTTTAGAGAAAAATTTCAGATAACTGATTAATTTATTTAATTACCCATTACTTCATAGTTTTCATTATTTTATGAAATAATGAATCATTATGAAATTATTTCATAAATTTCATTACAAAAATTTAGAGATGAGAACAATAACCTCAGCTGGGCATGGTAGCAAATGGCTTTAATCCCAGCATTTGGGAAGCAGACACAGGAGGATCTCTGTGAGTTCAAGGCCAGCCTGGTCTACAGAATAATTCCAGGACAGCCAGGGCTACATAGAGAAACCCTGTCTGCAAAATCAGAGAGAGAGAGAGAGAGAGAGAGAGAGAGAGAGAGAGAGAGAGAGGAGAGAGAGGGAGAGAGAGAGAGAGAGAGAACAATGACATCTCAGAGACTCATCAACATAGACAGTATGAACTGTTACTTACAGTCTTAGAAGTGCTTTGGTTTATTAACTGAGTCTCTTGGAGGGTGGTCCCCCCACATCCGTGTTCCTGGTCAGTAGATGTTGGGTAGGACCTAGAATTTGCATTTCCAGTAAATTCTCAGGGGATGCTGAGGCTGCTAGCCCACACACACCTTACCCAGAGAGTCAGTGTTAGTTAATCTTCCCCTTGACCCTGGGAAGTAAGTACTGTTGAGATCATTTATAGATAAGGAAGCTAAGGTGGTCAGATAACTTCTGGGGATGGGCATGGGGGTGGTGGGCACAGCCAGCAACAGGGCAGGAGAGTCCTGCTTCAACTCTAGGAGATGCTCTGTAACCATGGGAATGGAAGGTGCTAAGAGAGCACAGAGGAGGCCAGCAGAGGAGACAATGGAGCCAATCTTGAAGGAAGTTGTGTCTGGGCATTAAAGAGTGTGGGAACGGCACACTAACAGCCTAAGGGGAGAGGAGGCCTGGCTTTTGCAGGAAACAGGGCCCAGTTTGATCTTGCCTGGGCAGGTCTTGTGACCTACGTTATCCCCTAAGGCAAAAAACAAAATCCTGAAATTCAGGCCTGTGTTAATGCTTGGGGAAACTTCCTCCTCCTTCACCTTCTCTGGATAAGATATGTATGACCTGACTTTGTGGGGAGGAACTGGAGTGTCAACACTCCTAGCTGATAGTGAGAAAACACACACAGGGTCATGCTCTCCGAGACCTCGGATTGTGAAAGTTCAGCTACTCCAGTTTTGTTGGGTTTTATTTTCCTTCTTTGGAAGATGGAGCTACTTAGTACCCTGGAGCTCTTTTTCTTTCTTTCTTTTTTTATATTTTATTTATTTTTATTTTTTAAATTTTTATTTATATATTTATTTATTTAGAGATTTCATTTTTATGACTTTTTAAACCTTGTGTCTATGTGGGTAGGTGCATGTAAGTGCAGGTGCCCTGGGAGGCCAGTGTAGCTGGTGGTGGTGAGCCACCTGAAGTGAGTGGTGGTGGGAACAGAACCCAGGTCTTCAGGAAGAGCAATATGTGCTCTTAACCACTGAGCCCTCTCTCCAGCCCCTCTCTTCCTTTTCATAATTAAGCCTAGCTAAGGGATTTTAGAGGAAAGGTTGTAAAAATTATAGAATATGACTGTAACATCCTGCTTCCCCTTGGTCTTGGTGACAGTCACTTTATTATTTACTCTGTCTTCTTATGTCATCAATGAGAGAATGATAAATGGCGCTGGCTGTGGCCTGTGGTGCTGGCTGCAGCGCACGGTGCTGGTTACCGCGTGGAAAGGTCACGGTCACGACAGAACCCAGTGTTAGTTTTCAGAGCTTTATTAGGAGGGAAGAAGGAGAGGATCAGGCCTGGGGAGGAGAGAGAGAATGATGGGAGCAGAGACAGAGGATGGGCTCTGTGTCCGGCTTTTAAGGCATGTACGTAGTCGCCAGTGCACACTGATGACGTAAGACGCAGGACCCTGACCTGGAGTGAGGGCAGAATCCTAACCATCAAATCATAGTTACTGTTTGTGTAAGACAAGGTCTCGCTGTGTAGCCCAGGCTATCTCTGAACTCACAGAGCGTCTTGCCTCAGCCTCATCACACCCAGCTTCTTAATTGTTTTAAATAGATGGGTCCTGCCTTGGGAGGACACAGAAGTATGAAAAGCATTTCAGATGTAATTAGGTTCGATTATAGAAAGATATTTCTTAGAGCTGGAAATCCAGCTCAATTGGTAGGTGTTCAACACACATGAAGCCCTGGTTACTATCTCCAGTACCCTGCAAACTGTCCTGTACTACGTACCTGTAATCCAGGTCCTCAGGAGATGGGAGCAGTAAGGACATTTAAGTGCATCCTTGGAGGCCAGCCTTGAGGGATACTGGATGTCTCAAAAAACAAAAAGACAATTCTTTACAAATATTACTACTGTTGAGAGAAAATAAAATAAGTGACAAACAGGGGTTTAAGATTAGTAACACACAGCCAGCGGTGGTGGCACACGCCTTTAATCCCAGCACCCAGGAGGCAGAGGCAGGCGGATCTCTGTGAGTTCGAGGCCTGCATGGTCTATATAGTGAGATCCAGGACAGGCTACAAAGCTACAGAGAAACCCTGTCTCGAAAAACCAAAAAAAAAAAAAAAAGATTAGTAAAACACACACACACACACACACACACACACACACACACACACGCACGCACGCACGCACACGCACATGCACACACACACACACACTTTAAGGGTTATTGTACTCTTCCATATCTCTCTGATGTGTGTGTTATCGATGTTTTGAAATAGTCGATCAGCTCTTTGCCTCTGTATGCGCATATGCGGTTTTCAGAAGCACTTTTGTACATATTTTCTATTGGTCTCGTGCTTACATCGTGACTACTATAACAAACTCTCCTGTGTCTCAGGCCAGCTACAGATGCATGCGTACTGTGAGAACCCAGATATAGTGCTGTGTGGGAATAAGAGTGACCTGGAAGACCAGAGGGCAGTGAAAGAGGAGGAAGCCAGGGAACTGGCAGAGAAGTATGGGTGAGTATTCCTGCTGTGGGATCTGGAGGAAACACTGGAACAGAAACATTAACCTGTGAGTGAGTAACTGAAATGACAAAGTGAGGGACTAACGTAAAAAGCTTAGCTTTTGGCCTTGAGAGGTGTCAAATGCCTCATATTCACACGAGTATCACAGTGGGGGTTATAGAGGAAACGTGGGGTGGGTGTCCTCTGGTGTCTTGGTCCCCCTTTGTATCTCTTGGAATTTGCAGGAAATTTTTGCAGAGTGCAGACATATTGACTATAGGGCCTTCTGTCCAACATGCAAACAGAAGAATCTTCTTTACTTTTATTTATTTATTTATTTATTTATTTTTTTGAGACAGGGCTTCTCTGTATAGCCATTGCTGTCCTGGTCTACTCACTCTGTAGACCAGGCTGGCCTTGAACTCCGAGGTCAACTTGCTTCTGACTCCTGAGCACTGGGATTAAAGGCTGGCTAGCAGAAGACTCTTAGAATAAGGAAATCCTCTGTGTTCAACAAGGAAATTTCAAAACCACTTTACATGCCGTTGCAGAGTCCTGGCAATTGAGAAGGCCTTATTAGGTATCACAGAGCAGGCGTTGGCTTTGACTGGGGGAAGTGAAGATGCCCTTTGGTTACGGCTGATTTTGAGTGGAGGGCCAGAAAACAGCCTTCCTCCTTCAGCTCGTGGAGGAGGTTCGTGGAGGCACCACAGGGCTTACACGTGAAAGGAGAGGGCGAACTCTCCAGAGAAGTGATTGCTTCATTTTACTTCCTTCTCCTGAATTATGAGAATACAAATGTAGACCTAACGCTGCTCACTATTAGAAGTAGGAGGCAGGGATGGAAAGACTGCTCAACAGTTGAGAATGCTTGCTTTACAACCACAAGGACCAAAGTGTGGACCTCATCACCACGTAACAATCTGGGTGTCTGGTGCATGCCTAGAACCCCAGCTCTGAGGGAGGCAGAGTCAGGGCTTGCTGGCTTCCAGCCTGGTTGAGAAGATGTGAATCCCAGGTTCAGGGAGAGACCCTGCCTTAAAAGACACACAGAGAGAGGGACACCTGACACCCTTTTCTGGCTTGTATACTTTCATGCACATACATGTGCATACAATCACGTACACATAAACAAATCTTCAGTAGTAACAGGCAGGAAGCAGACTTTTTTTTTTTTTTTTTTTGAGACAAGGTCTCTTGTAGACCAGACTGACCTTGGACTTCATATGTACCTTGAATTCCTGAAGCTCCTGTCTCTACATCCCAAGTGCTTAGATTACAGATCTGATCCACCACGCCTAGGTTTACTCAGAGCTGGGGACTGAACCCAGAGCTCCATTCATGCTAGGCAAATGCTCTACCAGGAGAGCCGCGTGGAGGTGGGATTTGCTAGGGATGAGACAAGAGATAGCACCGGTCTTAGGGTCTTACAGGTAGGATGCTAACCCGACAGTTTAGGTGGCCAGGGAGGGACCACTGACTGTGTGACTTCTGCTTTGTTCTTCCATGGTCTGATGGAGTTTCAGGAAGGACTAAAGGATGGGACTGACAGGGGGAGGAATGGAAAGTTAGGTAGGCTGGGTGGGAAGAAGCCAGGCACAGAAAAGTGTTCCACTCTTCCAGGTCAGTTTGGGAGCTGCAGGTAAGATAAAATGGAGGGTGAAAGACTAGAAGCTGGGGGAAGGCAGTGGTTTGTGAGGTGGTCAGGGGTTGGATTTCTGGGAAAGGAAAAGAGGGATTTGGGAGAGAAGACACATGGGGTGGGGCGGGGCATGACGATTGGCTTGTTGCTGGCCAGCTTTTCTTACGTTATCCCATCTACCTTTTGCCTCTGGGCTTTCTCCTTTTCTTCTGTATATCTTATTTTCACTCTTACTCTATGGCTGGCTGTGAGGCTCGGTGGCTGGCCCTTGGTGTCTTCTCTTTTCTTTTCTTGTTCCTTTTTCTTCTCCCAGATTTCTCCTTCTATATCTTCTCTCTGCCTGCCAGCCCCGCCTATCCTTTCTCCTGCCTTGCTATTGGCTGTTCAGCTCTTTATTAGACCAATCAGGTGTTTTAGACAGGCACAGTAACACAGCTTCACAGAGTTAAACAAATGCAACGTAAAAGAATGCAACACATCTTTGCATCATTAAAACAAATATTCCACAGCAGTGACAAAAGTAACACACCTTAAAACAATATTCTAACAGCGGGCGGTGGTGGCGCACGCCTTTAATCCCAGCACTCGGGAGGCAGAGGCAGGCGGATCTCTGTGAGTTCGAGGCCAGCCTGGTCTACAGAGTAAGTTCCAGGACAGGCACCAAAACTACACAGAGAAACCCTATCTCGAAAAACCAACCAAACAAACAAAACAAAACAAAAAACCCCAATATTCTACGACAGGATACAGGAGAGAAAACACACAGGGAGCGGCGGGGCACTTTAAGCCTCCAGCGGTTACCGCTTCACCTGGGGGATTCCCACCAGCCATGCTGGCTTCCTCTGGCAAGGAGATGCAGTGAGATGCGGAACGTCTCATGCCAGGGTAGATGGTGTTGACCCCTCGGAGACACCTGGGACCTTCTGACAGTTGCAGGAGTGTGGGCCTCACCTCCGCGGGCGTGGTCACGTGGAGCTGTCGCAGTTAGGTTGGCGTCGGGTGCTTTGAGCTCTGTGAAGAGCTCCTGGCCTGGGGGATGTTGGCACAGATGACAAGTGCTTCCCACGCCAGCCTGAGGGCCTGAGTGTGATACCCCGCTCACCTCCGGAACCCAAGTGTTTAAATTCTGGTGTGGTGGCACACGCCTTTAATCCTCGAACTCTGGAAGCAGAAACGGGCAGATCTCTGAGTTTGAGGCCAGCCAGAGCTACGTAGTGAGGCCCTGGGTCTTACAAACCAGAACAAATTGGGTCTGTTAGCGCTCTCATTTAATCCCAGCGCTAGGAGGCAGAAACAGGTGAACCCCTTGCTGCCCGTCATCCTGGCATAACTGGTAAATTCCAGGCCAATGAGAACCCTTGTGTCAACATAAAAAGAAGGTGGATGATGCCTGGGGATTCTCATTTCAGGTTAACCTCTGGCCTCTACCAGCATGTATGTGCACCAGCACACGAACACGCAAGCCTGAGTGTACATATCTGTTGTAGGGATCTGACCTTATTCCATAGTCTCTAGAAATTTCTCTTTGTGTCAGATGCGGAATCTTGGGGTGGTCCACAGGGTAGGTTGTCAGGAAGGAAAACGGCGTGCAAAGTGTGGCGTGGATACAGGAAATGAGGACCAGCTAGGGTTCATAACAGTGTCCTGAACCACCTCCTCTCAGCTGGTGCCTCTGACCTTAGTGGTGTGGGCACTGTGCACAGGCCAGGCCCTTCATCTCAGGGCTAACCACACCCCTGGGAGCCTAGGGTGCGATGGAGAGACAAGGGAGAAGGAACAGGTGCAGGTCTGGTCACTGGGCTTTGCCAAGATTACTCAGCAGGTCAGTGCCTATGCATAAGAATCTTGAGACCGGGTGGTGGTGGTGGTGGTGGTGGTGGTGGTGGTGGTGGTGGTGGTGCACACCTTTAATCCCAGCACTTGGGAGGCAGAGCCAGGCGGATCTCTGTGAGTTCAAGGCCAGCCTGGGCTACCAAGTGAGTTCCAGGAAAGGTGCAAAGCTACACAGAGAAACCCTGTCTCAAAAAACCAAAAAAAAAAAAAAAAAGAATCTTGCTGGGCGCTGGTGGTGCACACCTGTAATCCCAGCACACTCGGGAGGCAGAGGCAGGTGGTCTCTGTGAGTTTGAGGCCAGCCTGGTCTACAGAGCTAGTCCAGGACAGGCTTCAAAGCTACAGAGAAACCCTGTCTCGAAAAACAAAACAAACAAACAAAAAAAGAATCTTTAAAGGGTACTGCATCACTTCCCCCAGACCTCTCCTGGGGTCCACCTGAACCAAAAAGCAAATTCTGGGAAATGCTCAGCCCAGCTCCAGTGGTATACTATGCGTGGGGACCTGGGCACCGGTGCTTTTCACAGCTCGCCACGTGATTTTCCTATGCAGTGGTCACGACCAACCTACTTGGAAGATTCTGAGCTGGAGGCTGGTAGAGCTCACAGGCAGTTCTGGCATGCCCCCTCCCTGTTGAGAGGCACTCAAATAGTGTGGAAAGGAAATTATGGGGGGGGGGGACACGGCGGGGCGGCGGGGGGCCACCACAAGTCAGACTGAAGTGCTGAAAGGGAGGCTGTTTTGCAAGGAGATCAGGAGGAAGTCAGCCGTGAAGCAATAGACTGTGGTGATCATCCACGCTTTGGAGCCGTGAATGAGAAAGCCGGCCAGTGAGAGGAGTATTTTGACAAGTGTTTCTCAAGCACCTGCCGAGCAGAAGGGTCAACTTGTCCCCACCCTGGGGCTTCAGCAGCCCTTTTCCTGTTGCTCCGTTTGGGGTGTCAGGGTTCTGCAGTCTGCCTGGCATCAGAGAGCTCCCTGTGGTTTTCTGTTGATCTGAGCGTGTGGGGGACTGTCTTTCCCTGTGTCCAGCATGCACTGGCCATGGAGGACACCACAAAGATGGGCAAGTTGAGTTACAATTAGAAGAGCTTTTTGTTTGTTTAAGGGTTTTATTGTTTTGTACTCTGAGGAATTGAACCCAAGTCCTCACACATGCCAGGAGACCACTCTACCACTGAGCTATGCCCCACCCACCATGAGAAGAGGTTTGAATCCATGAGGATAAAGGACATGCCAGGAGAAGAGAGGATGGAAACAGTCCACGCTCCTTTGGTCACAGAGGGTAGCTGGTGGTGGTAATAAGCCACATGGCCTGCTTTATTCAGAATGTGGGAAACCAAGAAGCTTGTGAGTGGAATTAAAGGACACCCGAATGTACACACTTGCGTGCTGTGCACATAACTGGCCACAGATCTGAGATGAGGACTCCGTCCCCCCTGCTGGCTACTGATAAGGGAAGGTGCTCAAAGTTTCTGCAATGAACACTCAGTTGGAAATCTTTATTCACACTGGGTGGTGGTGGCGCGTGCCTTTAATCCTAGCACTCAGTCAGGCTGATCTCTGTGAGTTCAAGGCCAGCCTGGTCTAGATAGTGAGTTCCAGGACAAACAACCGGGAGCAGACAGAGGAACTGTCTCAAAAACCAAAACAAAGCCTTTATTCACAGCATCAATGGCAGATCCGAGACATCAGCACAGACCATGTTTTGGATTTCAGGGGTCTGAATTTGGCAATGCTCTGTACCAACACTGAACTAGGTTACACGTGGTCTGAATCATTTGGCCTGTGACTGGTCAATCGATCTCTTATAAACTTGACATCCTTGAGTTGAGGAAGAAAGGAATGGGGCTGGAGGGATGGCTCCATGGTTAAGAGCACCTGTTGTTCTTCCAGAGGACCAGGGTTGATGCCCAGAACCCACTTGGTGGCTTACAACCACCCATAACTCCAGATCCAGGGGATCCAGTGCTCTCTTCTGACTCCCTCAGGCACAAGGCACACACGTGGTGCACACATATACATATAGGCAAAATACTCATACACATAAAAACATTTTTAAAAATTTAAAAAGAAATTATTGATGTATTATTGGACATACTTTGAAACCACATAAGTAAGCTACAACCAAACACAAAACTGATTCCTGGAATGCCCTGTGACTCAGTAGTTAGTTCCTGAGGATCCAGATTTCATTGTCCACAGACTTCCAGGTGCAGATGATCATCACACAGCCCATTCCTGTGAGCACTCAGCCTCTGGCAGGACGCGCTGTGGATTCTGTATCCACGTGTAAGTCAAACACCTAGACACATTTGACAGAGCTCTCCGGGCATCCTTGCTGTTCATTCTGGTAATTTCTCCAGTGCTGGGGACTGAACCCAAGGCCTTGCACAGGCCAGGAAAGTGATGTGTGCGTGTGTGTGTGTGTGTGCGTATGGCACAGATACAGATGTCAGAGGCATTTCCTCCCCTGGAGCTGGAGTTCCAGGCAGGTGTGAGTACCTGATATGGGTGCTGGGGACTGAACATGGGTCCTCTGCCAGGACAGTGGGCGCTCTTAACCACTCAGTCATCTCCTCTTAAGCCTTGGCAACTTGGTTTTAAGTTTCTAGTTTTGTCGATAAATAAATATAGAAAAGAGGTCAGCTATGCGAGGATTCTGTCTCGTGGATATCCTGGTGGAGATCTCAAATGAGACAGTCTCTTGATTCGACACTGTTGCCATTTTGTTTACTTGGTGTCTTTATTTTTAAATTGTGATGAATCTGCTGGATGGTGTTGGTCCACACCTTTCATCCAGCACTCAGGAGCCAGAGGCAGGTGGATCTCTGAGTTCGAGGCCAGCCTGGTCTATAGAGTGAGTTCCAGGACAGCCAGGGCTACACAGAGAAACCTTGTCTCAAAAAAACCTAAATAAATAAATAAATAATAAAATTGTGGTGAGTCTATTTTGTGTGTGTGTGATTTTTGGAGACAGGTTTCTCTGTGTAACTGCCTTGACTGGCTAGAAACTCACTACTTTAGACCAGGCTGGCCTGGAACTCACACAGATCCATCTGCCTTTTTAAACAAACATTTATAATTATTTTATACAGATAGAGATATGTAAAAACATCGAGTTCAGTGGTCCTTCGATGAATCTATTCTTAAAAGCACATCAGAATTAGTCTTTTTCTCCACAAACTCCAAATAGCTAACAAGTGGCCATGTGTATGTAGGTGGATGTCAATTTCAACCAACCATTTTTCATACTTCTAGCAAGAGAGCTCCCCGGGCGGTGCTGTTTTAGCACCCTCGTGTGGACATAAAGAGTAGTACCAGTCTTCTGTGGTTAAAGATCCTTTTGAATTGATGCCTAGATAAATTTTTTTTTTTTCCTTCCTCATCAGGGTTTCTCGGTATAACTTTGGAGCCTGTCCTGGAACTCCCTCTGTAGACCAGGCTGGCATTGAACTCACAGAGATCCGCCTGGCTCTGCTTCCCAAGTGCTGGGATTAAAGGCTTGCCACCACTGCCCGGCCCTAAAAATGTTTTTTAAAAAAAGAATACACACACACACACTCACTCACTCACTCGCATACTGGCTTTTTGAGATAGGCTCTTCTAGATACATACTCCTGGCTGGCACCTGGAACTCACTCTGTAGACCAAGCAGCTCTTGAATGTGCAGAAATGGTGCCTCTGGCATGCTGGGATTGCAGGCATGTACCACCCCATGCGGCAAGAATATTGTATGTGAGAGAAGACTCTCATGTCTGAATGTTTGCTAAGTTTGTGTGTGTTGTCTTAGTGTCATGACCTCATGAACTACTGCTCTTCCTCGTCACAGATAAGGAGAGGCCTCCAGAGCTGTGCTCGGAGCACAGTGCTTGCTCTACAACCCAGAATCCTTATTTATTTAATTAAATTTATTATTATTATTATTATTATTATTATTATTATTATTATTATTTTGGTTTTTCAAGACAGGGTTTCTCTGTGTAGCCCCGGCTGTCCTGGAACTCACTCTGTAGACCAGGCAGGTTTTGAATTCAGAGATCCTCCTGTTTCTGCCTCCCTGCTGTGATTAAAGGAGTGCACCACTGTTGTAGAATATTAGTTTAACTATGTAAAGATGTGTTGCTTTTGTTTATGCTGCATTTGTTTAATTGTGTAAAGATGTGTTGGTGTTTTACCTTGCCTGCCTAAGGTACCTGATTGGTCAAATAAAAAGCTGAATGGCCAATAGCTAGGCAGAGGAGGGATAGGTGGGCCTGGTGGGCAGAGAGAAAAGGGAGCCAGCCAGCCAGGCATGCAGGGAAGCAGGATGGATGGTACTTAGATAAGGTAAACAAGCCTTGGTGCAGCACATGGATTAATAGAAAGGGGTTAATTTAAGTTAAAAAAAAAAAAAGCTAGCTAGAAACAAGCCTAAGCTAAGGCCAAGCATTCATAATTAATAAGTCTCTGTGTCATGATTTGGGGCCTGGTGGTCCAAGAAAGCCTGCTACACACCAACTTTAATGCCAGCATTTAGGAGGCAGAGGCAGGCAGGTCTCTGTGAGTTCAAGGCCAGCCTGGCCAAAGTAGCAAATTCCAGCACAGCCAGGGCTACATAGAGAGATCCTGTCTCAACAAAACAAAACAACACTACTTATCTATATTTTATATGCCTGTGAGTGGTTTTCCTGCATATATACCTGTACACCACATGCATACAGTGTCTGGAGAAAAGATCAGAGAAGGTGTCTGATCCCCTGGGACTGCGGTTACATACAGTTGTGAGCTGTCATGTGGGTGCTGGAAACTGAGTCCAGGTCCTCTGCAAGAGCAGCCTGTGCTCTTAAGTGCTGAACATCTCTCCAGCTCCTAGTCCTTCCTTTTAGATTCACTTTCTTCCCCAGGCTCAGATTTTGTAATTTTTGGTTTTTTTTTTTTTGGTTTTTCAAGACAGGGTTTCCCTGTGTAGTTTTGGTGCCTGTCCTGGAGCTCACTCTGTAGACCAGGCTGGCCTTGAACTCACAGAGATCCACCTGGCTCTGCCTCTCGAGTGCTGGGATTACAGGCATGCGCCACCACCGCCCGGCAATTTTATTTTATTTTATTTATTTATTTATTTAATTTATTTATTTATTGCCTTTCCAGTTGTATAAAATGTCCAGGGCTGGAGAGATGGCTCAGTGGTTAGGAGCATCTGCTGCCCTTACAGGACCAGAGTTTGGTTTCTAGCACCCATGTCTGATGGCTCCCAACTGTCTGTCACACCAGCTCCTGGGCATCCAACACCTTCTTTTGCCCGTGTGGGTACCTGCACTCACGTGCACAAACCACACATGCATACACACATAATTAAAAATAATAAAAATAAATCTTAAAAAATATATAAAATATTAAGCCAGGAGTTGTGGTACACCTCTGCGATCCAAATACTACATAGGCTGAAGCAGGAGAATTGTGAACTTGAGGCTAGCCTAGACGACATAGAAAACTCAAGAGCCATTTGGTACCTAGTTAAATTCTGTCTCAAAGGGCTGGAGAGATGGCTCAGTGGTTAAGAGCACTGGCTGCTCTTCCAGAGGACCTGGGTTCAGTTCCCAGCAACTACATGGCAGCACACAACTGTCTATAATTTCCAGTTTCATGGGATCTGACACCTTCACACTTACATGCAGCCAAAACACGAATGAACATGAAATAAAAATAAATAATTTTTAAAAAATCTACCTCAAAAACCAGAGGATTATATGGCGGTTGCTCAGTGGTGGATCCAGGAGGACATTTCCCAGTTTAACAGGGGCTATAGGATAGATGAGGACCTATATGGGAATATGGAGAGAACACCCTTAAGGCTTATTAACTTCTCTGGGAAGTGGCAAGAAAGTACCAGGGTGTGTATGTGTATGGGGGCATGCTGCAAGGGTTACAGCCCACAGGGAAATGGGTGAGGTCTGAAGGAAAACTCAGTTCAGCTCCACTGAGTTAGCTGGGCTGGATAAAACTTCTGGAGTCAGTCTGACCCCAGATGGTTTACTGTAGTACAGTTTGGAAAAGTTTCCTGGTGTGATACAGTCCCTGGTGCACACGGGGGCGTAATTACATCAACGTCAACTCAGAGTGCATGTTACTTCTTTGAAGAGGATCGGTTCTAGAGATCAACTACATGTATAGCTTAAGGGCTTAGGGAAGGTCTGCCTGGTCACTTGGCCTACAACATACATGTGACATCTCCCCTAAAGATGTGCTCTAAATTGACTGAGATATAAAGATAAAGGTCTTTGGAGAGAGAATCGAGGATTAACATTCTGGGGGATTTGGGTGAGGCCTGGCTCTACATAGCAAAGTTCACCAGGTCATTAACAACATCCACTCCCTGTTCTGGCTGGAAAACAGTTGAAAAGAAACCTCTGCATGCCTAACATTCCTGGTTTCCCTAGTGATCTGTGGGCGTGAGGACCTTTGTGCTCCCAACACTAGAGAAGTTAAAGGGATAGAATTGAAGCTCCCCTGGGTCTCCCCTTCTCTTGTAGCCTCTGGGTGTTTTGTTTTGAGACAGGGACTAATGTAGCCCAGGCTTTCCCCAAATTTGCTGTGTGGTGAGGCTGCCTTGAACTTTTCCTCTTCCTGCTCTACCCCGAAAGCTATGGTTACAGGTGTGCACCATGATGCCTGGTCCTGCCTTCTCTCAGGAAAACTCTGGGTCTACTTTCTGGGGCAGATATCGGTGGTTGCTTAGACAACATTTATACCCGACCCCTTCCTTCCTCATAGAAGTCCAGTTTTCTTTACACATACACTCTGCCTCAGGACGACTTACTGTCTGGGGAGACAGGTGCAGACCCAGCCCATGTAGACTGATCCGCTTAAGCCAGTTACAATGATACCAGTCCTTTAAGCTGGTGTCTGTTTTAGGTGCTGGTAAATGATATCATTTTGAAAAATGAAATAACGAAGGAACTGTTTTGAGAGAGACACGTACTGGAATAGATTCATTTTCCTGGTTATTTGGCACATTGAATTATAACTGGGATGGTGTTGCCTCCTCTCTGTTCCCTACTGAAGTTATACTGTTGTCATGTATATCTATCCTAAAATTGTTCTCTAAATTACGAATGGCTAAAAAAATGATGAAGGACACAGGTCACGGTCCCCCCCTTGCACGTTGTCAGCTGAGCCGTTTCTGTCCTTCCAGAATCCCCTATTTTGAAACCAGTGCTGCCACCGGGGCGAACATCAGCCAAGCGATCGAGATGCTCCTGGACCTGATAATGAAGCGGATGGAACGGTGTGTGGACAAGTCCTGGATTCCAGAGGGCGTGGTGCGGTCCAATGGCCACACTTCTGCGGATCAGCTGAGTGAGGAGAAGGAGAAGGGGCTATGCGGCTGTTGAGACACCAGGTGAGCGTCGCAGCAGCCCCTGCCTGTGAGGAGCTGTTCCGCAGAGCTCCAGCCCGCCTGCCGAGATGAACCACACCGCGCCAAACGCCAGCTGCTTCTCCTGTCTCCAGTGGACGTTACCTCAGCGTCCATTTCTAAGTTGTTGCAGCTTTATACGTCCAAGAATTGGCAGAACTATTTCACAGAGCCAAAAGTGCCTTGAAAGCCTAAGCCCATGGGGGCAGGCCATTCAGGTAGTCAGGATTTTGCAGCCATGAAAGGTTGCGTCTATTATGTTAGTATGCTGATGATGGTACTGTCCCGTGCCATCTAATGAGACCTGGAGTCTCATTAGAGAGTCCCCCCAAAGACATTAGGATCTTTGAGCAATGAAAGGCTACCATGGTCTTGAGAATCCAGATTTAAAAATCCACACCATAGTTGACCTTCTAGAACATCACTCACCAACACTTGAATGTTACTATTATGTGCACATTGGATCGGTGTCTTTCAGCATCACCTTTCATGTCGGCCTCCCCTTGGACGTTATGTTAAAATTACAGCCATCTCTATAGATTGGGTATGCTGGGTTGACTGTGGGTTTGGTGGGGGGGGGAGGGGTTTGTAGGGCAGGGGTGGGTGAAGAGGTGGAAACTCGTGAAGTCGGATTTTCTGGCTCTGGGCTTCAGGGTCATGGAGAGCCAGGTGTTTATTAGTGGTCTGTTGGTTCGGTCCACAGCTGAGCATAGCTCGGGCTTCTGCTGAATGCATGGTAAGAAAAGACTTTACTTCTCTTCAGATTTATGTTTTGTCTGGCACCTTCGGGCTGCCGTTCCTGTGAGGACTGCTGAGCGCCCAACTTTACCATCGGGCTGGGCGTCTGCCTTTGCTGTCTCCCTGTCTGTCTTCTCCCTCATTAGTGTGGACTGAGGGACTCTCTTTTTAATTAAGCCACATCTTTATTTGCCGTCTGGAGGGAGATGGATGTCTGTATTTAAGCAGTCACATGTGTGTGCTCGTTTGAGACAGGTGTCTCGCAGCAGCCTGTCCTTCCCCGGAAGGTGGGCATCCATCCATGTCCTCGCTGTGTCTTGCCAGATCATGTGTTCTGTCGTCTCAGTGTCTTCATGCCCAAAAAGGGTGGTTCAAAATGTTCTTCATAGACTCCACTTCTTCAGACCCAGGGGATCTCATTCACAGCAAAAGGCTTTTAAAGAAAGTAAGCCAGAATTTCCAAAGAACTTCACCAAGGAAAAATATCACCAATTATAATTTTAAAAAGTAAAAACTGTGGGGTTTGGGTTTTTTTTTAAAACAGTAAATGCTTGGCAGAACTTGTAATACTTGTAATTACTAAAAGAAATATAAAGGAAAATAAGTAGTTTGCATAGTAGTTTTCAAGTGGCCTTTTTTCTTTTTTCTTTCTTTCTTTTCTTTTCTTTTCTTTTTTTTTTTTTTTTTTGACACAGGGTCTCACGATGTAGCCCTGGCTGTCCTGGAACCCCCTCTGTAGACCAGGCTGGCCTCAGACTCCGAGAGATCCACCTGATTAAAGGTGGAGCTATTACACCCAGCCCTTAAAAGGCTTTTTGAAATTCAACATCCTGGATTGCCATTGTCCTTCGTGAGCCCCTGCCCAGCAAAATTAGCCATGGCTACTAAGCCTTTTCTGTCACTGAAATGAGGGATGCTTTGAAAGACCAAGGTGGTTGTTAAGGCTTTTGCATCTGGATCCCGTGTATCTGAAACATATCCCATGTTTCAAGGGAGGTGGGGCATGCACAGCAGTGCCTTCCAAAGTTGCTCTAAGACTTGGGTGCGGTTTATCACATATCAGACATACAAATGTCTCTTTTGTAAATAAAAATAAGTTAATGTTTGCATAGTGCCGCTTTCGGGGAAGTAGATCCACGGTTAGATTCAGGTCTTGTTGGCTCCAAACCTGGCAGAGGGTTAAATGTGTGTGATAGAGACCCACACAAAAACTGCCTTGATCTGTGGAAAAAGTAACCTGTATTCTCTTTGGAAATGGTTTAAATTTGATATAAAATAACCATATTTTTTGTCAATGTATTTTTCTAATTGCAAATCTGTATAAAAGTAAATGCTCTTCAGTGAACTCTGTGCCAATTAAACCATAATAAAAAAAAATAAAAGAGGTGCAGTCTATCAGGTTTGTGTGAACATTTCAAACTACGAACTGTAAGCCAAAGGAATCCAAATTCAGGAATGCAGATTTCACGAGATGCCCATTGAGGGGCCTGGTCAAAACAACATCTTGGGAACATAGTTCGAAATGTTTTTGGGGGCAATTTTATTCATTTATTTCATGTGTGTGAATGTTTGCCTGAATGTCTGTCTGTGTACCATGTGTGTGCAGTGTCCAGCTCTGATACTGGGTTTTGTTGTGGCTCGTGCCTCATGACCTTTCCGCACGGTAACCAGTGCCACTTTTATTTTTAAAACAACAGTGACTCCTTTGTGCGGTTTTGAAAATACAACAATCATAGCTAGAGGGAGCCTGAGAAGGGAACATGGGACTCTAGCTTAGGGCCTTTGAGCTGCCTCAGTGGGTGAAGGAACTTGCTGCCAGGCCAGAAGATCTGAGTTTGGTCCTGGGACCCACATAGTGAAAGGAGAGAACCCTTGTTAATCCCAACAGCAAGAATAAGACCCACCACTTCAACTTGAAGCAAGCTTGATTTTTTTTTTTTGGGAGGGGGGGGGATCCACCCAACAGCTGGCCAGCGAATGCCTCCTAAGTCAGGTTAAAGAGAGCAGCCCAAATCCATCTCTCAGGCCCTAAGGAGTAAATTGAGTAGTTTTATAATAGATAAGAGACAATTGAGCAATAAGGAAATAAAAAAAAATCTTTAAAAAAAACCATATGGTCGGGGTTGGGGATTTAACTCAGTGGTAGAGCACTTGCCTAGCAAGTCCAAGGCCCTGGGTTTGGTCCTCTGCTTCAGGAAAAACAAAATAAAACAGAACAGGCTGGCGGTGGCACACGCCTTTAATCCCAGCACTCAGGAGGCAGAGGCAGGTGGATCTCTGTGTGTTCGAGGCCAGCTTGATCTACAAAGCGAGTTCCAGGAAAGGCGCAAAGCTACACAGAGAAACCCTGACTTGGAAAACAAAACAAAAAAACACTGTTAATATTCTGACCTGCCCCCTTGAAATCCCCTGCCCCTTGGGTCCGCCCTATGTTCTGATGCTTTCTGATGTAAAAGCTTCTTTTTAAGGAAAGACTCCGCCCTTTCTCCCCCCTTCCTATCTTTCTCTTCATCTCTCTATTATAATAAACTCTCCACGTGGATACAGCTGGGTTGCGGATCGCTGGCCACTGCCATGTGCATCTGCCCATCATACCAGCATGGTTCCCTGCATGAGTGGGATACCTTGGCCAGTTAATTCATAACAGTCACCACCTGATTAGGGAGGGGTCAGGGAGGGTCAGGGTATTCTCAAAAACAAATCAAGGCCATGGGTTGGGGAAAGTCAGGTTCCAGGAAACAGAGAGCAACTCAACTCACAGTAAATAGAAACTTATCTTTAAAAATATAGCATACGCCTGGCAGTGACACACGCCTTTAATCCCAGCACTCAAGAGGCGGATCTCTGTGAGTTCCAGGCCAGCCTGGTCTACAAAACAAGTTTCTGGAAAGGTGCAAAGCTACACAGAGAAACCCTGTCTCGAAAAACCAAAACCAAACCAAAACAAAACAAAAAAAAAAAAAAAAAAACAAAAAAAAAATAGAGATAGCCAAGCATGGTGGTTCATGTCTATAATCCCAAGCACTTGGGAGGTTGAGGTAAGAGAATCAAAAGTTCAAAGTCATCTTTTTTTTTGGTTTTTCGAGACATCGTTTCTCTGTGTAGCTTTGGAGCCTATCCTGGAACTCACTCTGTAGCCCAGGCTGGCCTTGAACTCACAGAGTTCTGCCTGCTTCTGCCTCCCAAGTGCTGGGATTAAAGGCATGTACCACCACCACCTGGTTTTGTCTCCATGCTGTGCATGGTCCTCTTCCATCTCCCATGATGATGTGTGGGGCTCCTAAGGCCTGCCCTGGGGCCAAAACCTGATCAAGGTTTGGTTCTAAGAGAGGAATGGAACGTCACTGCCTATGGTTGCTAAGCTACTGAGGCTGTTATAAGGCTAACCAACAAGTTTCTTGTCTATGGTACAGTGCTGATGCAAATTTAGTTTTTCTTGTAATGGTATATGCATGTATTTCTGTTCTTGTTTAAAATATTGTAGCTTTACGGGCTGGAGAGATGGCTCAGAGGTTAAGAGCACCGACTGCACTTCCAGAGGTCCTGAGTTCAGTTCCCAGCAACCACATGGTGGCTCACAAAAATCTGTAATCAGATCTGGCGCCCTCTTCTGTATACATGATAAATAAATAAATCTTTAAAAAAAAATATTGTAGCTTTACAATATATTCTAAACTACTGAGGGAAATCACAAGAAAGACTTTGGAAGAATTTCTATGTTAAAAAAAAAAGAGAAATTTACCCAGGCCGTGGTGGCTGCATGCCTTTAATCCCAGCACTCATGAGGCAGAGCCAGGCAGATCTCTGTGAGTTCAAGGCCAGTCTGGACTACAGAGTGAGTTCCAGGACAGGCACCAAAGCTACACAGAGAAACCCCGTCTCGAAAAACCAAATAAATAAATAAATAAATTAAATAAACAAAAAGATAAATTTATCTGAAATAAATGTCTGGACAGACTGAGGGTACATGAGAGGTTATAGAAGGTCAGAAGGGGTCTTATGGAAAGTTGCAGAAAGTCAGAGGGAATGTGAACTAATTCTGGTTGGTTTTCATTTTAAAAATAGCTAATTCTGCAAACTGCTTATCTATGTGTATGTATATAAACATACATGTATGTGACTTGGGTTTAACTATGAGTGTAAGCTAGCTTTAACTGCATGTACATGTATGTAACTTGGACCCAACTGTGCATATGTGTGTAAGTAATTATTGTTTAGAAAAACATGCTTTAAATGTCAACCACGTGGCTTTACTCCATCTTGGCTGGTGACCTCATGGGCAGTCACATGGCTGGCAGCCATCTTTCACTAAGGTTATAAAAACCGTAGTTAACAAAACCTAACTTAAGAGATTTACACTTAAGTACTTATATCTTTACCAAGTATTCAACAGCAAACTTCTAGAGAATTTAAATAGATGGCTACATATGTTTAAAAAACAAGGTGTTTGATAAATAATAAAGCTGCCCCTCAAAGCTTGCTCTGGCAGCTAAACTTTGTAATTCAAGATGTTGTCTAGTCTCTTTGCCTTTGCTAAAATTGTTAAATTTAAGCTATTTGTATAAACTGAATCATATATATGTTTTATATTAATATTTTATTTTGGTTTCTTTACTGAACCCGTACTTGATACCAAAAGGGTTTCAATTTAAAATCATTGTTTTTAAGGATGCTTATTGTAGACAGAGAACATAGGTAAATAGTCAACTATAAATAATCAAGTTTTTAAATTGTAGTCATGCTAAATACTGATGTAATTAATTACAGGGATAAGCTTTACTCAGTCCCTTGCATATATTTTCAGGGTTGAGCGTAAGATAAGTAACTATAAACAAAGTTTGTCTATTCAGATGTACCTGGAAGCCCTCATACTTCAGAGATCTGCAGAATATGGCATTTAAATGTTGATCTAAAAGTTTATTATATCAGACAGACTTCTAGATCCTAGCAGTGACCCAAGGTCTCCAAAGAAGATTACGTACAAGGCACCACAACGTCTCTGCCTGGATTATGACAACACTGACCACAGGGCAAGATGCCCCAATGCAACACCCGCCACCAGGACCCAGCCCAGACTGTGGACAAGCAGAAGGACACTGGAGTTGATCGGACCATTTTGCCTGGACAAATCAAGATCAGTCTTCCTTGACCCTATTTTACAGAAAAAAAAAAAACCTTCTGCCTTATGTACCTGATGGTGGAAGAAGATTGATGCTGTTCTGACTGATGCCTCCAACGCTATGGAGATCTGGGTAGGGACTGGTCCCTGTCATTTATAGGATTGAAAGTTGCTTGGTCTGCACTTAGATATAGTTTATCCTTCTCAGATCTCTGATAGTACTGATGGCTTGGCTAGCTATAACTTTGTCAGCTTGAAAGCATCAGACAACCAGATCTATATAGCTAGCTTGTTAGCTAATTTGTAAGAGAATGTTCTAAGATATAAAAATTTAAGCTGGGAGGTGGTGGCGCACACCTGTAATCCCAGCACTCGGGAGGCAGAGGCATATGGATCTCTGTGAGTTTGAGACCAGCCTGGTCTATAGAGCTAGTCCAAGACAGTCTCCAAAGCTACAGAGAAACCCTGTCTTGAAAAACCAAAAAATAAATGAATAAATAAATAAATAAATAAATAAATAAATAAATAAATAAATAAATAAATTTAAATAACTCAAAGATTCAAATATGGGTCTAAAAAAGGTCTGAGGATATAAAACTTCTAAACTTTGAGGATCTCAAAAAATGATTTAGGTTAAAAAATGTTGCAGATTGCTCTCTCCCATTCTATGATGTAACAGTTCAGAACTAAACATTTAATGGAGTTCTGTTAAGCTGGTAGAGCAATGACTACTTGAAGCTAGAGTTTTCCTGCCTGGCCCACAGTCAGGACAAATCTCTGTCACCTGCCAGTCCCACAGCTGCTCAGACCCAACCAAGTAAACACAGAGACTTATATTGCTTATAAACTGTATGGCTGTGGCAGGTTTCTTGCTAACTGTTCTTATAGCTTAAATTAATGCATTTCCATACATCAATACCTTGCCATGTGGCTCGTGGCTTACCGGTGTCTTCACATGCTGCTTGTCATGGTGGCAGCTGGCAGTGTCTCCTTTCACCTTCCTGTTCTCTCAGTTCTCCTCTCAATTAGTCCTGCCTATACTTCCTGCCTGGCCACTGGCCAATCAGTGTTTTATTTATTGACCAATCAAAGCACACATTTGACATACAGACCAGTCCACAGCAACTACTTACTGTTCAGTCACAAGCTCAACATTTTAGATTTATTTTAGTTGTCATCTATAAACCTAGAAGTGCTTCTCATCAGGCCAAAAATTTCTGCTCAATTTATACCTGGCTCTCTGGACAGAAGGAAAATGCATATGCTTTTAACCCATATCTGTAGTTCTTGTTGGGACTCAAAGGTATGAGTCCACTTCTGCTGTTTTGCAGATACCCATCACTGCTTGTCTATGATATGGATGTCAGTAAGATTGGTAATACTAATGTATCTAAAACTTTTATGTCATTTTGTAAGATAGCTCCTGTAGGCCTCAGAGGGTTAAAAAAGTCATAAAACATAGATCCACTTCACAGAGGTTAAAAGGACTCCAGATAGGTACAGCTTAAATTTTTCCCACTTGTCTTGGGACTCCTGCTCTTCCCAGTTATTAAGAAGAGGGGCCTAAGGGTTCCAAATAAGCTAATGTATTTTAACTTCTGTCCCTAGTTTAAGTTTGTCTCAACAGATTTCCACTTGGTTGGCAGATGCCTCCAAGCTTCAATTGCTGACTACACGACTCCAGACAACTGTGAGCTCTGGACTTGCTAAAAGCTGAGGAGCACCGACCCAGTCAATGTGATTGTTCCCTGTCTCTACAGGGTCAGATAGGCACATGCTTCTTTTTGACAGATGCCCCTTTGCCCAGCCTTTGCCCAGCCTTTCAGCCTTTTGGGGGCCCTGACAACAGTGCCCCAATGCCAGCTCGAAGCAGTTCCAGAAGAAAATATGTTGTTCCATGTTCCCTGTTCAAAAAAGGCTGAAATCCTGGGTCAATAGGAAACTCCCTGGCATAGAGGCAAGATGACCAACTATACTGTCCATTGACATACCAGGAAAATAGGTTCAGAGATGTCAATAGATAAATTTATTAACTAAAATGGTTTTGCAATAAGATAAGACACTTGACTTTCTTTATGCAGAACCAAAGATATATTATGTAAGATCATAATCTGATTGTACTCAAAGATCAGAACTACCCGGCCTTAAAAATGGCAATGGATACAGCTGTCACTGCCCTAGAAAAATCTGCTAGCTAATGGTTCTTAGGACAGGTAGGACTCATAGGACTCATGATTGAGTCCTATCATTGGTACTTGTGAAGGGGGGAATGTGAAGGGGCCCCAAAATAGCTTGACCACACAGCAGCCATGACAAGCTTAGGAGCCTAGACACAGCTTCTGTGACAGACTTACTGGCAGGCAACACCCAGATCAAGGAAAAGCCTTAAGCTGATACCACTCAGGGATCTACCCAGGGGTGATGAAGTACCTGATATTCTAAACATTCCAACCATTAGATAAGGTGGCCAGATGTCCTTGAGTCTAGCACACACCTATTTTTTGTTTTACACATACTCCTAGATAATTGTCAGCCAATCAGGGTCCTGGACCCTGGAAATCCCGTCACCCCAACCTCTGCTATGATAAAAACTCTGCCCCACCTGAGTTCAGGGCTCTTTGCTCTTACCACTGTGTCAGACAGACAGGGGGACCAAGCTCTGGAGCTTGAAATAAAGGCTCTTTGCTTTTACATGTTGGGGGGGGCAGAGAATAGATGTGGGCAGGTGCTCAAGGTTGGCTAGGTTCTGGCAGAACCTTCCTCAGGGCCCATTGTCATTCCAGAAAGAAAAGCACAGAAAAGAGGCTCCTTGTTCCCTTCTTAAATGGACGGCTGCAACCTGACGCAGGGACTGGACGTGGAAAGACCTAGAATGCTGGGCTAATTTGGCCCTTGGTGAGGCAGGTTGTGTAGATGGATGAATTGTCAGTAGGAGGGGGAGAGATGCAGGCTGGGACCTGTCAGTTCTTACCATCTTCCTTCACCTCACAGCCTCAGTCCACTTCCTCTGTTTCCCTGTACCCTATACCCTGTACCCAGAGCTGGCTTCCAGGGTGCAGCAAGCTAGTGTTCTTCAATCTCTCTTCATTTTCACATGGGTTTAGAATGCACGCTCCATGTGAAGAGAGCGACTCTGAGATGCTGAATCTGACCAGGCCTGTGCTTTCCCCTCGTGGCTCTCTAAAGGAGGCCTGACGAAATGACACTGTACTGCTCTGAAACATTGCCTTCAGTGAGAGGAGAGGAAAACCAAACCAAGTCCTCGGGGCCTCCACTGGGCTTTCAGTGCCCAAGCCCTCAGAATGAGGAGACAGCTTGGAACTAAGACTGCCAGCTAAGGAAGGCAACTCAAGGAAGTCTAGGAGGCAGGAAACCAGGGGAAATGTTTAACAAAACAACTGAGCATTCCCAAAAGTTAAAAGCAGAAAGGCTCAGAGCTCTCCAAAGCATTGCTTGACGTTAGGGAACGATGGGGCAAAGCATGAAATTAAAAAAATAATCATTGGTTTATTTGATGTGTGTGAATGTTTGCCTGCACGTATGACTGTGTCTAAGGAGGCCTTAGGTGTCTAGGGAGGCCAGGGAGGTGGATCACCTAGAACTGGAGTCACAGATGGTTGTGAACCAACATGTGGGTGTGAGGGATTGAACTTGGGTCCACTGAGCCAAGCATTTGGGTCAGCTGAGCCATCTCTCTAGTCCCACAGCATGGAGTTTTGAAGAAGCAATTACGTTTAATTAACAACCCTAAGGCTGGGCACGGCGGTGCTTGATTGGAGTCCCGGCACTCAAGACTCTGAGGCAGAAGGATCATGGGCTACAGAGGGAGTTCTAGGCCAGCCTGAGTTACACAGAAAGACAGGAAAATCACTAGGACATGAGAAGAGAGAGAGTCTGATTGAAATTTCCTACCAGTTGAGAAGCAAGAAACGTGATCAATAGCATCGCTCATGAAAGGCACGGCCATAGGGTTAATATTCCTTTCATGGAAAGATATTTTCTGGTAAAGCATCAATGACCCAGGCACAAGACCTGAATGCACATGACCTTGGATAGAGCCTCATTCATTTCCTCAGATGTTGCCTGAGAATCTCAAACAACCTTTGTTTGTTTACAGTGAGGATAATCTACCTCCAGAACTCCTCCTGGACTAGATTTACCTCACCAGGCACTCTCAAGAGGCACCAAGTGATAAGATAGTAGCTTCATCAATATCCTGTAGACTATTATAAAAACTGAACGGTTGTGGACATGGTAGCAAGACAACTATTAATCCCAGGATCAGGAGGCAGAGGCTGGCAGGCAGGCAGGTCTCTGTGAGTTCCAGGCCAGCCAGCACTACACAGTGAAACCCTGTCTCAAAACCAAACCAAACCAAAAACAGTGAACCGTGGTCATCTTTAAGAAGACATACCCAGGCCGGGCGGTGGTGGCACAGGCCTTTAATCCAAGCACTCCGGAGGCAGAGGCAGACAGATCTCTGTGAGTTCCAGGCCAGTCCAGTCTACAGAGCAAGATCCAGGACAGGTACCAAAACTACACAGAGAAACCTTGTCTCGAAAAACAAACAAAAAAAAGATGTGCACAGTTCACTAGTTTGTGCATATGTAGATATCCTGTTGGAGTTCACGGGCTGGAGTGGTGATGCTTTCACAGTTAAGAACCTGAACTAGGCCTACTGAGGCCCCTGAATTTGATTCCTATCACCTACATCAGGTGACTCAACTGCTTATAACTACAATTCCGCTGGATGCAAAGCTTCTGGCCTCCCCAGGACACCTGAACTCACTATTGCATAACATCAACATGCACACACATACTTACATATAATTAAAAAGAATGATAACAAAATAAATCTTAAAGCTCTAAATAACTTTTTTTCTTTTGTTTTGTTTTTTCATTGTTTGAGACAAAGGTTCTCTGTGTAGCTTTGGAGTCTGTCCTGGAACTCGAAATGATCCACCTGCCTCTGCCTCCCAAGTGCTGGGATTAAAGGTATGAGCCACCACTACCCAGCAAATAATTTCATTTTCTTCAATCTCAACGAATAAACAAAGTGAACAGGAAACTGAATGGAAATATATTTCTGTTGTTTAGAGAAAGGAGGCACTACAGTAAATGTAAGAATCTCTCTGGTTAGGAAGCCACGGGTGTGGAGTTGCCTTCACTAAAAGTGTCTTCCTTTGTCCTGCCCAGCTATCTCTAGAGAGTAAAAGAAATCGGGAAGTCCAGTGTGCTGAGGCATGTCTCATTTCTTACCTGGGCAGGCTGCTTAGCAAGACCCTGTCTCAAAACCCAAAGAAATAGAAAAAGGATGAGGAGACTTGTTATCTAGAGGCAAGCAACTCAGAGCTAAGGTTCAGGGAATAGGTGAGACTTAATTGTTGGTCTTGAAGTCAGGTAAGAGTCTGTCCTGATGTTGGGTAGACTGTTGTCAATTCCCTGTGTTGTTCACTTAGGGTGTCTGCTGCTTCCCAACACATATGTTTTTATTTGTTGTTGTTGTTGTAGTTTTTTCTTTGAGACACGGTTTCTCTGTGTACCTTTGCACCTTTCCAGGATCTCTTTCTATAGACCAGGCTGGCCTCGAACTCACAAAGATCCGCCTGGCTCTGCCTCCCAAGTGCTGGGATTAAAGATGTGCCCCACCACCACCCAGCTACACATATGGTTTTTGTTTTTTTGCTTTTTGCTTTGTTTGATTTTTGAGCCAGCATTTCTCTGTGTAGCCCTGGCTGTCCTGGAACTCTCTCTGTAGAGGAGGCTAACATCGAACTCACAGAGATCCACTTGCCTCTGCCTTCAGTGTGCTGGGTTAAAGGCCTGTGCCACTACAGCCTGGGTACCCTCTAGCTGCAGCATCCCTCTCTCCCAGGTGCAGCCAGTGTATCTGTGAGGCTTTGAGGGGAGACAAGGCCTGAGATCCAATTGGAAGGACTAGCGTGGGGCGGGGCTAGCAAACAGCCATTGAAATAGGGCTCACCAGAGGGGCTGCTTTCGGGTTTGCTTTATTGAGTGTGGAGTTGCACAGGCTGTTTGCAACGATATTGCTGCAGTATGACCGCCTTTAAGCGCTTTAAGTCCCTCGTCCAGCTGCAACACCAAGAAGGGACTTTATTTAAAGTGGTCGGAGACTCTTGCAAGCTGCCCAGGTGGCTCCATCCCGAGTATCTGGATGATCCAGAAACAGTGTATGTGGATGCTTGGCTGGTGGAAAAGATGTTTGGTGAGTAACCTGGGAAGGGAAGGCAGAGGCAACCTTTTTCTGGACTCTATGTCTGAGTATGTGCTATAGAGAAAGCCTGGCCAGTGGCTGTGGCCCGAGGCTTATACCACCTGCACTCAGCTGCCTCAACTTCTGAACGAATGTGCCAAGAAGTGGAAGCCACCTCACCCTCATGTTCCTCCTTTTCCCTGCTCAGGTAAGGATGGAAAGTACATCCCGCGTGTCGAGTGTGTGACACGTACAGTGCTTCAGGTGAACCAGTGGAAAGCTGAAGAGGAAGCTGAGATTTTGATATTTGGGCCTCCTGATTACCAAAAGGATGTTTCCCAAATGATCTCCAACTTGGTTGACTATTTCTGCAAGCAAGTAATACAAGGTATGGGCTGGTGGGAATAGGTAGGGTTGTCCTGCCTGGCAAGCCTTGGCTCCTTGGGAGGGATCCACTGGGGAAAGTGGGTTTTGGAAATGTTGGAGGCCACATAGCCCTGTGTTCAGGAACCTTTGGCTCCTACTCCTGCCTGTCCCAGGAGTGACTGCCCTTACCAGTCTCCTTTCACTGCTTTTCTTCCAACACAGAGGAGCACTGTTCTCAAGAGACTGAGACCCAGTGTCTTCCTGTGGCGGTTCGGGAGGCGGCCACCCAGCTGGCTCCGGTTGAGGTCTGTGAAGTTGCCACTCAGCAGGCTCCTGTGGAGGTCTCTGAGGCTGCCACCCAGCTGGCCCCGGTGGAGAAAGCTGAGGATGCCACCCAGCCAGTTAAGTTAGAGAATGGTGATGCCACCCAGCTGGCTCCGGTGGAGAACCCTGGGGATGCCATTCAGCTGGCTCCAGTTGAGAACACTGAGGCTGCCACCTTGCTGGCACCTCTGGAAGACACTGATGCCGCCACCCAGCTCGGTCCTGTGGTCGTCCATGAGGAGGCTAGTGAAGCTGCCACATTGCACACTTCAGGGGAGGTCCATCAGGATGTCACTAAGCAGTCTGCCACTGAAGTCTGTGAGGCTGCCACCCCCCCTAGCAGCACTCTGTAGAGGTCTCTGAGGTTGTTCTTGGCAGGGGTCGTGAGTTTGGGGGGTATACGGGTTGGGGTACCTAGAGTTCTCCAGTGGAGAACCATGAGACTGGAGCCCAGCAGTCTTTGAATGTTAGTATTGAGTCTCCAAAGGCTGCCTGGGCCCAGTTCCCAGGTTATAAAGGTGACTCAGGTGTTGAACCAGGATAAATGTACACACCTCTAATCCCAGCACTGGGAGGCAGAGGCAGGGGCTCTCTTCGTTCCAGGCTAGTCTGGGATGAATGAAGCAGTGATCCGAGTCTCCGGACATCTTTTTCTGTTTGTTTCGCCATAGAAGTTGGAAGAGAGGAGGAGGACCGATTGTTTTTCCCCTTATGTTCAGTGTTTGCAAACACAATTAAACATATTCCAATAAAGAATTGCACCCCAAGGTGTGTTATTTGGATGGTAGAAAGGGTACAGTGCTCCTTCAGTCCAGTGCTGTGGACACCCTCACTATCTTCCTGAGGCTGGAATCTTCTGGATTGTGGGTCCCCACCCCAACACTCACAGGATCAAAAGCTTCCCTTGTTCCTTAACCCAGTACATCTGATAGGGATGGAGCTGCCTGCCAGGCTGTCGAGTCTCCTCTGGCTCTTTGATTCAAGGTGACTCCAGTGGACTGGGTTTGCAACTTGGTTTTTTGACAAAAACTGGCTTTGAAAGTTCCATTTGGTTGTATCTAGTTGCCACCAGCTACTTCTGCTTTTGGTTGGTGTCCCTCTGGGAGGGGGATTGGAGGGCTGGGACTGGAATGCTGGTATCTTAGGGTCATCTGAATTTCCTGACTTGGAGAGCTTGTGGGTTGAGTCTCCTTAGGAAGTCTGAGGTGGCTGGGGTGGTGGTGGTGCATGCCTTTAATCCCAGCATTTGGGCGGCAGAGGCAGGTGGATCTTGAGTTTGAGGGTAGCCTGGTGTAGAGAGCAAGATCCAGGACAGGCACCAAAACTACACAGAGAAACCTTGTCTGGAAAAACAAAGATGGGCCGGCAGTGTGGCGCATGCCTTTAAATCCAGCACTCGGGAGGCAGAGCCAGGCAGATCTCTGTGAGTTCGAGGCCAGCCTGGTCTACAAAGTGCGTTCCAGGGAAGGTACAAAGCAGCACAGAGAAACCCTGTCTTGAAAAACCAAAAAGGAAAAAAAAAAGCAAGAGAAAAAAGAAAGATGTGCACAGTTCACTAGTTTGTGCATATGTAGACATCCTGTTGGAGCTTTTGTAAGCAAGAGAGTTCAGGGGCTGGAGTGGTGATGCTTTCACAGTTAAGAACCTGAACTAGGCCTACTGAGGCCCCTGAGTTTTGATTCCTATCACATCAGGTGACTCAACTGCTTATAAGTACAATTCTGCTGGATGCAAAGCTTCTGGCCTCCCCAGGACACCTGCACTCACTATTGTGTAACATCAACATGCACACACATACTTACATATAATTAAAAAGAATGATAACAAAATAAATCTTAAAGCTCTAAATAACTTTTTTTTCTTTTGTTTTGTTTTTTCATTGTTTGAGACAAAGGTTCTCTGTGTAGCTTTGGAGTCTGTCCAGGAACTCGCAATGATCCATCGGCCTCTGCCTCCCAAGTGCTGGGATTAAAGGTGTGAGCCACCACTGCCCAGCAAATAATTTCATGTTCTTCAATCTCAACGAATAAACAAAGTGAACAGGAAACTGAATGGAAATATATTTCTGTTGTTTAGAGAAAGGAGGCACTACAGTAAATGTAAGAATCTCTCTGGTTAAGAAGCCACGGGTGTGGAGTTGCCTTCACTAAAAGTGTCTTCCTTTGTCCTGCCCAGCTGTCTCTAGAGAGTAAAAGAAATTGGGAAGTCCAGTGTGCTGAGGCATGTCTCATTTCCTGCCTGGGCAGGCTGCTTAACAAGACCCTGTCTCAAAACCCAAAGAAATAGAAAAAGCATAAGGAGACTTGTTATCTAGAGGCAAGCAACTCAGAGCTAAGGTTCAGGGAATAGGTGAGACTTAATTGTTGGTCTTGAAGTCAGGTAAGAGTCTGTCCTGATGTTGGGTAGACTGTTGTCAATTCCCTGTGTTGTTCATTTAGGATGTCTGCTGCTTCCCAACACATATGTTTTTATTTGTTGTTGTTGCTGTTTTTTCTTTGAGACACGGTTTCTCTGTGTACCTTTGCACCTTTCCAGGATCTCACTCTATAGACCAGGCTGGCCTCGAACTCACAAAGATCCTCCTGGCTCTGCCTCCCAAGTGCTGGGATTAAAGATGTGCCCCACCACCACCCAGCTACACATATGGTTTTTGTTTTTTTCCTTTTTGCTTTGTTTGATTTTTGAGACAGCATTTCTCTGTGTAGCCCTGGCTGTCCTGGAACTCTCTCTGTAGAGGAGGCTAACCTCGAACTCACAGAGATCCACCTGCCTCTGCCTTCAGTGTGCTGGGTTAAAGGCCTGTGCCACTACAGCCTGGGCACAATCCCTCTAGCTGCAGCATCCTTCTTTCCCAGGTGCAGCCAGTGTATCTGTGAGGCTTTGAGGGGAGACAAGGCCTGAGATCCAATTGGAAGGACGAGCGTGGGGCGGGGCTAGCAAACAGCCATTGAAATAGGGCTCACCAGAGGGGCTTCTTTTGGGTTTGCTTTATTGAGTGTGGAGTTGCACAGGCTGTTTGCAACGATATTGCTGCAGTATGACCGCCTTTAAGAGCTTTAAGTCCCTCGTCCAGCTGCAACACCAAGAAGGGACTTTATTTAAAGTGGTTGGAGACTCTTGCAAGCTGCCCAGGTGGCTCCATCCCGAGCATCTGGATGATCCAGAAACAGTATATGTGGATGCTTGGCTGGTGGAAAAGATGTTTGGTGAGTAACCTGGGAAGGGAAGGCAGAGGCAACCTTTTTCTGGACTCTATGTCTGAGTATGTGCTATAGAGAAAGCCTGGCCAGTGGCTGTGGCCCGAGGCTTATACCACCTGCACCCAGCTGCCTCAACTTCTGAACCAATGTGCCAAGAAGTGGAAGACACCTCACCCTCATGTTCCTCCTTTTCCCTGCTCAGGTAAGGATGGAGAGTACATCCCGCATGTGGAGTGTATGACACGTACAGTGCTTCAGGTGAACCAGTGAAAAGCTGAAGAGGAAGCTGAGATTTTGATATTTGGGCCTCCTGATTACCAAAAGGATGTTTCCCAAATGATCTCCAACTTGGTTGACTATTTCTGCAAGCAAGTAATACAAGGTATGGGCTGGTGGGAATAGGTTAGGGTTGTCCTGCCTGGCAAGCCTTGGCTCCTTGGGAGGGATCCACTGGGGAAATGGGTTTTGGAAATGTTGGAGGCCACATAGCCCTGTGTTCAGGAACCTTTGGCTCCTACTCCTGCCTGTCCCAGGAGTGACTGCCCTTACCAGTCTCCTCACACTGCTTTTCTTCCAACACAGAGGAGCACGGTTCTCAAGAGACTGAGACCCAGTGTCTTCCTGTGGCGGTTCGGGAGGTGGCCACCCAGCTGGCTCCGGTTGAGGTCTGTGAAGTTGCCACTCAGCAGGCTCCTGTGGAGGTCTCTGAGGCTGCCACCCAGCTGGCCCCGGTGGAGAACGCTGAGGATGCCACCCAGCCAGTTAAGTTAGAGAATGGTGATGCCACCCAGCTGGCTCCGGTGGAGGATGGTGATGCCATTCAGCTGTCTTAGGTGGTGAACCCTGAGGATGCCACCCAGCCAGTTAAGGTAGAGAATGGTGATGCCATTCAGCTGTCTCCGGTGGAGAACCCTGGGGATGCCATTCAGCTGGCCTCAGTTGAGAACACTGAGGCTGCCACCTTGCTGGCGCCTCTGGAAGACACTGATGCCGCCACCCAGCTGGGTCCTGTGGCCGTCCATGAGGCTAGTGAAGCTGCCACGTTGCACACTTCAGGGGAGGTCCATCAGGATGTCACTAAGCAGTCTGCCACTGAAGTCTGTGAGGCTGCCACCCCCCCTAGCAGCACTCTGTGGAGTTCTCTGAGGTTGTTCTTGGCAGGGGTCGTGAGTTTGAGGGTATACGGGTTGGGGGTCCCTAGAGTTCTCCAGTGGAGAACCATGAGACTGGAGCCCAGCAGTCTTTGAATGTTAGTATTGAGCCTCCAAAGGCTGCCTGGGCCCACGTACCAGGTTATAAAGGTGACTCAGGTGTTGAACCAGGATAAATGTACACACCTCTAATCCCAGCACCGGGAGGCAGAGGCAGGGGCTCTCTTCGTTCCAGGCTAGTCTGGGATGAATGAAGCAGTGATCCGAGTCTCCGGACATCTTTTTCTGATTGTTTCGCCATAGAAGTTGGAAGAGAGGAGGAGGACCGATTGTTTTTCCCCTTATGTTCAGTGTTTGCAAACACAATTAAAAATATTCCAATAAAGAATTGCACCCCAAGGTGTGTTATTTGGATGGTAGAAAGGGTACAGTGCTCCATCAGTCCAGTGCTGTTGGACACCCTCACTATCTTCCTGAGGCTGGAATCTTCTGGATTGTGGGTCCCCACCCCAACACTCACAGGATCAAAGGCTTCCCTTGTTCCTTAACCCAGTACATCTCATAGGGATGGAGCTGCCTGCCAGGCTGTCGAGTCTCCTCTGGCTCTTTGACTCAAGGTGACTCCAGTCGACTGGGTTTGCAACTTGGTTTTTTGACAAAAACTGGCTTTGAAAGTTCCATTTGGTTGTATCTAGTTGCCACCAGCTGCTTTGCTTTTGGTTGGTGTCCCTCTGGGAGGGGGATTGGAGGGCTGGGACTGGAATGCTGGTATCTTAGGGTCATCTGAATTTCCTGACTTGGAGAGCTTGTGGGTTGAGTCTCCTTAGGAAGTCTGAGGTGGCTGGGGTGGTGGTGGTGCATGCCTTTAATCCCAGCATTTGGGAGGCAGAGGCAGGTGGATCTTGAGTTTGAGGGTAGCCTGGTGTAGAGAGCAAGATCCAGGACAAGGCACCAAAACTACACAGAGAAACCTTGTCTGGAAAAACAAAGATGGGCCGGCAGTGTGGCGCATGCCTTTAAATCCAGCACTCGGGAGGCAGAGCCAGGCAGATCTCTGTGAGTTCGAGGCCAGCCTGGTCTACAAAGTGCGTTCCAGGGAAGGTACAAAGCAGCACAGAGAAACCCTGTCTTGAAAAACCAAAAAGGAAAAAAAAAAAAAAAGCAAGAGAAAACAGAAAAAGATGTGCACAGTTCACTAGTTTGTGCTTATGTAGATATCCTGTTGGAGCTTTTGTAAGCAAGAGAGTTCAGGGGCTGGAGTGGTGATGCTTTCACAGTTAAGAACCTGAACTAGGCCTACTGAGGCCCCTGAGTTTTGATTCCTATCACATCAGGTGACTCAACTGCTTATAAGTACAATTCTGCTGGATGCAAAGCTTCTGGCCTCCCCAGGACACCTGCACTCACTATTGTGTAACATCAACATGCACGCACATACTTACATATAATTAAAAAGAATGATAACAAAATAAATCTTAAAGCTCTAAATAATTTTTTTTTCTTTTGTTTTTTCATTGTTTGAGACAAAGGTTCTCTGTGTAGCTTTGGAGTCTGTCCTGGAACTCGAAATGATCCACCTGCCTCTGCCTCCCAAGTGCTGGGATTAAAGGTGTGAGCCACCACCGCCCAGCAAATAATTTCATTTTCTTCAATCTCAACGAATAAACAAAGTGAACAGGAAACTGAATGGAAATATATTTCTGTTGTTTAGAGAAAGGAGGCACTACAGTAAATGTAAGAATCTCTCTGGTTAGGAAGCCCCGGGTGTGGAGTTGCCTTCACTAAAAGTGTCTTCCTTTGTCCTGCCCAGCTATCTCTAGAGAGTAAAAGAAATCGGGAAGTCCAGTGTGCTGAAGCATGTCTCATTTCCTGCCTGGGCAGGCTGCTTAACAAGACCCTGTCTCAAAACCCAAAGAAATAGAAAAAGCATAAGGAGACTTGTTATCTAGAGGCAAGCAACTCAGAGCTAAGGTGCAGGGAATAGGTGAGACTTAATTGTTGGTCTTGAAGTCAGGTAAGAGTCTGTCCTGATGTTGGGTAGACTGTTGTCAATTCCCTGTGTTGTTCACTTAGGATGTCTGCTGCTTCCTAACACATATGTTTTTATTTGTTGTTGTTGTTGTTGTTTTTTCTTTGAGACACGGTTTCTCTGTGTACCTTTGCACCTTTCCAGGATCTCACTCTATAGACCAGGCTGGCCTCGAACTCACAAAGATCCTCCTGGCTCTGCCTCCCAAGTGCTGGGATTAAAGATGTGCCCCACCACCACCCAGCTACACATATGGTTTTTGTTTTTTCCCTTTTTGCTTTGTTTGATTTTTGAGACAGCATTTCTCTGTGTAGCCCTGGCTGTCCTGGAACTCTCTCTGTAGAGGAGGCTAACCTCGAACTCACAGAGATCCACCTGCCTCTGCCTTCAGTGTGCTGGGTTAAAGGCCTGTGCCACTACAGCCTGGGCACAATCCCTCTAGCTGCAGCATCCTTCTCTCCCAGGTGCAGCCAGTGTATCTGTGAGGCTTTGAGGGGAGACAAGGCCTGAGATCCAATTGGAAGGACGAGCGTGGGGCGGGGCTAGCAAACAGCCATTGAAATAGGGCTCACCAGAGGGGCTTCTTTTGGGTTTGCTTTATTGAGTGTGGAGTTGCACAGGCTGTTTGCAACGATATTGCTGCAGTATGACCGCCTTTAAGCGCTTTAAGTCCCTCGTCCAGCTGCAACACCAAGAAGGGACTTTATTTAAAGTGGTCGGAGACTCTTGCAAGCTGCCCAGGTGGCTCCATCCCGAGCATCTGGATGATCCAGAAACAGTGTATGTGGATGCTTGGCTGGTGGAAAAGATGTTTGGTGAGTAACCTGGGAAGGGAAGGCAGAGGCAACCTTTTTCTGGACTCTATGTCTGAGTATGTGCTATAGAGAAAGCCTGGCCAGTGGCTGTGGCCCGAGGCTTATACCACCTGCACCCAGCTGCCTCAACTTCTGAACGAATGTGCCAAGAAGTGGAAGCCACCTCACCCTCATGTTCCTCCTTTTTCCTGCTCAGGTAAGGATGGAGAGTACATCCCGCATGTGGAGTGTGTGACACGTACCGTGCTTCAGGTGAACCAGTGGAAAGCTGAAGAGGAAGCTGAGATTTTGATATTTGGGCCTCCTGATTACCAAAAGGATGTTTCCCAAATGATCTCCAACTTGGTTGACTATTTCTGCAAGCAAGTAATACAAGGTATGGGCTGGTGGGAATAGGTAGGGTTGTCCTGCCTGGCAAGCCTTGGCTCCTTGGGAGGGATCCACTGGGGAAATGGGTTTTGGAAATGTTGGAGGCCACATAGCCCTGTGTTCAGGAACCTTTGGCTCCTACTCCTGCCTGTCCCAGGAGTGACTGCCCTTACCAGTCTCCTTTCACTGCTTTTCTTCCAACACAGAGGAGCACGGTTCTCAAGAGACTGAGACCCAGTGTCTTCCTGTGGCGGTTCGGGAGGCGGCCACCCAGCTGGCTCCGGTTGAGGTCTGTGAAGTTGCCACTCAGCAGGCTCCTGTGGAGGTCTCTGAGGCTGCCACCCAGCTGGCCCCGGTGGAGAACCCTGAGGATGCCACCCAGCCAGTTAAGGTAGAGAATGGTGATGCCATTCAGCTGTCTTCGGTGGAGAACCCTGGGGATGCCACCCAGCTGGCCCCGGTGGAGAACGCTGAGGATGCCACCCAGCCAGTTATGTTAGAGAATGGTGATGCCACCCAGCTGGCTCCGGTGGAGGATGGTGATGCCATTCAGCTGTCTCCGGTGGAGAACCCTGAGGATGCCACCCAGCCAGTTAAGGTAGAGAATGGTGATGCCATTCAGCTGTCTTCGGTGGAGAACCCTGGGGATGCCACCCAGCTGGCTCCAGTTGAGAACACTGAGGCTGCCACCTTGCTGGCGTCTCTGGAAGACACTGATGCCGCCACCCAGCTGGGTCCTGTGGCCGTCCATGAGGAGGCTAGTGAAGCTGCCACATTGCACACTTCAGGGGAGGTCCATCAGGATGTCACTAAGCAGTCTGCCACTGAAGTCTGTGAGGCTGCCACCCCCCCTAGCAGCACTCTGTAGAGGTCTCTGAGGTTGTTCTTGGCAGGGGTCGTGAGTTTGGGGGTATACGGGTTGGGGGTACCTAGAGTTCTCCAGTGGAGAACCATGAGACTGGAGCCCAGCAGTCTTTGAATGTTAGTATTGAGCCTCCAAAGGCTGCCTGGGCCCACGTACCAGGTTATAAAGGTGACTCAGGTGTTGAACCAGGATAAATGTACACACCTCTAATCCCAGCACCGGGAGGCAGAGGCAGGGGCTCTCTTCGTTCCAGGCTAGTCTGGGATGAATGAAGCAGTGATCCGAGTCTCCGGACATCTTTTTCTGTTTGTTTCGCCATAGAAGTTGGAAGAGAGGAGGAGGACCGATTGTTTCCCCCTTGTGTTCAGTGTTTGCAAACACAATTGAAAATATATACTCCAATAAAGAATTGCACCCCAAAGTATGTTATTTGGATGGTAGAAAGGGTACAGTGCTCCATCAGTCCAGTGCTGTTGGACACCCTCACTATCTTCCTGAGGGTGGAATCTTCTGGATTGTTGGTCCCCACCCCAACACTCACAGGATCAAAGGCTTCCCTTGTTCCTTAACCCAGTACATCTGATAGGGATGGAGCTGCCTGCCAGGCTGTCGAGTCTCCTCTGGCTCTTTGATTCAAGGTGACTCCAGTGGACTGGGTTTGCAACTTGGTTTTTTGACAAAAACTGGCTTTGAAAGTTCCATTTGGTTGTATCTAGTTGCCACCAGCTACTTTGCTTTTGGTTGGTGTCCCTCTGGGAGGGGGATTGGAGGGCTGGGACTGGAATGCTGGTATCTTAGGGTCATCTGAATTTCCTGACTTGGAGAGCTTGTGGGTTGAGTCTCCTTAGGAAGTCTGAGGTGGCTGGGGGGGGGGGGTGGTACACGGCTTTAATCTCAGCATTTGCGAGGCAGAGGCAGGTGAATCTTGAGTTTTGAGGGTAGCCTGGTGTAGAGAGCAAGATCCAGGACAAGGCACCAAAACTACACAGAGAAACCTTGTCTGGAAAAACAAAGATGGGCCGGGCAGTGTGGCCCATGCCTTTAAATCCAGCACTCGGGAGGCAGAGCCAGGCAGATCTCTGTGAGTTCGAGGCCAGCCTGGTGTACAAAGCTCGTTCCAGGGAAGGTACAAAGCAGCACAGAGAAACCCTGTCTTGAAAAACCAAAAATAAAAAAAAAAAGCAGAGAAAAAAGAAAAAGATGTGCACAGTTCACTAATTTGTGCATATGTAGATATCCTGTTGGAGCTTTTGTAAGCAAGAGAGTTCAGGGGCTGGAGTGGTGATGCTTTCACAGTTAAGAACCTGAACTAGGCCTACTGAGGCCCCTGAGTTTTGATTCCTATCACATCAGGTGACTCAACTGCTTATAAGTACAATTCCGCTGGATGCAAAGCTTCTGGCCTCCCCAGGACACCTGCACTCAATATTGCGTAACATCAACATGCACACACATACTTACATATAATTAAAAAGAATGATAACAAAATACATCTTAAAGCTCTAAATAACTTTTTTTTCTTTTGTTTTGTTTTTTCATTGTTTGAGACAAAGGTTCTCTGTGTAGCTTTGGAGTCTGTCCTGGAACTCGCAATGATCCACCTGCCTCTGCCTCCCAAGTGCTGGGATTAAAGGTGTGAGCCACAACCGCCCAGCAAATAATTTCATGTTCTTCAATCTCAACGAATAAACAAAGTGAACAGGAAACTGAATGGAAATATATTTCTGTTTAGAGAAAGGAGGCACTACAGTAAATGTAAGAATCTCTCTGGTTAGGAAGCCCCGGGTGTGGAGTTGCCTTCACTAAAAGTGTCTTCCTTTGTCCTGCCCAGCTGTCTCTAGAGAGTAAAAGAAATCGGGAAGTCCAGTGTGCTGAGGCATGTCTCATTTCCTGCCTGGGCAGGCTGCTTAACAAGACCCTGTCTCAAAACCCAAAGAAATAGAAAAAGCATAAGGAGACTTGTTATCTAGAGGCAAGCAACTCAGAGCTAAGGTTCAGGGAATAGGTGAGACTTAATTGTTGCTCTTGAAGTCAGGTAAGAGTCTGTCCTGATGTTGGGTAGACTGTTGTCAATTCGCTGTGTTGTTCACTTAGGGTGTCTGCTGCTTCCCAACACATATGTTTTTATTTGTTGTTGTTGTTTTTTCTTTGAGACACGGTTTCTCTGTGTACCTTTGCACCTTTCCAGGATCTCGCTCTATAGACCAGGCTGGCCTCGAACTCACAAAGATCCGCCTGGCTCTGCCTCCCAAGTGCTGGGATTAAAGATGTGCCCCACCACAACCCAGCTACACATATGGTTTTTGTTTTTTTCCTTTTGGCTTTGTTTGATTTTTGAGACAGCATTTCTCTGTGTAGCCCTGGCTGTCCTGGAACTCTCTCTGTAGAGGAGGCTAACCTCGAACTCACAGAGATCCACCTGCCTCTGCCTTCAGTGTGCTGGGTTAAAGGCCTGTGCCACTACAGCCTGGGCACAATCCCTCTAGCTGCAGCATCCCTCTCTCCCAGGTGCAGCCAGTGTACCTGTGAGGCTTTGAGGGGAGACAAGGCCTGAGATCCAATTGGAAGGACGAGCGTGGGGCGGGGCTAGCAAACAGCCATTGAAATAGGGCTCACCAGAGGGGCTTCTTTCGGGTTTGCTTTATTGAGTGTGGAGTTGCACAGGCTGTTTGCAACGATATTGCTGCAGTATGACCGCCTTTAAGAGCTTTAAGTCCCTCGTCCAGCTGCAACACCAAGAAGGGACTTTATTTAAAGTGGTCGGAGACTCTCGCAAGCTGCCCAGGTGGCTCCATCCCGAGCATCTGGATGATCCAGAAACAGTGTATGTGGATGCTTGGCTGGTGGAAAAGATGTTTGGTGAGTAACCTGGGAAGGGAAGGCAGAGGCAACCTTTTTCTGGACTCTATGTCTGAGTATGTGCTATAGAGAAAGCCTGGCCAGTGGCTGTGGCCCGAGGCTTATACCACCTGCACTCAGCTGCCTCAACTTCTGAACGAATGTGCCAAGAAGTGGAAGCCACCTCACCCTCATGTTCCTCCTTTTCCCTGCTCAGGTAAGGATGGAGAGTACATCCCGCATGTGGAGTGTGTGACACGTACCGTGCTTCAGGTGAACCAGTGGAAAGCTGAAGAGGAAGCTGAGATTTTGATATTTGGGCCTCCTGATTACCAAAAGGATGTTTCCCAAATGATCTCCAACTTGGTTGACTATTTCTGCAAGCAAGTAATACAAGGTATGGGCTGGTGGGAATAGGTTAGGGTTGTCCTGCCTGGCAAGCCTTGGCTCCTTGGGAGGGATCCACTGGGGAAAGTGGGTTTGGAAATGTTGGAGGCCACATAGCCCTGTGTTCAGGAACCTTTGGCTCCTACTCCTGCCTGTCCCAGGAGTGACTGCCCTTACCAGTCTCCTTACAGTGCTTTTCTTCCAACACAGAGGAGCACGGTTCTCAAGAGACTGAGACCCAGTGTCTTCCTGTGGCGGTTCGGGAGGCGGCCACCCAGCTGGCTCCGGTTGAGGTCTGTGAAGTTGCCACTCAGCAGGCTCCTGTGGAGGTCTCTGAGGCTGCCACCCAGCTGGCCCCGGTGGAAAACGCTGAGGATGCCACCCAGCCAGTTAAGTTAGAGAATGGTGATGCCACCCAGCTGGCTCCGGTGGAGGATGGTGATGCCATTCAGCTGTCTCCGGTGGAGAACCCTGGGGATGCCACCCAGCCAGTTAAGGTAGAGAATGGTGATGCCATTCAGCTGTCTTCGGTGGAGAACCCTGGGGATGCCACCCAGCTGGCTCCAGTTGAGAACACTGAGGCTGCCACCTTGCTGGCACCTCTGGAAGACACTGATGCCGCCACCCAGCTGGGTCCTGTGGCCGTCCATGAGGAGGCTAGTGAAGCTGCCACGTTGCACACTTCAGGGGAGGTCCATCAGGATGTCACTAAGCAGTCTGCCACTGAAGTCTGTGAGGCTGCCACCCCCCCTAGCAGCACTCTGTAGAGGTCTCTGAGGTTGTTCTTGGCAGGGGTCGTGAGTTTGGGGGTATACCGGTTGGGGGTACCTAGAGTTCTCCAGTGGAGAACCATGAGACTGGAGCCCAGCAGTCTTTGAATGTTAGTATTGAGTCTCCAAATGCTGCCTGGGAACCAGTTACCAGGTTATAAAGGTGACTCAGGTGTTGAACCAGGATAAATGTACACACCTCTAATCCCAGCACCGGGAGGCAGAGGCAGGGGCTCTCTTCGTTCCAGGCTAGTCTGGGATGAAGGAAGCAGTGATCCCAGTCTCCGGACATCCTTTTCTGTTTGTTTTGCCATAGAAGTTGGAAGAGAGGAGGAGGACCTATTGTTTTTCCCCTTATGTTCAGTGTTTGCAAACACAATTGAAAATATTCCAATAAAGCATTGCACCCCAAGGTGTGTTATTTGGATGGTAGAAAGGGTACAGTGCTCCATCAGTCCAGTGCTGTGGACACCCTCACTATCTTCCTGAGGCTGGAATCTTCTGGATTGTGGGTCCCCACCCCAACACTCACAGGATCAAAGGCTTCCCTTGTTCCTTAACCCAGTACATCTGATAGGGATGGAGCTGCCTGCCAGGCTGTCGAGTCTCCTCTGGCTCTTTGACTCAAGGTGACTCCAGTGGACTGGGTTTGCAACTTGGTTTTTTGACAAAAACTGGCTTTGAAAGTTCCATTTGGTTGTATCTAGTTGCCACCAGCTACTTCTGCTTTTGGTTGGTGTCCCTCTGGGAGGGGGATTGGAGGGCTGGGACTGGAATGCTGGTATCTTAGGGTCATCTGAATTTCCTGACTTGGAGAGCTTGTGGGTTGAGTCTCCTTAGGAAGTCTGAGGTGGCTGGGGTGGTGGTGGTGCATGCCTTTAATCCCAGCATTTGGGAGGCAGAGGCAGGTGAATCTTGAGTTTTGAGGGTAGCCTGGTGTAGAGAGCAAGATCCAGGACAGGCACCAAAACTACACAGAGAAACCTTGTCTGGAAAAACAAAGATGTGCCGGCAGTGTGGCACATGCCTTTAAATCCAGCACTCGGGAGGCAGAGCCAGGCAGATCTCTGTGAGTTCGAGGCCAGCCTGGTCTACAAAGTGCGTTCCAGGGAAGGAACAAAGCAGCACAGAGAAACCCTGTCTTGAAAAACCAAAAAGGAAAAAAAAAAAAACAAGAGAAAACAGAAAAAGATGTGCACAGTTCACTAGTTTGTGCATATGTAGATATCCTGTTGGAGCTTTTGTAAGCAAGAGAGTTCAGCGGCTGGAGTGGTGATGCTTTCACAGTTAAGAACCTGAACTAGGCCTACTGAGCCCCCTGAGTTTTGATTCTTATCACATCAGGTGACTCAACTGCTTATAAGTACAATTCTGCTGGATGCAAAGCTTCTGGCCTCCCCAGGACACCTGCACTCAATATTGCGTAACATCAACATGCACACACATACTTACATATAATTAAAAAGAATGATAACAAAATAAATCTTAAAGCTCTAAATAACTTTTTTTTCTTTTGTTTTGTTTTTTCATTGTTTGAGACAAAGGTTCTCTGTGTAGCTTTGGAGTCTGTCCTGGAACTCGCAATGATCCACCTGCCTCTGCCTCCCAAGTGCTGGGATTAAAGGTGTGAGGAACCACCGCCCAGCAAATAATTTCATGTTCTTCAATCTCAACGAATAAACAAAGTGAACAGGAAACTGAATGGAAATATATTTCTGTTGTTTAGAGAAAGGAGGCACTACAGGAAATGTAAGAATCTCTCTGGTTAGGAAGCCACATGTGTGGAGTTGCCTTCACTAAAAGTGTCTTCCTTTGTCCTGCCCAGCTGTCTCTAGAGAGTAAAAGAAATCGGGAAGTCCAGTGTGCTGAGGCATGTCTCATTTCCTGCCTGGGCAGGCTGCTTAACAAGACCCTGTCTCAAAACCCAAAGAAATAGAAAAAGCACAAGGAGACTTGTTATCTAGAGGCAAGCAACTCAGAGCTAAGGTTCAGGGAATAGGTGAGACTTAATTGTTGCTCTTGAAGTCAGGTAAGAGTCTGTCCTGATGTTGGGTAGACTGTTGTCAATTCCCTGTGTTGTTCACTTAGGATGTCTGCTGCTTCCCAACACATATGTTTTTATTTGTTGTTGTTGTTGTTTTTTCTTTGAGACACTGTTTCTCTGTGTACCTTTGCACCTTTCCAGGATCTCGCTCTATAGAACAGGCTGGCCTCGAACTCACAAAGATCCGCCTGGCTCTGCCTCCCAAGTGCTGGGATTAAAGATGTGCCCCACCACCACCCAGCTACACATATGGTTTTTGTTTTTTCCCTTTTTGCTTTGTTTGATTTTTGAGACAGCATTTCTCTGTGTAGCCCTGGCTGTCCTGGAACTCTCTCTGTAGAGGAGGCTAACCTCGAACTCACAGAGATCCACCTGCCTCTGCCTTCAGTGTGCTGGGTTAAAGGCCTGTGCCACTACAACCTGGGCACAATCCCTCTAGCTGCAGCATCCCTCTCTCCCAGGTGCAGCCAGTGTATGTGAGGCTTTGAGGGGAGACAAGGCCTGAAATCCAATTGGAAGGACTAGCGTGGGGCGGGGCTAGCAAACAGCCATTGAAATAGGGCTCACCAGAGGGGCTGCTTTCAGGTTTGCTTTATTGAGTGTGGAGTTGCACAGGCTGTTTGCAACGATATTGCTGCAGTATGACCGCCTTTAAGAGCTTTAAGTCCCTCGTCCAGCTGCAACACCAAGAAGGGACTTTATTTAAAGTGGTTGGAGACTCTCGCAAGCTGCCCAGGTGTCTCCATCCCGAGCATCTGGATGATCCAGAAACAGTGTATGTGGATGCTTGGCTGGTGGAAAAGATGTTTGGTGAGTAACCTGGGAAGGGAAGGCAGAGGTAACCTTTTTCCTGACTCTATGTCTGAGTATGTGCTATAGAGAAAGCCTGGCAGGTGGCTGTGGCCAGAGGCTTATACCACCTGCACCCAGCTGCCTCAACTTCTGAACGAATGTGCCAAGAAGTGGAAGCCACCTCACCCTCATGTTCCTCCTTTTCCCTGCTCAGGTAAGGATGGAGAGTACATCCCGCTTGTGGAGTGTGTGACACGTACCGTGCTTCAGGTGAACCAGTGGAAAGCTGAAGAGGAAGCTGAGATTTTGATATTTGGGCCTCCTGATTTCCAAAAGGATGTTTCCTAAATGATCTCCAACTTGGTTGACTATTTCTGCAAGCAAGTAATACAAGGTATGGGCTGGTGGGAATAGGTTAAGGTTGTCCTGCCTGGCAAGCCTTGGCTCCTTGGGAGGGATCCAGTGGGGAAAGTGGGTTTTGGAAATGTTGGAGGCCACATAGCCCTGTGTTCAGGAACCTTTGGCTCCTACTCCTGCCTGTCCCAGGAGTGACTGCCCTTACCAGTTCCTCACACTGCTTTTCTTCCAACACAGAGGAGCACGGTTCTCAAGAGACTGAGACCCAGTGTCTTCCTGTGGCGGTTCGGGAGGCGGCCACCCAGCTGGCTCCGGTTGAGGTCTGTGAAGTTGCCACTCAGCAGGCTCCTGTGGAGGTCTCTGAGGCTGCCACCCAGCTGGCCCCGGTGGAGAAAGCTGAGGATGCCACCCAGCCAGTTAAGTTAGAGAATGGTGATGCCACCCAGCTGGCTCAGGTGGAGGAAGGTGATGCCATTCAGCTGTCTCCAGTGGAGAACCCTGAGGATGCCACCCAGCCAGTTAAGGTAGAGAATGGTGATGCCATTCAGCTGTCTCCGGTGGAGAACCCTGGGGATGCCACCCAGCTGGCTCCAGTTGAGAACACTGAGGCTGCCACCTTGCTGGCGCCTCTGGAAGACACTGATGCCGCCACCCAGCTGGGTCCTGTGGCCGTCCATGAGGAGGCTAGTGAAGCTGCCACGTTGCACACTTCAGGGGAGGTCCATCAGGATGTCACTAAGCAGTCTGCCACTGAAGTCTGTGAGGCTGCCACCCCCCCTAGCAGCACTCTGTAGAGGTCTCTGAGGTTGTTCTTGGCAGGGGTCGTGAGTTTGGGGGTATACCGGTTGGGGGTACCTAGAGTTCTCCAGTGGAGAACCATGAGACTGGAGCCCAGCAGTCTTTGAATGTTAGTATTGAGTCTCCAAATGCTGCCTGGGAACCAGTTACCAGGTTATAAAGGTGACTCAGGTGTTGAACCAGGATAAATGTACACACCTCTAATCCCAGCACCGGGAGGCAGAGGCAGGGGCTCTCTTCGTTCCAGGCTAGTCTGGGATGAAGGAAGCAGTGATCCGAGTCTCCGGACATCTTTTTCTGTTTGTTTTGCCATAGAAGTTGGAAGAGAGGAGGAGGACCGATTGTTTTTCCCCTTATGTTCAGTGTTTGCAAACACAATTAAAAATATTCCAATAAAGAATTGCACCCCAAGGTGTGTTATTTGGATGGTAGAAAGGGTACAGTGCTCCATCAGTCCAGTGCTGTGGACACCCTCACTATCTTCCTGAGGCTGGAATCTTCTGGATTGTGGGTCCCCACCCCAACACTCACAAGGATCAAAGGCTTCCCTTGTTCCTTAACCCAGTACATCTGATAGTGATGGAGCTGCCTTGCCAGGCTGTTGAGTCTCCTCTGGTGCTTTGACTCAAGGTGACTCCAGTGGACTGCGGTTTGCAACATGGTTTTTTTGACAAAAACTGGCTTTGAAAGTTCCATTTGGTATCTAGTTGCCACTACCTACTTCTGCTTTTGGTTGGTGTCCCTCTGGGAGGGGGATTGGAGGGCTGGGACTGGAATGCTGGTATCTTAGGGTCATCTGAATTTCCTGACTTGGAGAGCTTGTGGGTTGAGTCTCCTTAGGAAGTCTGAGGTGGCTGGGGTGGTGGTGGTGGTGGTGGTGGTGCATGCCTTTAATCCCAGCATTTGGGCGGCAGAGGCAGGTGAATCTTGAGTTTGAGGGTAGCCTGGTGTAGAGAGCAAGATCCAGGACAAGGCACCAAAACTACACAGAGAAACCTTGTCTGGAAAAACAAAGATGGGCCGGGCAGTGTGGCGCATGCCTTTAAATCCAGCACTCGGGAGGCAGAGCCAGGCAGATCTCTGTGAGTTCGAGGCCAGCCTGGTCTACAAAGCGCGTTCCAGGGAAGGTACAAAGCAGCACAGAGAAACCCTGTCTTGAAAAACCAAAAAGAAAAAAAAAAGCAAGAGAAAACAGAAAAAGATGTGCACAGTTCACTAGTTTGTGCATATGTAGATATCCTGTTGGAGCTTTTGTAAGCAAGAGAGTTCAGGGGCTGGAGTGGTGATGCTTTCACAGTTAAGAACCTGAACTAGGCCTACTGAGGCCCCTGAGTTTTGATTCCTATCACATCAGGTGACTCAACTGCTTATAAGTACAATTCCGCTGGATGCAAAGCTTCTGGCCTCCCCAGGACACCTGCACTCACTATTGCGTAACACCAACATGCACACACATACTTACATATAATAAAAAAGAATGAAAATAACTCTTAAAGCTTTAAATCCTTTTTTTTTGTTTTGTTTTGTTTTTTTTGGTTGGTTAAGACAAGGTTTCTCTGTGTAGCTTTGGAATCTGTCCTGGAACTCCCTTTGTAGCCGAGGCTGGCCTAGAACTCACAGAGATCCACCTTCCTCTGCCTCCCAAGTGCTGGGATTAAAGGTGTGAGCCACCACCGCCCAGCAAATAATTTCATGTTCTTCAATCTCAATGAATAAACAAAGTGAACAGGAAACTGAATGGAAATATATTTCTGTTGTTTAGAGAAAGGAGGCACTACAGGAAATGTAAGAATCTCTCTGGTTAGGAAGCCACATGTGTGGAGTTGCCTTCACTAAAAGTGTCTTCCTTTGTCCTGCCCAGCTGTCTCTAGAGAGTAAAAGAAATCGGGAAGTCCAGTGTGCTGAGGCATGTCTCATTTCCTGCCTGGGCAGGCTGCTTAACAAGACCCTGTCTCAAAACCCAAAGAAATAGAAAAAGCATAAGGAGACTTGTTATCTAGAGGCAAGCAACTCAGAGCTAAGGTGCAGGGAATAGGTGAGACTTAATTGTTGGTTTTGGAGTCAGGTAAGAGTCTGTCCTGATGTTGGGTAGACTGTTGTCAATTCCCTGTGTTGTTCACTTAGGGTGTCTGCTGCTTCCCAACACATATGCTTTTTTTTTTTTTTCATTCGAGGCAGGGTTTCTCTGTGTAGCTTTGGGCCTTTTCTGGAACTCAGTAGCCCAGGCTGGCCTTGAACTTATACAGATCTGCCTGGCTCTTCCTCCCTAGTGCTGGGATTAAGGGTGTGTGCCACCACCGCCCAGCTACACATATTTTTTTTTTTTTGAGATAGGGTTTCTGTGTAGCTTCATGCTGTTCCTGGAATTCACTTGGTAGCCCAGGCTGGCCTTGAACTCACAGAGATCAGCCTGGCCTTGTCTCCAAAGTGCTGGGATTAAAGGTGTGGGCCACCACTGTCCTGCCACATATTTTTTTTTTTCTACTATGTTTGATTTTTGAGACAGCATTTCTCTGTGTAGCCCTGGCTGTCCTGGAACTCTCTCTGTAGAGGAGGCTAACCTCGAACTCACAGAGATCCACCTGCCTCTGCCTTCAGTGTGCTGGGATTAAATGCCTGTGCCACTATACCTTGGGTACCCTCTAGCTGCAGCATCCCTCTCTCCCAGAAGAGGCCAGTGTACCTGTGAGGCTTTGAGGGGAGGCGGGGCTTCTGGGAGTGGGACGCAAGGCCTGAGATCCAATTGGAAGGACAAGGGTGGGGCGGGGCTAGCAAACAGTCATTGAAATAGGGCTCACCAGAGTGGCTTCTTTCGGGTTTGCTTTATTGAGTGTGGAGTTGCACAGGCTGTTTGCAACGATATTGCTGCAGTATGACCGCCTTTAAGAGCTTTAAGTCCCTCGTCCAGCTGCAACACCAAGAAGGGACTTTATTTAAAGTGGTCGGAGACTCTCGCAAGCTGCCCCTGTGGCTCCATCCCGACTATCTGGATGGTCCAGAAACAGTGTATGTGGATGCTTGGCTGGTGGAAAAGATGTTTGGTGAGTAACCTGGGAAGGGAAGGCAGAGGCAACCTTTTTCTGGACTCTATGTCTGAGTATGTGCTATAGAGAAAGCCTGGCCAGTGGCTGTGGCCCGAGGCTTATACCGCCTGCACCCAGCTGCCTCAACTTCTGAACGAATGTGCCAAGAAGTGGAAGCCACCTCACCCTCATGTTCCTCCTTTTCCCTGCTCAGGTAAGGATGGAAAGTACATCCCGCGTGTCGAGTGTGTGACACGTACAGTGCTTCAGGTGAACCAGTGGAAAGCTGAAGAGGAAGCTGAGATTTTGATATTTGGGCCTCCTGATTACCAAAAGGATGTTTCCCAAATGATCTCCAACTTGGTTGACTATTTCTGCAAGCAAGTAATACAAGGTATGGGCTGGTGGGAATAGGTAGGGTTGTCCTGCCTGGCAAGCCTTGGCTCCTTGGGAGGGATCCACTGGGGAAATGGGTTTTGGAAATGTTGGAGGCCACATAGTCCTGTGTTCAGGAACCTTTGGCTCCTACTCCTGCCTGTCCCAGGGGTGACTGCCTTTACCAGTCTCCTCACACTGCTTTTCTTCCAACACAGAGGAGCACGGTTCTCAAGAGACTGAGACCCAGTGTCTTCCTGTGGCGGTTCGGGAGGCGGCCACCCAGCCGGTTCCCGTCGGGGTCCCTGTTGCTGCCACCCAGCCGGCTCCCGTCGTCGGGGTCCGTGTTGCTGCCACCCAGCCGGCGCCCTTCGGGGTCCGTGTTGCTGCCACCCAGCCGGCGCCCGTCGGGGTCCGTGTTGCTGCCACCCAGCCGGCGCCCGTCGGGGTCCGTGTTGCTGCCACCCAGCCGGCGCCCGTCGGGGTCCGTGTTGCTGCCACCCAGCCGGCTCCCGTCGTCGGGGTCCGTGTTGCTGCCACCCAGCCGGCTCCCGTCATCGGGGTCCCTGTTGCTGCCACCCAGCCGGCTCCCGTCATCGGGGTCCGTGTTGCTGCCACCCAGCCGGCTCCCGTCGTCGGGGTCCCTGTTGCTGCCACCCAGCCGGCGCCCGTCGGGGTCCGTGTTGCTGCCACCCAGCCGGCGCCCGTCGTCGGGGTCCCTGTTGCTGCCACCCAGCCGGCGCCCGTCGGGGTCCGTGTTGCTGCCACCCAGCCGGCTCCCGTCGTCGGGGTCCCTGTTGCTGCCACCCAGCCGGCGCCCGTCGGGGTCCGTGTTGCTGCCACCCAGCCGGCTCCCGTGGTCGGGGTCCCTGTTGCTGCCACCCAGCCGGCGCCCGTCGGGGTCCGTGTTGCTGCCACCCCACTGTCTCCGGTGGAGGACTCCGAGGATGACCCCCAGCTGCCTCCGGTGGAGGACTCCGAGGATGACCCCGACTCCGAGGATGACCCCCAGCTGTCTCCGGTGGAGGACTCTGAGGATGACTCCGACTCCGAGGATGACCCCGAGGATGACCCCCAGCTGTCTCCGGTGGAGGACTCCGAGGATGACCCCGACTCCGAGCATGACCCCCAGCTGTCTCCGGTGGAGGACTCCGAGTATGACCCCGACTCCGAGGATGACCCCCAGCTGTCTCCGGTCGAGGACTCCGAGGATGACCCCCAGCTGTCTCCGGTGGAGGACGCCGAGGCTCCCCCCCAGCTGTCTCGGGTGGAGGACGCTGAGGATGACCCCGACTCCGAGGATGACCCCCAGCTGTCTCCGGTCGAGGACTCCGAGGATGACCCCCAGCTGTCTCCGGTAGAGGACCCCGAGGATGACCCCGACTCCGAGGATGACCCCCAGCTGTCTCCGGTGGAGGACTCCGAGGATGACCCCGACTCCGAGGATGACCCCCAGCTGTCTCCGGTGGAGGACCCCGAGGCTCCCCCCCAGCTGTCTCCGGTGGAGGACCCCGAGGCTCCCCCCCAGCTGTCTCCGGTGGAGGACGCCGAGGCTCCCCCCCAGCTGTCTCGGGTGGAGGACGCTGAGGATGACCCCGACTCCGAGGATGACCCCCAGCTGTCTCCGGTCGAGGACTCCGAGGATGACCCCCAGCTGTCTCCGGTGGAGGACCCCGAGGATGACTCCGACTCCGAGGATGACCCCCAGCTGTCTCCGGTGGAGGACTCCGAGGATGACTCCGACTCCGAGGATGACCCCCAGCTGTCTCCGGTGGAGGACTCCGAGGATGACCCCGACTCCGAGGATGACCCCCAGCTGTCTCCGGTGGAGGGCCCCGAGGCTCCCCCCCAGCTGTCTCCGGTGGAGGACGCCGAGGCTCCCCCCCAGCTGTCTCGGGTGGAGGATGCTGAGGATGACCCCGACTCCGAGGATGACCCCCAGCTGTCTCCGGTGGAGGACGCTGAGGATGACCCCCAGCTGTCTCCGGTGGAGGACCCCGAGGATGACCCCGACTCCGAGGATGACCCCCAGCTGTCTCCGGTGGAGGACTCCGAGGATGACCCCGACTCCGAGGATGACCCCCAGCTGTCTCCGGTGGAGGACCCCGAGGCTCCCCCCCAGCTGTCTCCGGTGGAGGACCCCGAGGCTCCCCCCCAGCTGTCTCCGGTGGAGGACGCCGAGGATGACCCCCAGCTGTCTTCGGTGGAGGACGACGAGGCTTTCACCCACCTGTTTCCCGTGGAGGAAGCTGATTCTGCCACCCAGCTGGGTCCTGTGGCGGTCCATGAGGAGGCTAGTGCAGGTGCCACCGTGCACACTTCATGTGAGCTCCATCAGGATGTCACTAAGCAGTCTGCCACTGAAGTCTGTGAGGCTGCCACCCCCCCTAGCAGCACTCTGTGGAGTTCTCTGAGGTGGTTGTTGGCTGGAGTGGGTATGGGAGAGGGTGGGGGTGGTGGGGATGCACCTAGGAAGAGTAGTAGCATTGTCTAGTAGAGAAGAATGAGACTGGAGCCCAGCAGTCTTTGCATGTTAGTATTCAGCCTCCAAAGGCTGCCTGGGAACCAGTTACCACCAGGATAAATGTACACACCTCTAATCCCAGCACCGGGAGGCAGAGGCCGGGGGTCCCTAGTTCCAGGCTAGTCTGGGATGAATGAGGCAGTGATCTTTAAACTCTGCTGAAGTCTCCTGACACCTTTTTCTGATTGTTTCGCCCTAGAAGTTGGAAGAGAGGAGGAGGACCGATTGTTTTTCCCCTTATGTTCAGTGTTTGCAAACACAATTGAAAATATTCCAATAAAGAATTGCACCCCAAGGTGTGTTATTTGGATGGTAGAAAGGGTACAGTGCTCCATCAGTCCAGTGCTGTTGGACACCCTCACTATCTTCCTGAGGCTGGAATCTTCTGGATTGTGGGTCCCCACCCCAACACTCACAGGATCAAAGGCTTCCCTTGTTCCTTAACCCAGTACATCTGATAGGGATGGAGCTGCCTGCCAGGCTGTGGAGTCTCCTCTGGCTCTTTGACTCAAGGTGACTCCAGTGGACTGGGTTTGCAACATGGTTTTTTGACAAAAACAGGCTTTGAAAGTTCCATTTGGTTGTATCTAGTTGCCACCAGCTACTTCTGCTTTTGGCTTGTTCCCTTCTGGCAAGGGCGGATTGGAGGGCTGGGACTGGAATGCTGGTATCTTAGGGTCATCTGAATTTCCTGAACTTGGAGAGCTTGTGGGTTGAGTCTCCTTAGGAAGTCTGAGGTGGCTGGGGTGGGGGTGGTACACGCCTTTAATCCCAGCATTTGGGAGGCAGAGGCAGGTGGATCTTGAGTTTGAGGGTAGTGAGGTCTACAGAGAGTTCCAGGACAGCTAAGAACCACAAGAGACCCTGTCCTGAAAACAAGTCTGACGGGAGGCAGCTGAGTGCTCTAAATTTTCACAGAAATATTCAACGGGTAGGGCTAACAGCTAGCAGGAATAAATTTTCATTTACAAATGCCAGGAGGCAAGGTTGTGCTGTTGCATGCCTTTAGTCCCAGCCCTTGGTAATCTCGAGCAGGCAGACCTTGGAAGTTCAGGGTCATCCTGGTTTACACAGCAAATTTTAGGATAGCCAGAGCCGTACAATGAGACCTTGTATCAAAAAATCTAGGAGATAGCCTGGCAGTGGTGGTGCACGCCTTTAATCCCAGCACTGGGGAGGCAGAGCCAGGGGGATCTCTGAGTTCTAGGCCAGCCTGGGCTACCAAGTGAGTTCCAGGACAGGCGCAAAGCTCCCTAGGGAAACCCTGTCTTGAAAAACAAAAATCACTGAGTGGAGAGCAAAGCTTGGGTTTGTCACATGTAAGATAGAACTTGCATGTTCTGGGTGACAGGTGAATGTACCGATGACTTGAGGATGGGATACCGACTTTAAGGAACCTCTCCATGGCCAGGTTTGCTCTCTGAAGCAGTCTCACGGTAGCCCTGGTTGGCCTATGACTCACACTATACTCCAGGTTGGCTTAGAACTGGAGATCTGTTTGCCTCTGCCTCGGAGTGCTAGATAAAAAGATTCTTCAGGCCGGGCGTGGTGGCGCACGCCTTTAATCCCAGCACTTGGGAGGCAGAGCCAGGTGGATCTCTGAGTTCAAGGCCAGCCTGGGCAACCGGGTGAGTTCCAGGAAAGGTGTAAAGCTACACAGAGAAACCCTGTCTCGAAAAATAAATAAATAAGAAAAAATAAAAATAAAAATAAAATAAAAATAAAAATAAATAAAAAATCTTCGGAATGACAACTTTTACTTTTGCTATGATGTAGCATCGTGCCAAGTACTTCCTCCTACATGCACAAAGCCCTGACTTTGATCTCTACCACCAAAGGAAACAGATGCAGGTGATTTTATCTGTTTCCTTGAGATCTTACTATGTAGCCCTGGCTGGCCTGAAACTCAGCTCTGCCTGCCTCTGCTGGGATTAAAGGCATGTGCCACCACATCAGGTCTTCATATAGTTGGTGGGAACAGGGTGACTATAGCCCAGGCCTTGAACTTATGTAGCTGCAGATGAAGCTCAACTTTTTTTTTTTTGAGACAAGATCTTTGTAGCACTGGCGTTTCTGTGACCCAGTTAGATATATAGACCCGTATGCATCACCAGTCTTGACCGGCTGCTCCAGGGCTCAGGTGTATGCCTTGTGGTGTAAGATGAAAAGGTGCTGTACTTCAAGCCATCAGTACAGACTTTAGGGTGCACCTAAGTGCTTGTTTGGGTGAATACAGAGTTACAGGCCCCAAATTAAAAGTGGTAGTGTTGAGCCCTTGTCTTTCCCCTGAAGTAGGCAGGGACTTTAATTGAAGGGAGGGCAAGTGTTGGAAAACTTAGTTCCTTCTTTCATTTTTAAGAGGATCTTCTGGACAGCTGTGGCTGGCCTTGAACGCACAGCCTTGGCCTCCTGAGTGCTGGCGTTTCTGGAACAAGCTGTATGTAGAACGGGTTGGCTTTGAACTCAGATCTGCCTGCCTCTGCCTCTGGAGTGCTGGGATTAAAGGAGTCTACCACCACCACCCAGCTGACCCTGATCTACCTGTCTCTACCTCCTAAATGATGGGGTTATAGGAGTATGATACTGCATCTGGCCAGTTCTCAAGATTTAAAAACTGTAACTATTATCTTTTACCTTTCATAAACAGTATAAATGGGTTTCATGGTGGCACAGACTTTGATGACATTTGCCAGCCAGTACCTTTGTCCCGGTCTTAGGGTTTCTATTGTGGCCACGAAACACTCCGTGATCAAAAAGCAAGTTGGGGAGGAAAAGGTTGATTCAGCTGACCTCTTAGCATTTGCTGTTCATCACTGAAGGAAAGTCAGGACCGGAACTCAAGCAGGGCAGGGGCCTGGAGGCGGGAGCTGATGCAGAGGCCATGGAGGGGGGCTGCTTCCTAGCTTGCTTCCTGTGCCTTGCTCAGGCCATCTTAGAGAACCCAGGACCAGCAGTCCAGGGATGGCACCACTCACCGTGGCTGGGCCCTCCCCCATTGATCACTAAGTGAGAAAATGCCTTGCTGCTGGGTCTCACGGAGGCATTTCTTCAACCGAGGCTCCTTCTGATGATGCTAGCTTGTGTCAGGTTGACACACAAAACCAGCCAGGACAGTCTCTTTCTGCTTTTAGTTTATTTGCATTTAGATCCTCTGTAATGCAAGAAAACGTGTGAGGTTAGTCTTTCTGGGATGGCCTTTTTATTTTTGGATGTGTTGCTCTTCAAGTATTTTCCTGTAAATGCCTTCCTCTCCCCCAAGTCTTGGTCTGTTGGCTTGGGGAGGTTTCACTGCTCCAGCCTTCAAAGCAGTAGGATTGATTACACTACATTACTCTCGGCAGGTTTCATGGGGTTGTGACAGGGTCTCTCACCGTAGCCAAGGCTGGCCTGGGACTTGTGGTAATGCTCCTTCCTGAGCTTCCTAAGTGATGGGACATAGGTTCTTCTGGGGATAGGAAGTAAGGGTTGTGATGGTCTCATGAAGCCCGGGATATCAGGTTTGTGTTACATAGTGGAAGAAGACCTTGGGTTTCCGGCTTTCCTGCCTCTGTTCCCCAATGCTGGGATTACAGTGCACCACCGCAGGAGTTTTCAGGTTCCTGTTTTACAAGCAAGACTGCAAAGTCGCAGATTGGGAATGAAATGGATACAGTGAAGAAACCCAAACAGCCACTCCAAGGGTGAAAAAGAAAGTTATTCTAAATTGCCAAGGCTGTGTCTCCAGGAGAGCAGAAGGGGGAGGGCAGGGGGAGCTGGAGGGGGTATTATGACATCTCCTGGGTTTTCTGGGACCTAGGAGGGAGGGAGCCTGTGAGCTCCAGGAGGGCTTGGGTAGGGACTGAGGGGTCAACCTTGACATGCTAATAGGCACCACAGTTATGTTAATGAGAGCCATACATCCCTTTGGCCAGAGAGAATGACTCCTTTGAGCAGAAGGAACTATCTTCAAGCCCCCCTCTTCCCAGAGATAAGGAGAATTCCTTAAAAGTAGGGACTACCGCCGGGCGGTGGTGGCGCACGCCTTTAATCCCAGCACTTGGGAGGCAGAGGCAGGCGGATCTCTGTGAGTTCGAGGCCAGCCTGGGCTACCAAGTGAGTTCCAGGAAAGGCGCAAAGCTACACAGAGAAACCCTGTCTTGAAAAACCAAAAAAAAAAAAAAAAAAAGTAGGGACTACCAAGTCCCTGAGGGAATGCTGGCTTTCACAGATGTGTCTGAGGGGACTTTGAAAAGAATATGGTAATGTGTGCAAGAAATGTCCTTGGTTGAGACAGATAGTACAAGAGGCCGGATTCTCCTCTCTTCGGGGTGTGTGTGTGTGTGTGTGTGTGTGTGTGTGTGTGTGTGTGTGTGTAAGTAAAACTAGGGTTTTGAACATATCAGGCAGGTTCTCTATAACTGGGCTATTCCCAGACACTTTTTTTTTGAGACATGGTCTTATAGCCCAGGCTGACCTGGAATTCATTATATAGCCAAGGATATCATTGAATTTCTGATCCTTCTGCCTCCACCTTCCAAGTGCTGGGCTATAGATGTGTGCCACCACCAGGTAGATCAACTGCTCTTAAGCACAGAGCCATATCTCTAGCCTTATGTACATTATTTAAAAAAATATTTATTTTATTATGTATACAGTGTTCTGCCTGCATGTGTCTCTGCAGGCCAGAAGAGGGCACCAGATGTCATTACAGATGTTTGTGAGCCACCATGTTGTTGCTGGGAATTGAACTCAGGACCTTTGGAAGAATAGTCAGTGCTCTTAACTGCTGAGCCATCTCTCCAGCCCCCTCATGTAAATTAATTTTAAAATTAAGATACCAGTCTCTTCCCCTCTCCCTCATTAAAATCCACTCTGCCCCAGTCTTGCTGTGTTGCCAAAGATGTCTACGCTGGCTAGTTTTTATGTCAATATGACACAAATAACAGTCATTATGGAAGTGGGGACCTCAGCTGAGAAGCTGGGTGGTGGTGGTACATGCCTTTAATCCCAGCACTCAGAATCTGAGTTCGAAGCCAGCCTGGTCTACTGAGTCAGTTCCAGGACAGCCAGAGCTACACAGAGGAACCCTGTCTCAGAAAAACCAAAATAAATAAAACCTGTTAGCTCTTCATTTTGTGGTGAACTCCAACCATAAAATTATTTCTTTGCTGCATTGTAACTGATTTTGCTACTGTTATTTTTTTTGTTTTGTTTTGTTTTTTTGAGACAGGGTTTCTCTGTGTAGTTTTGGTGCCTGTCCTGGATCTCGCTCTGTAGACCAGGCTGCCCTGGAACTCACAGGGATCCGCCTGCCTCTGCCTCCCAAGTGCTGGGATTAAATGTGTGCACTTCTGGCGGCGGCGGTGGCGGCAGCGGTGGCGGGCTCTGTTATGTATCTTAATGTAAATAACTGACATGCCACCCCCGAGGGGGGTTAGACCCTAGGACTACCAGCGTGGCTATATATCCATTACATAAACATGTAGAAAACAGTTTACAGACTAAAAGGAGCAGTTAGAGACTGGAAGTGTCCTAGTTATTTTTCTGTTGCCATGAGAAAACACCGTAACCAAGGCAACTCACAAGCGTTTGGTGGGGCTTACAGTTTTAGAAGGAGGAGTCCACGACTTTCATGGCAAAGAGCATGGCAAAGGAGCAGCAGACAGGCGTGGCACTGGAGCAGCAGCTGGACGCTTACAGCCAAGCACAAGGTAGAGAGGGAAGTAACGAGGTATGGTATATGGGCTCGTAACCTCAAAGTCACGCCAGGGGCACTCCAACAAGGCCAAGACAGGTAGACAACTCATTTCATTCTTCAGTTGCAGAGTCTGGGAACTGAGGCCCAAGGCATCAGAATTTTGATATTCTGTTCAGTGAGATCAACTCAGGGACGGAAGACCGTATGGATTTTGGGAATATGGTCAATGGTAGAGTACTTGCCTAGCATGCTCAAGTCTTTGTGTTTGATCCTAGCACACAGGAAAAGTGGTAAAACTACTAATTTTTTGATCAGGAAGATAGGCCCAGGACAGCAGGACAGAAAGGTAGGCAAGCCTGCAGAGCAGCTTTGTCTAGTCTGAGATCCATAACACAGGGCATATGCAATTTTCTCGTAGCCACACTTCAAAACTGGAAAAAACAGGCAAAAGTTTTTTCCTCTTTCTTTGACAAGGGCTCAGCAAGTAGCTGCACTTACAGGAAACTTGCTAAGTAATGTCTAGAACCTACAGAGGTCTCTCCTGCAGCCCGCCTTTGCATCCCGAGTGCTGGTGGTAAGGGCATGCACCACTGCACTTAGCCAAAAATGTAACAGTATGATTTATCTAAACATATTTTAAATATTCCAACATGTGACCAACATACATATAAATTCCGAGCCAGGTATGGTGGCACACCTCCATAAGACCAGCATGGAAGCGGAAGGATTGTGATTTCCAGGCACCCTCAATTACATATTGAGATGTCTACCTCAAACGGAATGAGGTGCTGGAGAGATGGCTCAGTGGTTAAGAACACTGGCTGCTCTTCCAGAGGACCCCGGTTCTACTCCCAGCACCCACGTGGAGGCTCCCAACTGTCTACTAACTCCAGTTCCCGTGGATCCTACGCCATCTTCTGGCTTTGGCTGGCACAGCACGCACACCGTGAACATGCAAAGCAAGCAAAACACATAAAATTCCGATTAAAAAGCCAAGCCTGGTAGCGCACCCCTTACATCTCACTCCTAGGGAGGCAGAGGCAGGCAGATCGCTCTATTCGTTCGAGGCCAGCCTGGCTTACAGAGCCAGTTCCAGACTACGCAAAGTGAGACCCTCTCAAAAATACAAAAACGAGGATAAGGGACCCGAGAGCAATCTCTGGGATCCACATGGCGGGAGGAGAGAACCAGCTTGCTCTAGGTCTGTCTTCCCGAGGCCGGGGAGGCAGGTTCTCGCTGCGTACTCCCGCCAAGTTGTAAGGAACACATGTAAGGCCTAGGGTGAACAACCCTGGTCAGGAGTGATAAGCAACAGAATGACGTAAGTAGACCACAAATGGAGCAGTGATAAGCTATAAGCTATGTGTGGAAGTAGGGATAAGACCAGAAACCCAGCCAGGAAAGAATATAAAAGATGAAGCCTCAGACCCGACCAACAGAGCTCGTCAGGCCCTCGCGGAGACGACTCTTCCTCCGCCAGAGACGTGAGAGCCTGTGCCCAGTGCAGACGTGGCGGATCTGAGGAAGGCGGACCCAAGATCCAGAGGGACAGACGTGGCGAGTCGGAGAGGTACTCCCGCTTCCATTTGGAAGACAGGATGCATAGTGCTTGTAATCTTACTGTGTGAATAAATGAGTGTGATACCAAGTCTGAATCAAGAGTGATGATATTGTAACCGGGGTAGGTGCTCGTCACACAAGTCTTTTGCGGAAGGCAAGCCTGGGGTAAAGGAGACCTTCCTTGGTCCCAGTCCGGCTTGAGGAGCGTACCCCTGGCAAAGCACAAACCACAATGACAAGAGTATGCACGGGGAAATTCGGCCGCACTTCAAGCGCAGGTACAGAGGGCGGCCGGGGCCACAGAGTCAAAACAAACCCAACCCGGATGCAGGCGACAGCCTGGGAGCCTGTGCACGGCGACGACGCTGCTACGCACGCGTCCGCCCGTCCGTCCGTCCGGAGCTGCCGTCACGTACAGCTCGCTATCCCAGGGCCCGTTCCGGGTCGGGTCAGAGAATTGCTTCCGGGGGCTCGGAAGTGACGCATCGTATCCCTTCCTCTTGAGCTCGGCGCCGGGGAGGTGGGTCCCACGCGGAGTCAACATGAGGATCGAGAAATGTTACTTCTGTTCCGGGCCGATCTACCCGGGCCACGGCATGATGTTCGTCCGCAACGACTGCAAGGTGAGCTGGGGACGGGGGGCGCGCGCACTTCGCGCCGGGTTCGTAGCTCCGCGGGGGTGGCCTGGGCTCACGGCCGGCGAGGTCTCCTCCCTGCGATCGGACGCACGTCTCATCCCAAGGCCACCCGGGCTGCCCTAGGGTCGGGAACTCGGTCGAACGCTTGCTCAGGCGGGCTTCATGCTGACGTCCCGGGGCGTAGGGACCAGCCGGAGGTGGGAGTGTCTGCAGAGGTTCATGGACGTGGTGCCTGCGGCCTGATAGAGTTGTGTGTTGTTGCTGGAGGGGAGCTAGGAGAGACTCAGGATGCAGGGTCTTTTGGGGGGAGGGGGAGCAGGCTTCCTCGCGACCTTCACTATCCCACTTCGTCCTCAGACCTTCGGTCGCAAAAGCTCCTTTAGTCAACAAGTGAGGGTGCAGACTTGTGAAGGACGAGGTCGCCGTTCTTGACGCCGTGACCTTTCCAGTTCTCAGGTTCAGGAAGCCTCGGAGCCCCTTTCCTGGCGACACCGGGTGCTTTCTCTGAGTTCTGTGTTTCCATTTCTGTATGCGAGGGGAGAGGGAGCATCCTGTGGAGGAAGTTGCACGATTTGAGTAAAAGGTGCAGAACAGAACAGTCTCCGAAGAATTTGAGTGTAAATGACAAAGGCTTGGGGTGGGGCTGTTAATGTGAATAAGTACAGGTGACGTTGTGGCAGGCCTTCTTTTATAGTACATGCATTTGCCCTCTTGTTTGGGAGTGAATCCCATCCCTCTAATTCTCAGAATGGCACGTACATAATGCACTTTGGTCCCATTTGAGCCGGTTACATGCAGTGCTCTTCTTGCAGGTTCTCACAGAACAGTGTAAGCAAAGGTTCCCACAGAATAATCTGAAGTATGTAAATGAAAGCTTTATGATTTGTGCAATATGTGCAGATTTTCTTAGTTAATGTTCACACCTTTTCAGCTGGTGTGACTGGGTCACACATTTTAGTTATGACACTTTTTTTTGCTAGAAACCCTGTTAACCTCAAAGGCTTACTTTTCATGTTTCTTCAAGGGACACACACAGATTGTGTTCTTTCTTTTTTTTAAGTTTATTTATCTTATTTCATGTGCATTGGTGTTTTGCCTGCATGTATGTCTGTATGAGGGTGTCAGGTACCCTGGAACAGGAGTTACAGACAGTTGTGAACTGCCATGTGGGTGCTGGGAATTGAACCTGGGTCCTCTGGAAGAGCAGTCAGTGCTCTTAACTGCTGAGCCATCTCTCCAGCCCCAGATTGCATTTTTTTAAAAGGGATTATAGGTAACAAGATAATGTAGTTTAGGCTTATAAAAGCCTTACTGTCCATTTCAAAAACACATCGAAATGTTAGTAAACTGAAAGTTGCTGTTTCTTTGGGATGAAGATGGAGAATTAAAATAGTAAAGACTCTGACTTAGACCTGTGAATGTGATCTTTCAAAACATATCCAGCACTCAGCATGGAAGCAAATGTTTGTAATCAGGGTAGGTAGAAGGCCGAGGCAGGAGGATTCCAAGTTGCAGGTCAGCCTGGACGACACAGTAAGGCTTTGTTTTAGAATGACAGCAAAAAAGCAATTCACTGCAGAACTCATAGCTAATGATAAAATAGACATTGAAGAAGAAAAGGAAAATGACCTATTAGCAGTTTTAGTTTTGAAAATATTTTGTGCCTTCAGCCAGAAGGAAGCAAATAGGATTCAGCTTGGCTCAAAATTCACCCTCACTGGGGATATAGGAAAGTGATTTTGAGAATGATCACAAATTAAGAAGGGATTTCAGGCACTTTTCTTAGAATTGGTCCTTCACCTAAGGCCAGTGTAAGGTCTTATCCTCTAAATCGATTAGTGATTGTTCCGTTTCAGGGTTTTTAGCCTGCTGTCAGGGATGGGGTTTGACACCCCCCAAACCCTGAGTTGTCTTCTGTTCTGATGTCCCGTGTGATTCTTGGTGTTGTCAGGAGTCATGCATGGGAACTATTGTCATTGCTCAGACCTTACGAAGTTTTTGTTGGTTGGCTAGGGGGTGTATCCTGTGATAGAAACGTTTTTATTGTTGACGCCAGTGTTTTAACTTGAGTATCTTGTAGGTGTTCCGATTCTGCAAATCCAAGTGTCATAAAAACTTCAAGAAGAAGCGGAACCCACGCAAGGTCAGGTGGACTAAAGCCTTCCGGAAAGCGGCTGGCAAGGAGCTCACCGTGGTGAGTACAGTTCGTGGTCGCCCAGCCTGAGTGTGGCATCCTGCCGTGTGGTTGTGAGTGCTTTATTTGGCTATGGAAAGTCTCATTCTCGTGTGATCCCAAAATCAAGGGGGAAACTACCCACCCCAGTTTGTAGAAGTTTTTTTTTTTTTTTTTTAATCTCCACAAAACTGTTTTGGCCTTTGCAAAGAAAAAGAAAAAAAAAAAATGATTTGAATGTGTTGGGTGAAGTGGAAGTTGCCCTTTAAGGATGGAGAGGAGGTTGGGGAAGAGCTGATGTGCCCCTGAGTAGACTGAGGCTCAGATGAGGTTTGAAGCAGCCGTTGCCAGTTCCTGTGTGTCTTTGGGTGGGCTCTGAAAGAGACCAAGCCAGCAGGTATGGGGGAAGCCAAGGGCCAAGGGGGCGCCTTGAGAGATTTTTTTTTTTTTTTTTTTTTTTTTGGTTTTTCGAGACAGGGTTTCTCTGTGTAGCTTTGCGCCTTTCCTGGGACTCACTTGGTAGTCCAGGCTGGCCTCGAACTCACAGAGATCCACCTGGCTCTGCCTCCCGAGTGCTGGGATTAAAGGCGTGCGCCACCAACGCCCGGCGTGCCTTGAGAGATTTGATAGCAGGGTCTCTCGGAACTGTCCACGTTTGGTCCCCGGAGAGGGAGAAGACGAAAGCTGTAGCTGTCCTTTGCTGGAGGAAGATGTTTTAAGTTGCTGTACCCCTCTGGCTGTCTCTTTCCCCTAACCCTGTGACACCCCCCCCCCCTTCCCGTAATCCCTGGTTCCCAATACCAGAGCTGTCTAGTGAATACAGCTGCATATTGTATAGGATGAGAGGCTAAATCACAGTAATTTCAAAGATCATCTTCAGTGTGGATGGAGCAACATGATATCATTAATGCCACAGAGAGGGGTGCCAGCCCTGCCCCCTGCCCCACCCCCTAGCTGCCCGCTGCCTTTCCGCTGAGCACATTGTGACTGACAGAATCTGAAGTTTGTAAATGGAATAGCTCATGTGGAGTTGACAGTCCACACGCTTCTGTCAGCTGCATTTGAAAGCCGAGGAATTTGGGCAGCTTTTTCAAATTGTTTTGCCTGTCTTGAGATTAATGCTTATTAACTGTCAAAATACCCCCATTTGGAGGACCCAGAACCACCCAGGGCAAGGTTATACCCTGCAGGGGTGTAGTTTCACACCCTTTGACTGTGACAGGTTCTTAGATGGAAACTGTGAATTCTTGGTGGTTGGCTTTTGGTCTAAGAAGAATGGTTTATGTAATGGAAGCTTCTGCCTGTGCTTCTCATGTGGATCTGGGAACTAGGGGAGCCTTTTCAATTTGTTTATCCTTCTCATGGTTCTTTGATAGCTCCTGAAGGAGGGAATGAGCTCCCTTCCTCTCTGAGAGGCCCCCATTTCCCCAGGGCCTGAGCTGTTTTCAGCTAGTTGAAAGCAAATATTCCCCAGTATTTTGAGGAGGGTGTCTAATATTTGGCCACTTAGGATTTTTGTGAAGAGAATATTTTAAACAGTGATTGCTTACCACCTTTCTTCCCAACCTTCTGTACCATCTTCTAGGACAACTCATTTGAATTTGAAAAACGTCGAAATGAACCTGTGAAATACCAGCGGGAGCTCTGGAGTAAAACCAGTAAGTCTTGGGGTGGCGGGTGTTCGGGAAGACTATTGTGGGCGTTCTGTAATTTTAAATGCTGGCTTGTAGAAAAACTAAACTTACTTCATTGCTTGGCTCTTCTTCATCTCATGTTAATGGTCCTGTTGGTGTTTATGTCTTTAAGTTATTCCAAATTCTTTTTAGAATTTGGCTGAATTTGGATACATCAGAAACTGACTGGTGTATTCATGTAAAAACAACCTAGTTATTAAACTTGAAGTGCCCACCCCAAATAAAAACCATGAATTCTGAAGACTAAACAAGGGAAATGTTTTGGTGGGCGAGGTGAGACCCAGTTAGGAGATATATAGACCTGTATGCATCACCAGTCTTGACCGGCTGCTCCAGGGCTCAGGTGTATGCCTTGTGGTGTAAGATGAAAAGGTGCTGTACTTCAAGCCATCAGTACAGACTTTAGGGTGCACCTAAGTGCTTGTTTGGGTGAATACAGAGTTACAGGCCCCAAATTAAAAGTGGTAGTGTTGAGCCCTTGTCTTTCCCCTGAAGTAGGCAGGGACTTTAATTGAAGGGAGGGCAAGTGTTGGAAAACTTAGTTCCTTTCATTTTTAAGAGGATCTTCTGGACAGCTGTGGCTGGCCTTGAACTCACAGCCTTGGCCTCCTGAGTGCTGGTCTTGTAGGTGTCCGCTGCGTGAACTCTTGGGTGGCAGTATTTTTGTGTGTGACAGGTCCTCTGCTCTGCCTTCTCTCCTTCCTGTGGCGCTTTTTCCCCCCTGGAGCTGAGGACCGAACCCAGGGCCTTGCGCTTGCTAGGCAAGCGCTCTACCACTGAGCTAAATCCCCAACCCCTTCCTGTGGCGCTTTTATGTGTCCTCAGCTTGCAGACCACACGCACTGCCTGCCCTCTTTGGGAACTCCCATTTCCGTTACCTGCTGATTGGTTCAGGTGTTCCAGGCTCATTCCTGCCTGCGGAAATGCTGTAAGAAGCAGTATGGTTCTGCTTTTCTTCCCATGGGTTCTGTTGTCTTGTGTATTGAGTCCTAAAACCTTTTCAGAAGTGTTGGTGTAGACAGTACGGGAGTCCGAGTTGTTCCCTCAACTGCCTGCGTAGTGAGTGCGGCCAGCATCTCATACCTGCAGCTCTGTCAGAGTGAATGTTTTGTATTGGGTTTTCTCATTCAAGCCCGAGGCACGCAGAAGCATTGAATGTAATTGTCACAGTCATACTGTTTGAACGTGAGTAAATCTGCTGCCTTGTGATTTTTTTGTAGTTGATGCAATGAAGAGGGTTGAGGAGATCAAGCAGAAACGCCAGGCCAAGTTCATAATGAACAGGTATGTGCATTTGGGGAGCAGAATGACGGGAGTTCCGGGAGGCGCATGTGCTTTTCTCCCTTTTATTCTGATAGAACTTCATAGTTAGAGAAGCCTCGGAAGACTCGTACGACAAACACTGTGTTTTCTCTGCATTTCACAGTCGCTTTATCACTCTCACTAGTTCAGGGAGCGGAAGACATGGTTTGCTTCCCGCCTTTTGGGCCTCTGGTTATCCGTCCATGTAAGACTCCTTCCCTACTTAAACACAGTGTGGTTTCAGATCAGGAAGTGGACACTGATGCAGGACACTGATGGAAGCAGAGCCTGCTTCCACTTCCCACCTAGTAATGAGGTCACCGCTCAGTTGGCAGGTTCTTTGCACGTGGACAGGTTCCTGTCCCCATTTGTCTCACAGGTACAGGCGGTTTTGAAGAGCACGTACTGATGAGGCTGCTGTATAGAATGTTTCTTCATTTGGGTTTGTCTGCTTTTCTTCAAGGTTAGCTTAGGGCCCTGGGGAGGAATGCCATAGCATCACAGTGTCCTTGCTCATGTGTCCTGTCACTGCTAACTCCGACTCTTTAGTTACAGTGGGGTCTCCAGGTCCCTCCCTAACAAAGAGTTGTTCTTTCCTTGGTAATTGATACGGAGCAGAGTCCGGAGAGAGCTTGTTGTCCCGCAGCCATGTTCTTATTTTAGCCCCCATAGGAGAGTCTGGCCTCAGTCAGTGGGAAAGCTTCCCCTTTCTCTGGCCTTTATAAGAATATTGGGTCTGTGTTTGTGGACTCCTGTGGTATCTGGTGGGCTCTGGTTCGCATTGCTGTGTTTATGGTGATGTTCTACGTGGCCGATATTTGACCAGTGGACGTTCCTCGGGCTCTCCTATCTCAGGTTGTCAAGTCATCTTCAGCTTTTTAGTTTGTTGTTGTTTCATGGGTAGCAAGAACTTCAGAGTTCACGTGCTTTCCCTGTTGCGACCAGGAATCACCTCTGCCTGGAGAGCAGGAAAACTCACTTTGATTCATCACTAGTTTTTTTTTTTTTAATTTTAATTTTATTTTGTGTATGAGTGTTTCGTCTCATGTATGTGTGTGCACCATGTGTGTGCACTGCCTGAAGAGGTCAGAAAAAGGCATCAGATCTGGAACTGAGTTACAGATGGTTGTGAGGTACTATGTGGGGGCTGGGAACTGAACCTGGGTCCTCTACAAGAGCAACCAGTGCTCTTAACCACTGAGCCATCTCTCTAGCTTCTAATTGTTTTCTTTTTCTTTCTTCCTTTTTTTCCCTCCCTTTGAGATGGGGTCTGGCTGTGTAGCTCTCGATGGCCTGGAACTCAAGAGATTCTCCTTCCTCTACTGAGTGCTAGGATTAAAGGAGTATTCCACCACAATCAGCCATTTTTTTTTTTAAATTGTTTTAGTGTGTGTACACACTGGTGTGTGTGAACGTGCCATGGTGTGTATGTGGAGCTCAGAGGATACCTTGCAGGAGTTGGTTCTTTCTTTAGACTCTGTGGGTCCCAGGGATGAACAGTTAGGCTTGGTAGCAAGTGCCTCCACCCCCGGGCCATGTGATTGTCAAAAGTGAGTCTTAAGTCTCGCCACGGTGGAAGTCTTAGGAAAGAAGCCTGCTGTGGCAGCTCTCTGGCACTTCAAAGGTGAGTGTGGATGTTTGAGAACAGCTCTGTCGGCAGCGTTTCTGGTGAATGTCTCAAGTGTTTTATGCTCCTGTGATAGCCGAATAATTGACAGAGCTGCCCAGCGTGGGGACTGTGCTAAGAGGAGGACACACACCCACTGGCAGATGGGAGACCGCTGTGTACGATAGAGCTTCGTGTCTGTGCCGTGGGAATGGGCTTTGAGGTCTGCCCAGTCCTCAGCCAGACCCCATTCTGCCAGCAGATACACACGCATCCCTACCTGCTCCACTAGGTCCACCGGGTGCAGGGAATGCACATGTCGCTAGGGTGGAAATCCTGCTGCATTAGGAACTTTGAGAATAATTTTGACACAATTATTAGGGAGGAGGATGTCAACGGGTGACTTTGCCTTGCTCTGTGGATAAACATGTTTGGGGACCAGTTGATTCCTTGTTGGCCCACAGCAGTTGTTGCTGGGTGGGTGGGTGGGGAACAGGAAGGAGCAGAAGGCGGCCACCCCTTTCCGTTTCCCCCTGTCCTGTGCGGACAGCGTCATTAGTGAATGCAGTACCTGGTGGGAGTTAAAGTCTCAGAGGTTTTGCTCACTGAAGTTGGCTTTGATGCGTTTTATCACACAGGCTGAAGAAAAACAAAGAGCTTCAGAAGGTTCAGGACATCAAAGAAGTCAAGCAGAGCATCCATCTTATCCGGGCTCCTCTTGCAGGTGAGCAGAGACAGAACATCTGGACTTTTGTGCTTGGTGTAGCTGGGCCCCACCTAACTTTCTAAAGGTGTTTTGTTAGACCGGATGTTAACCTATAAGCCCCACCTGCCCAAGGACAAGGTAACATCCTGGAATGCTGGGAGTCATAGTTCTTAGAAAATAACAAAGCCTCAGAGTAAGCTGGCTGTGTTGTGTGGGTTTGTCCTTATAAAGCCCTGAAAAACATGCCTTGGGACCACTCAGCTGGGAAATCCAGGGAGTGGATCTTGCCAGAGTCCATCCACCTGGCCAGAATTTAATATTTCATAAAAGCTTGCTTCAAATTTGGCTGAAAATGATGGAATTGGTTTTTCTATGGCAAATCTCAGGATTAACAGAGGCCCTGCACCCGGGTAGCTAAAGTCACACCCCAGCTTTGGGTTCTGGATTCACCGGCTGAGTGGTACAGGGCATGTGCATCTGTCTGGGGTTTCTCAGAGTTCAGTAAGGTGCAGAAGTTTGAGATGAGGAGTTTGTAGAGTGCTTTGTGCATTCGGAAGAACTCTGAGTTTGGCTAGGATTCCTAAGTCCTTAGAAGTGGCTACTGCTGTAGGGCAGTCAGGATGCTTTGTAGAGTGCTGGAGTAAATTCTGCAGGGTCCCACTCAGTTCCTGTGTTTTACATTTCCCTTAGATTTACATTGGAGTTTATTTTTGGGGAATCTCATCCATGAGTACTGTGTTTACATTGTATCTATTGCATCTTTTAAAGGCAAAGGAAAGCAGCTGGAAGAAAAAATGGTCCAGCAGTTGCAGGAGGATGTGGACATGGAGGATGCTTCCTAATGGTGCCTCCTGCAACCAGCCCCGGGCACACTGGAACCCAGTGGAGACTGTCGGTCCCTAAGTTACTGATTGGTTATGTAAGGTCCCTCAGACAAAGGTGATTCACGTGCTTCCCTCTGATACTGCAGCCTGTAGAAGCATCCATCGTGGGTGTTAGATCTCAGCTCCATGTTCTGCGTCACCGTGCTATGCTCACATAAACACAAAGGTTTGTGTGTAGATGAAGGCATGAACTCTGGGCATACCATGGTTTGGGTTGTTGCTTAATGGCACCAGGCAACATTTCTGTGCTGACGGTCTTGCCAGTGTGAACTCTGTCACGATGTAATATTTTCCTTGCACTAGGACAGTCTGTTTAAGGTCATTGAAGCAGAGGTCACAACAAGGAACTAACCGTTCTCAGGACAACCTCAGTCTCTTGCTTTGCTTTAGTCTCCTTAGTAGCTTCTTAGAGTTGCATACTGGCCGCATACAATGCTACAAGGCAGCTGAATCAGGCTGGGCTGTCCACCCCGCTTCAGCCATTCCAATAGGCGGCCTGTGAGGGTGGGGGTGGGACGTGGTTGAATAAACTTTGCCAGAATGGTACCTTCTTACTGCTTTGGAGAAAGCTCAATTCCAAGTTGTGACTTCTGACCCAGCACCCCTCCCCTCCAATTCTCTCCAGCCCAGCAATGGTCTAGAAGCAGAAGAATATTGGTACCTTTTAAAATTTATTATGTGGTTTTCTTTTTTGGTTTTTTGAGACAGGGTCTCTCATATTATGTAGCTCTGGCTGTCCTGGAACTCACTCTGTAGACCAGGCTGCCTTGAACTCACAGAGATCCACCTGCTTCTGCCTCCTGAGTGCTGGGATTAAAGGTGTACACTTTAATCACACCCAGCATTTTTGATTTTCTTAAAGAAACAAACAATTGTTTTTGGAAAATAGAATTTATGGATAGAATGTTGCTTATTATTTGTACATAAATAAAACCATTTCTAAAGTAAATGCATACTTTTTTAGACTTTTTTTTATTGATTCTTTGTGGATTTCACATCATGCAGATGGATCTCATTCATCTCCCTGTCCCTTCATATCTGCCCTCTACCCCTGCAACCTCCCTCCCAAAATAAAATGAAATGTAAAAGAAAAACAAAAACCAAAAACCAACTAACTTACAAAAAAAGAAGAAAAAAAAGGGACTTGACATGGGAGCTATGGTGAGATACAGTGAGTCACAGTGTGTGTGTGTATATACATATATATATACACACACACATACACTGTGACTCACTGTATATATATATACATATATATGTATATGTGTGTGTATATATACCCCTTTGTCCATGCATCTTTACGTGTAAGTGTTCACTGCGATGCGTCGTTGGTCTAGTGCAAGACCTCTGGCTTCTGCTGCACCCTCAGTACTGGGCCCTCACTGGGACTCCTTGATATCCTGTTGTTGCCCTGTGTCATGGAGATCCTGCAGCTTTGGATCTGCAGATCTGACTCCTTCACATGGTCCAGCAGTTCATAGATGAGGTGGGTGTTAGGGTGGGCCGCTTATAGCCCTGGTTTTGGGCCTGAGTGGTAGATGGGTTGGTCGGCCTTCCAGCTTCCCCTCATCAACACCAGCAGGGTGAGCTCTCCAGCATTGCCCTGGCTAGTTCACCCACTGCAGCGGGCAGCAGGGAGCAGGACCAGTTCTTGCTCTCACGCCCATGGGGCCGGCTCACCTGCATGCACATCATCAGGGCCAGCTCTACTGTTCAGGCTAGGTTCAGGGCTCGCTCTCCTGAGTGCTGCAGTTGGTGAGGTGCAGGACCAGCTCTCCTGATCTTGTTCCCCCTCCCCCAACTCCAGGTCAACTCTCCCACCTGCTGCAGGTGGTGAGGGTGGAGGTGGGAGGGGTAGGGGATGGCATCTTTTTCTCACCCATGCTACCACATGGCAGGTGGGGGGGCGGGGTCAGCTCTCTGGCTCTCACTCCCTCAGGGCCAGCTCACCTACACCCTTGCCAACAGGGTCAGCTCTACCATGTTCCCTGGGCAAGGTGCAGGGCATGCTCTATCCTATTTCCTATTTAAAGGTCCTAAGCAAAAGTATGTGTCTGCTCCTTTGAAGAGACCTTTTATACACATTATAAGTAGGAGGTATAGTTAGTTAAAGGGAAATTCGTGATTCATACTTGGTAGTTTTTATATTATGACTATGTTAAGAATATTAAGCTTGCATATTGAACTTTTTTTTTCCCCCCCCCGAGCTGAGGATGGAACCCAGGGCCTTGCGCTTGCTAGGCAAGCACTCTACCACTGAGCTAAATCCCCAACCCGCATATTGAATTTTATAGGACCACATTTAGAATAAATCATAAATCTTTAGGATTATATTGTTAAGAAATAATGGCTAATCTTTTTCTTGGTTTTTGAGACAGGGTCTCATGTATTCTTGGCTGGCCTGGAGCTTTCTGTGTAGACCAGGCTGGCCTTGAACTCACAGAGATCGACCTGCTTCTGCTTCCTGAGTTCTGGGATTAAAGGTGTGCGCCATGCTAACACCTTTCTGTTTTTGTTAACATTTACTTATCTTGTGTGTCCGAGTGTGAGTGTGTCACGTGTGAAGAGGCCAACTTACAGGAGTTGGGGAACTCAGACCCCCAGCCTGGGTGGCAAGCCCCTTTACCTGCTGGGCTGCCTCCCCAGCCCCTAATCTTTCATTTCATTGTTAGGTAGTGAAAGTGTGATCTGCCTCTGGACAGTGTTGGGAGACATTGTTTTTTTTCCTCCTTTCACTCTTGATTAATAAGTTTAATTACATAAATTCAAGGCTTCTAGAACTTTAGAGCCATAAGCTTAAGGAAGAGTGAACACTTAAATAGTTCAGAAATGTTCACTAGAAACTACCTCAAATATGCTTTGTCTTGTGTCCTATTTTTAGAAAAGATTTATTTTATATGTATGTATGTGTTTGCCTGGTGTCCACAGAGGCCAGAAGAGGGTGCTGGATCCCCTGGGAACTGGAGTTACAGACTGGTGAGCTGCCATGTGAGTGCTGGGAATTGAAATTGGGTTCTTTGCAAGAACAGAAAGTGCTCTTAACTGCGAAGACATCTGTGCGGCCCTGCCTTGGTGTTCTCATCGATAAAGATGGCCTGTTTATAACTGGTATCATTAACGAAGGACAGTGGTCTGCAAGGGGAAGCATTTTAGCATTTTTTCACTACATACTTTGCTTTTATTTTATTTTATTTGTTTTTGGAGACAGGGTTTCTCTCTGTAGTTTTGGTACCTGTCCTGGATCTCACTCTGTAGACCAGGCTGGTCTTGAACTCGAAGAGATCCGCCTGCCTCTGCCTCCCGAGTGCTGGGATTAAAGGCGTGCCCCACCACCAGCTTCATACTTTGCTTTTAAATGAGTGTATTTCAAAAATGGTACAGTGTCAGGAACCGAGCTTTCTGCCTTGCTGACTTAGGAGCCTGCTGCTTGGTCCTGAGAACAGTCAGTTTGGGAAACTGCACAGAACTGAAGTGAATGCAGGAAAAACATTTCACATAAAGCATTTTTTTCCAAAAATGTAAAATGACTTTATATTAAAACTTTCTGAGTTTGTTTAAAGATTTTGTGTGTTTGGGTGTTCTGCCTGCGTGTATGTCTGTGTACCACATGCATACAGTACCCACAGAGGGCAGAAGAGGGCATCAGATCCCTGGAATTGGGGAATTGAACCTTGGGTCCTCTGGATGAGCAGCCAGTGTTCTAACCACTGGGCTATCTCCCCAGGCCCCTGAGAAAAAGGACTTTGATCTGATAACTAATGGCACATGGCTTTGAGCTCTGTCCTAAACAGCGTGTAGGATGTCTGGGTGTGTAGCTGAGGCTCAGTGTAAGTGTACTCACTCAAGGGAAGAACCCGGCAGGGGAAGGGCATGTTGGGAGGAGTAAGAGATGTTTTGGAGGAGCTGAAGTTTTCTGGATGGCAGTGGACACTTGGGTTCTGAAATGATGGGTGGTCTTCTGTGATTGGTGGATTTAAGACAGCAAATGCAGGGAAGTGAAGGCTTTTGGAAACCAGTGCAGTCACACCAACAATTACGGTGTCATCACTGCAGGAATTATTTGCCTTAGTCTTGAGATGCATGCTAGTCTTGGTATCTGGAGAATTCCAAATTTCCTCAACACCTGCTCTCATTTATGAGCAGCTTCCATCCAGCACACACTCACTAATTTAGAAGGGGTGTGCTGTGTGTGAGGTGGTGTTTGACCTGGTTTGTTGTAGCTGAGAAATGTCAGTCACGGGGAAGTGTGTAGTTCATGTCCTACAGGACGATTTCAACCTAACAGTCATTCATTGCACTGTGCCAGTCCCTAAATCCCCCAAGATTGTCAGGGTTACTGCCGACATGAATTCTGTCCCTGTGCCAGGGGCTGACAGTCCTAACACAAGCTTCAGGGTTCATCTGAGGGGAGAGGTGGGTTCTGAAGATGCCTTGTGCTGTCAGAAGTGTCTTTCTATCTGCCATGGGGCAAAGCATCTGAGATTATATTCACAGGGTGGGCACTACTGTGAGATAACACACTCTCGAGGACACTGCATCCTCACTGGGTTAAGTGAACCTCGGAAGCGGCAAGCGCCCTTGTGAGGGCTAATCTTGGTTGTCAGCTGGGTTCTTGGAATTGGACTACAATGTAAGCTGCCAGGCATTCCTTTGAGGAACTTTGCTGGTTAGGTTATTTGAAGTGGGAAGACCCATATGAAAGAATGTGGAAGAACTGCCTCTGGCTGCTTGCCTTCACTTCTGGCCAAGTTCATCTGTCGTGTTAGCATTTTGGGCTTTCTAGTGTAGACCGAAGACCAGAGGTCTCCAGGAATCCCCAGGCCTCCAGTGCCCAGCTGGGACTGCTGACATTTTCTGATGGGCTGAACAACCAGAGTGTTGGCCTCTCCAGGGTGAGACAGCCAGTGTTGGAGTACCCAGACTATAATGTAAGCCAATCTAATAAGCCCCCTTATAATGCAGACATTCATTCTCTATTCTGTTCCTTAGAGAACCCTAAGGCAATCCTTGGAATTGGTGGGAAATCTCCAGTCATTAGAGGTTTAAGAATCTGCTGTGGGGGGCTAGAGAGACGGCTCAGTGGTTAAGAGCACTGACTGTTCTTCCAGACAGAGTTCCGGAGTTCAATTCCCAGCAACCACAGGGTGGCTCACAACCATCTGTAATGAGATCTGGTGCCCTCTTCTGGCGGGCAGACATACATGCAGATAGAACACTACATATTAAATCTTTTTAAAAAAATTTATTTAAGCCGGGCGGTGGTGGCGCACGCCTTTAATCCCAGCACTCGGGAGGCAGAGGCAGGCGGATCTCTGTGAGTTCGAGGCCAGCCTGGACTACCAAGTGAGTCTCAGGAAAAGGCGCAAAGCTACACAGAGAAACCCTGTCTCGAAAAACCAAAAAAAAAAAAAAAAAAAAAAAATTTATTTAATAAATAAATCTTAAAAAAAAAATCTGCTATGGCTTCAAATGTGTCCTCCCCATGCTGTGGAACAGTACTAGGCGGGGTTTAGCTGGAGTCGTTTGGGTCACGAGACCATCCTCACCAGTAGACCCGTGCTGCTGATAAAAGTGCTGACTGCCGGGCGATTGAGCTCTTGCCCTCCCTCCATCAACTGGTAAGACGCAACGTGGAGGCCATGAGTGCATACTGCTCTTTGATCTCCGAAGTCCCCAGCCTCCAGATCTGTACGCTGTAAGTGCTTTTCTTTGTAAATGGTCGGGTCTCAGGCCTCCTGTTACAATAGCACAGAGTAGACTAAGACAGCAGCCCAGAAGTTTGGCTCGGAACAGTCGAGACTGAGCTACCGTGGTGTGAGGGAAGTTGGCTGCATTAGAACCGCCTGGCACAGGTTTCTCTCGCTGGAGCCTGGCCCTTCTCCCTAGAGCAGTGCATGGGTGTGTCTGTAACCGGAGCCCAGGGGTTGGCGAGTTTAAACCAGCTGCCGGATGATTCCGACCCGTTTCCAGGATGGAGAGCATTTGAAGTTTCTAGTTTAGGCAATTAATGGGAACGGTGCTTTCCGAGGGAGCGCTTTGTTAAGGACCCTGTTTCTTTGCATTCTCAAGTGGCTCACTGGAATAATGGGGGCAGTTCCTGTGT